>NC_048586.1:14452500-14762500 GCF_013265735.2 Oncorhynchus mykiss | reverse complement strand
AAGCACGGGGGTAGCTAGCTTTCCAAGGCTGTCTGTCATCCTTGTGAAGCAACAGGAGAAGAGTGGAGTAGTGCTTCAGAGGCAAACAGGTGTTGCAGGTGCATGGCGCTATGGTTTCTCATCACCCTGGTCAGGGGGGAGTCCCTGTGCAGACAGATGCTATGTGCTGATTGGGTTGGACCGCCACAGTTTGGGTTACACACAGACAGATCTCCTGGGTACTATGTAATAGTCTGCCAGGGCCAGCAGCTGTGTATTTATCCATGCTTCTACTACGAGGTAATATGTGTCATGTCTTTGGCTAGGCCGGATTAAGTGGCATGACATGCTATTCTATAAAATCCTTTCTCTGCCATTAATATTACCTGATTGAGCTAATCATGTAAATGTAATTAACTAGAAAGTCGGGGCACCACGAACGAATGTTTATAGAGATGTTATCTTCCCGAATAAACTTTTAAAGACCTAGTAATATTTTACATCATCTGAAAGTTGGAAATTCTTTGTTATCTTCACGAACGCTGGCTAACAAGTTCAATCAGCAATACAAAATTGGGTTTAATTATTTATTTACTAAATACCTAACTAATCACACAGAATCACATATACACAGAATGAATCATACCTTGATTACAAATTACGTCATAAAGGAAAACGTCCCTAGCGGACGGAACAGATATGACAGCTGGTTACACAAAAGAAAAGGGGTCTAGGTTTGAGTGAAAGAGTGGAAAGACTTGAGGAACAAAGGGAGAAGCCATGCTATCGTAAATACAGTATCTTATGCATTCTAAATTACCGCCCATTTGGAAAAGGGAAATGCAATCAATATTTACTCTGAGCTGCGCTTCGGTAGGTTGGTGGTAGATGGAAGGCCGTGCCCAACAGAGTCCTTTGTCCTTTGAAGAATGTCTCTGCTGGTAAATTGGATACGTTGTAGTAACGTTGTTGTGTGGTAGACGGGATTCTCTGTCTGTTCTTTCCTAGCTCACGTTTGCAGCTGCTGTTGCTAACTCAATGGCTAGGAGGTATCACTTCTGTAGTGAATAACAGGTCAAAGTTCATACCATTCGCAACCAAAGGTTACGCTGAGGTTGGCTTCGTCCGTAGTTATTATCTGAACCCTTCTGACATCGGATCGTCATCCAAATGTACCCGGAACAAGAGGTTATATTTTCGTCAAGGGCTTATATAGTGGAGGGAGAAGGGTGTGTTTTCATAGTTTTATAACCCATGTCTCTTCACAGGGGTGGGCCACTGATTGAGCAGAGCCCTAACCTTATGAAAACCCAAATCTCTCATATGGGAAGCTAAAATTACATTTAATCTTTTCACCAATAATTTTATATTCAAACATTTAAATTGAACAACAATTCCATGTGAATCCGATAACTACAATGTGCAGACCTTCCTACCTGTAGAGTTTATGTCATCCTATCATTGATGAGAATGTCTCAGATGACAACCGAACTGACATCATATTCATTAAATACCAAGGCATATGTTCAACTGGTCGGATTACCAAAATATAGTTCATTTCCCCCAAACTTCTGATGTTCTCAGAATCTCTCTGTTAACCAAGGGATTTTCAAATGTCACAGCAGTTGGTTAGAGAGAAGAAAAAAGGGGTGAGAGGTATTTATGACTGTCATAAACCTACCCCCAGACCAACGTCATGACATATGCCACTGTCCCACTGATGAAGGCTCAATGGCTATATGAGAAAGTTTGACATTAATGACATTGATGCTACCATGATTACGGATAGTCCTGAATGAATCGTGAATAATGATGAGTGAGAAAGCTACAGACACACAAATATCATACCCCCAAGACATACAAACCTCTCACCATTACCAGGAGAGCTTATCATTTCGGGGGGGGGGGGTAAATTATTTCTGTGCATCTGTAACTTTCTCACTCATCATTATTTACGATTCATTCAGGACTCTCCGTAATCATGGTAGCATCCACATTAATGTAGTAGTGTTTAGAAACATATTCTATGCTTATTTAGAATAAAAGTGACTCCAAAATAACATGACACATTATTTACCATTCATTTCTATTGGGCAAAAAATGATCTAGAACAACCAAAACAAACAGAAAATGCATCCAACAAGTTTGTAGAGTCACAAGCTTGATGTAATCATTGCATGCTAGGAATATGGGACCAAATCCTAAACTTTTGACTACTTTAATACACATATACAGTGGCAAAAAAAAGTATGTGAACCCTTTGGAATTCTGCATAAATTGGTCATAAACCTTGATCTGATCTTCATCTACAGTTGAAGTCAGAAGTTTACATACACCTTAGCCAAATACATTTAAACTAATTTTCACAATTCCTGACATTTAATCCTAGTAAAAATTCCCTGTCTTAGGTCAGTTATGATCACCACTTTATTTTAAGAATGTGAAATGTCAGAATAATAGTAGCAAGTGATTTATTTCAGCTTTTATTTCTTTCATCACATACCCAGTGGGTCAGAAGTTTACATACACTCAATTCGTATTTGGTAGCATTGCCTTTAAATTGCTTAACTTGGGTCAAACACTTCAGGTAGCCTTCCACAAGCTTCCCACAATAAGTTGGGTGAACTTTGGCCCATTCCTCCTGATAGAGTTGGTGTAACTGAGTCAGGTTTGTAGGCCTCCGTGCTCGCACATGCTTTTTCAGTTCTGCCCAAAAGTTTTCTATAGGATTGAGGTCGGGGCTTTGTGATGGCCACTTTGTTGTTCTTAAGCCATTTTGGCACAACTTTGGAAGTATGCTTGGGGTCATTGTTCATTTTGAAGACCCATTTGCAACCAAGCTTTAACTTCCTGACTGATGTCTTGAGATGTTGCTTCAATATATCCACATAATTTTCCTTCCTCATGATGCTATCTATTTTGTGACGTGCACCAGCCTGTGACGTGCACCTCCTGCAACAAAGCACCCCTACAACATGATGCTGCCACTCCCGTGCTTCACGGTTGAGATGGTGTTCTTCGGCTTGCAAGCCTCCCCCTTTTTCCTCCAAACATAACAATGGTCATTATGGCCAAACAATTCTATTTTTGTTTCATCAGACCAGAGGACATTTCTCCAAAAAGTACCATCTTTGTCCCCATGTGCAGTTGCAAACCGTAGCCTGGCTTTTTTATGGCGGTTTTGGAGTAGTGGCTTCTTCCTTGCTGAGCCGCCTTTCAGGTTATGTCGATATAGGAGTCGTTTTACTGTGGATATAGATACTTTTGTACCTGTTTCCTCCAGCATCTTCACAAGGTCCTTTGCTGTTGTTCTGGGATTGATTTGCACTTTTCGCACCAAAGTACGTTGATCTCTAGGAGACAGAACGGGTCTCCACCCTGAGCGCTATGACGGCTGTGTGGTCCCATGGTGTTTATACTTGCGTACTATTGTTTGTACAGATTAGCGTGGTACCTTCAGGCGCTTGGAAATTACTCCCAAGGATGAACAGACTAGTGGAGGTCTACAATGTTTTTTTCTGAGATCTTGTCTGATTTCTTTTGATTTTCCCATGATGTCAAGCAAAGATGCACTGAGTTTGAAGGTAGGCCTTGAAATACATCCACATACACCTCCAATTTACTCAAATGATGTCAATTAGCCTATCTGAACCTTCTAAAACCATGACATAATTTTCTGGAATTTTTCAAGCTGTTTAAAGGCAGTCAACTTTGTGTATGTAAACTTCTGACCCACTGGAATTGTGATACAGTGAATTATAATTGAAATAATCTGTCTGTAAACAATTGTTGGAAAAATTACTTGTGTCATGCACAAAGTAGATGTCCTAACCGACTTGCCAAAACTATAGTTTGTTAACAAGAAATTTGTGGAGTGGTTGAAAAACGACCTAAGTGTATGTAAACTTCTGACTTCAACTGAAAGTCACAGCAACAGACAAACACAGTCTGCTTAAACTAATAACACACAAATAATTATACAGTTTGTCTTTATTGAACACACAGTGTAAACATTCACAGTTTAGGGTGGAAAAAGTATGTGAACCCTTGGATTTAATAACTGGTTGACCCTTCTTTGGCAGCAATAACTTCAACCAAACGTTTTCTGTGGTTGCGGATCAGACATGCACAACGGTCAGGAGGAATTTTGGATCATTCCTCTTCACAAAACTGTTTCATTTCAGCAATATTCTTAGGATGTCTGGTGTGAACCACTCTCTTGAGGTCATGCCACAGTATTTTGAATCGTTTTGGGGTCAGGACTGACTGATCCACTCCAGAAGGTGTATTTTCTTCAGTTGATGCCATTCTGTTGTTGATTTATTTCTGTGTTTTGGGTCGTTGTCCTGTTGCTCTAACCAATGGTGCGGGAAAAAAAGTGTGTGTGTGTGTGTGTGTAGGTAAGTAAAGAAATGAAACAACAGTAAAAAGGCATTTGAAAAAAGAGTAGCAAGGCTATATACAGACACCTGTTAGTCAGGCTTATTGAGGTAGTATGTACATGTAGGTATCGTTAAAGTGACTATGCATATATGATGAACAGAGAGTAGCAAAAGCGTACAAAGAGGGGTTGGCGGGTGGTGGGACACAATGCAGATAGCCTGGTTAGCCAATGTGCGGGAGCACTGGTTGGTTGGGCCATTTAGGTAGTATGTACATGAATGTATAGTTAAAGTGAGTATGCATATAAGATAAACAGAGAGTAGCAGCAGCGTAAAAGAGGGGCTGGGGGGAGGCACACAATGCAAATAGTCCAGGTAACCATTGGTTACCTGTTCAGAAGTCTTATGGCTTGGGGGTAAAAACTGTTGAGAAGCCTTTTTGTCCTATACTTGGCGCTCCAGTACCGCTTGCTATGCGGTAGTAGAGAGAACAGTCTATGACTGGGGTGGCTGGGGTCTTTGACCATTTTTAGGGCCTTCCTCTGACACCGCCTGGTGTAGAGGTCCTGGCTGGCAGGAAGCTTTGCCCCAGTGATGTACTGAGCCGTACGCACTACCCTCTGAAGTGCCTTGCGGTCGGAGGCTGAGCAATTGCCGTACCAGGCAGTGATGCAACCGGCCAGGATGCTCTCGATGTTGCAGCTGTAGAACCTTTTGAGGATCTCAGGACCCATGCCAAATCTTTTTAGTTTCCTGAGGTGGAATAGGCTTTGTCGTGCCCTCTTCACGACTGTCTTGGTGTGTTTGGACCAATCTAGTTTGTTGTTGATGTGGACACCAAGGAATTTTAAGCTCTCAACCTGCTCCACTATACTTTACAGGTGGGATGAGGTTTTGATGTTGGTGTGCTGTGCCTTTTTTTCTCCACACATAGTGTTGTGTGTTACTTCCAAACAACTCAACTTTAGTTTAATCTGTCCACAAAATATTTTGCCAGAAGCGCTGTGGAACATTCAGGTGCTCTTTTGCAAACTTCAGATGTGCAGCAATGGTTTTTTTGGACAGCAGTGGCTTCTTCCGTGGTGTCTTCCCATGAACGCCATTCTTGTTTAGTGTTTTAAGTGTTGTAGACTTGTCAACAGAGATGTTAGCATGTTCCAGAGATTTCTGTATGTCTTTAGCTGACACTCTAGGATTCTTCTTAACCTCATTGAGCATTCTGCACTGTGCTCTTGCAGTCATCATTGCAGGATGGCCACTCATAGGGAGAGTAGCAACAGTGCTGAACTTTCTCCCTTCATAGACAATTTGTCTTACCATGGACTGATGAACATCAAGGCTTTTAGAGATACTTTTGTAACCCTTTCCAGCTTTATGCAAGTCAACAATTCTTAATCTTAGGTCTTCTGAGATCTCTTTTGTTCGAGGCATGGTTCACATCAGGCAATGCTTCTTGTGAATAGCAAACTCACATTTTGTGAGTGTTTTTTATAGGGCAGGGCAGCTCTAACTAACATCTCCAATCTCGTCACATTGATTGGACTCCACACTGTGAATGTTTAACTGATGTATTCAATATAGATAAGAAAAATACAATAATTTGTGTGTTATTAGTTTAAGCACACTGTGTTTGTCTATTGTTGTGACTAAGATGAAGATCAGATCAAATGTTATGACTCATTTATGCAGAAATCCAGATAATTACAAAGGGTTCACATGCTTTTTTACTTCACTACATTCCTAAATAAAATAATGTACTTTTTACTCCTTACATTTTCCCTGAAACACAAAAGTACTCGTTACGTTTTGAATGCTTAACAGGGCAGGAAAATGGTCCAATTCACACACTTATCAAGAGAACATCCCTGGTCATCCTTACTGCCCCTGATCTGGCAGACTCACTAAACATATGCTTCGTTTGTAAATGATGTCTGAGTGTTGGATAATGCCCCTGGCTATCCATAAATGTAAAAAAAAAACAAGAAAATGATGCTGTCTGGTTTGCTTAATATAAGGAATTTGAAAGGATTTATACTTTTACTTTTCTTACTTAAGTATATTTGAGCAATTACATTTACTTTTGATACTTAAGTATAATTTCAAACCAAATACTTTTAGACTTTTACTGAAGTAGTATTTTAGAGGGTGACTGTCACTTTTTTTTGTCATTTTCTATTAAGGTACCTTTACTTTTACTCAAGTATGACAATTAGGTACTTTTCCCACCACTGCAAAAAGTGTTGTAATTTCTAAACGGTTCACCCGATATGGATGAAAATACTCTCAAATTAAAGCTGACAGACTCCTCATAGTCATTGTATTATTTCAAGTACAGAGCCAAAATCATTTTAAAATGCTTCTCTGTGATACCTGAGGCCGAGACAATAAGAAGACACAGTGCCAGAATAAATTCAACCACACCTTTGTTTCATCAGAAACTGGAGAGCAACCTCTCTCTGGTGAAGTCCACAAACCATATTGCATGTAACAAACAGATACATGACCTACAGCACGGTCAAGTAAGTTAATGTTTCTGACATTTTCGGACGACTTAACAACTACTGATTTAGAACCACGGAGACTTACCGCAAGTCGCAAAGAAAACAGGAGCTGCCTCCACTATTCCAGCACCATTTCAACTTAAAAAATTAAACATCATCAAATCACCTATACTTAGTCTAATACAGTGACAACTAAAAGATACCCAAAAATATTTTGTCCAATCAACTTAAGCTATATGATGTGGCTGTCTATAGTACTGATTTCTCTGTGTGTGTGTGTGTGTGTGTGTGTGTGTGTGTGTGTGCGTGTGCATGTGTGTGTGCATGAGTGCAAGTAGAAAAAAAAAACTATTTCATATTGACGTAACGGCCTAAATAGTCTGTAAAGTTGATGAATAAAGGTTTTTGGGAGTGATCCATGCTCAATCAAGCACAATCATTAGGTGAGACAAAAATGTTAAGCTGCCCCTTGTCTGTGATGAAAAAAATCCCAGACTGTGATGTCTTCATAGCAGCAGACAGGTGCAACAAACTCAAACTAACATTGAAAAACAACCTAGCGTGTATACAAAACGATATAACTGGCCAAGAAACATGAGGACAAAGTCACACTTTGGCAGCTTTTCTTGTCAATTCAACCAACTTCTACAGGTTGCGTTTGGATAAAAAATTTAAAAACAGTTCCCAAATGCTCTGTGTGACCCTTTTGTGTGTGACCACCCGCCAACGTGGCTGGTGAAACAGACATTCTTACCCGCCAATGACAAAATCTACCCGCATTTGGCGGGTGGAGGGTGTTCATTTCTAACCCTGTTTGCATAGCCCCTGTTGTCGGCTATATTAGATCTGGCATGGTGGTACAGTATGTTTCTTCTCTCTTAACGGACTGTTAGTCCAGTGAACAGTGTGTTTCTGTCTCATTAGGCTATCAATGCACTCATTTGTGTAAATGTGACAGTCAAAAGCTGCTCACAGTTCTGCAACGATGGCTCAGAGGGCAGTCTTGTTGCAGTCTATTAAGGCAGTTTGGACATAGTCCAGAGCAGCATGAAAATACTGTTTTCCCTGTTTCTCTGGCAGCTGTCTGGCTCAGAGAGGACGAGCAGACAGGGGGAATTTGTTGGTGAGGGAAAGAAAGGGTGAGTTGGAGTGCTGGGGTAGGAAATGTGAGAGGTAATTTTTTTTTTTATGATAGAACCCTTATTGAAAATACACATGATTTCACGTTTTGCACATTTTTTGGAGCACTTCACATGTGTTGATACACTATACAGTGCCTTGCGAAAGTATTCGGCCCCCTTGAACTTTGCGACCCTTTGCCACATTTCAGGCTTCAAACATAAAGATATAAAATTGTATTTTTTTGTGAAGAATCAACAACAAGTGGGACACAATCATGAAGTGGAACGACATTTATTGGATATTTCAAACTTTTTTAACAAATCGGCGTGCAAAATTATTCAGCCATCTTAAGTTAATACTTTGTAGCGCCACCTTTTGCTGCGATTACAGCTGTAAGTCGCTTGGGGTATGTCTCTATCAGTTTTGCACATCGAGAGACTGACATTTTTCCCATTCCTCCTTGCAAAACAGCTCGAGCTCAGTGAGGTTGGATGGAGAGCATTTGTGAACAGCAGTTTTCAGTTCTTTCCACAGATTCTCGATTGGATTCAGGTCTGGACTTTGACTTGGCCATTTTAACACCTGGATATGTTTATTTTTGAACCATTCCATTGTAGATTTTGCTTTATGTTTTGGATCATTGTCTTGTTGGAAGACAAATCTCCGTCCCAGTCTCAGGTCTTTTGCAGACTCCATCAGGTTTTCTTCCAGAATGGTCCTGTATTTGGCTCCATCCATCTTCCCATCAATTTTAACCATCTTCCCTGTCCCTGCTGAAGAAAAGCAGGCCCAAACCATGATGCTGCCACCACCATGTTTGACAGTGGGGATGGTGTGTTGCTTTTACGCCAAACATAACGTTTTGCATTGTTGCCAAAAAGTTCAATTTTGGTTTCATCTGACCAGAGCACCTTCTTCCACATGTTTGGTGTGTCTCCCAGGTGGCTTGTGGCAAACTTTATCTTTAAGAAATGGCTTTCTTCTTGCCACTCTTCCATAAAGGCCAGATTTGTGCAATATACGACTGATTGTTGTCCTATGGACAGAGTCTCCCACCTCAGCTGTAGATCTCTGCAGTTCATCCAGAGTGATCATGGGCCTCTTGGCTGCATCTCTGATCAGTCTTCTCCTTGTATGAGCTGAAAGTTTAGAGGGACGGCCAGGTCTTGGTAGATTTGCAGTGGTCTGATACTCCTTCCATTTCAATATTATCGCTTGCACAGTGCTCCTTGGGATGTTTAAAGCTTGGGAATTTTTTTTGTATCCAAATCCGGCTTTAAACTTCTTCACAACAGTATCTCGGACCTGCCTGGTGTGTTCCTTGTTCTTCATGATGCTCTCTGCGCTTTTAACGGACCTCTGAGACTATCACAGTGCAGGTGCATTTATACGGAGACTTGATTACACACAGGTGGATTGTATTTATCATCATTAGTCATTTAGGTCAACATTGGATCATTCAGAGATCCTCACTGAACTTCTGAAAAGAGTTTTCTGCACTGAAAGTAAAGGGGCTGAATAATTTTGCACGCCCAATTTTTCAGTTTTTGATTTGTTAAAAAAGTTTGAAATATCCAATAAATGTCGTTCCACTTCATGATTGTGTCCCACTTGTTGTTGATTCTTCACAAAAAAATACAGTTTTATATCTTTATATTTGAAGCCTGAAATGTGGCAAAAGGTTGCAAAGTTCAAGCGGGCCGAATACTTTCGCAAGGCACTGTATATACAAAAATGTGTGGACACGCCTTGAAATGAGTGGATTTGGCTATTTCAGCCACACCCGTTGCTGACAGGTGTATAAAATAGAGCACACAGCCATGCAATCTCCATAGACAAACATTGACGGTAAAATGTCATTACTGAATAGCTCAGTGACTTTCAACGTGGCACCATCAGAGCATGCCACCTTTTCAACAAGTCAGTTCGTCAAATTTCTTCCCTGATAGAGCTGTTCTGGTCAACTGAAAGTGCTGTTATTGTGAAGTGGAAATGTCTAGGAGCAGCCAGTGGCTCAGCCGTAAAGTGGTAGGCCACACAAGCTCACAGAATGGGACCGCTGAGTGCTGAAGCGTGTAGCACGTAAAAATTGTCTGTCCTCGGTTGCAACACTCATGACCGAGTCCCAAACTGCATCTGGAAGCAACGTCAGCACAAGAACTGTTAGTCGGGAGCTTCATGAAATGGGTTTCCATGGCCGAGCATCCGCACCCAAGCCTAAGATTACCATGCACAATGCCAAGCGTCGGATGGAGTAGTGTGAAGCTCGCCGCCATTGGGACTCTGGAGCAGTGGAAACACGTTCTTTGGAGTGATGAATCACGCTTCACCATCTGGAAGTCTGACGGACAAATCTGGGTTTGGCGGATTACAGGAGAACGCTACCTGCCCAAATGCATGGTGCCAACTGTAAAGTTTGGTGGAGGATGAATAATGGTCTGGGGCTGTTTTTCATGGTTCGGACTAAGTCTCTTAGTTCCAGTGAAGGGAAATCTTAACGCTACAGCATACAATGACATTCTAGATGATTCTGTGCTTCTAACTTTGTGGCAACAGTTTGGGGAAGGCCCTTCCCTGTTTCAGGATGACAATTCCCCCATGCACAAAGCAAGGTCGATACAGAAATGGTTTGTCGAGATCAGTGTGGAAGAACTTGACTGGCCTGCACAGACCCCTGACCTCAACCCCATCGGACCCATCAGGTGTCCGTATACTTTTGGTCATGTACTGTATTTCACATGGAGTTTCACATGTGGATTTACACGTGATCACATAACCTTTCACATAATGAAATCGTGTGAAACCATGTGGTTTTGGGACACTTCACATGTGGATTCACATTTTCACATGATGCCCTGCAAACAAAAGTGAGTTGTTAGGATGTCCCCGGAATAGCCACAGTGTTTTCAACTTACAAATTTGACATTGACATATGGTGCATTCGGAAAGTATTCAGACCCCTTGATATTTTCCACATTTTGTTACTCTAAAATTGATTCGATAGTTGTTTTCTCATCACTCTACACACAATACCCCATAATGACAAAGCAAAAACAGGTTTTTAGAAATACAATAAACGGAAAACGGAAAAAATGAAATATCACCTTTACATAAATATTCTGACCCTTTACTCAGTACTTTGTTGAAGCACCTTTGGCAGCGATGACAGCCACGACTCTACTTGGGTTTGACGCTACAAGCTTGGCACACTTGTATTTGGGGAGTTTCTCCAATTCTTCTCTGCAGATCCTCTCAAGCTCTGTCAGGTTGGATGGGGAGCTGCACAGCTATTTTCAGGTCTCTCCAGAGATGTTCGATTGGATTCAAGTCCGGGCTCTGGCTGAGCCAATCAAGGACATTCACTCAAGGACAGAAGCCACTCCTGCGTTGTCTTGGCTGTGTGCTTAGGGTCGTTGTCCTGTGCACTCAATCTGTGCGCTTAGTCTGTGGTCCTGAGAGCTCTGGAGCAGGTTTTCATCAAGGATCTTTCTATACTTTGCTCCGTTAATCTTTCCCTCGATCCTAGTCTCCCAGTCCCTGCCGCTGAAATACATCCCCACAGCATGATGCTGCCACCACCATGCTTCACTGTAGAGATGGTGCCAGATTTCCTGCAGATGTGACGCTTGGCATTCAGGCCAAATAGTTCAATCTTGATTTCATCAGACCAGAGAATCTTGTTTTTCATGTCCTTTAAGTGCCTTTTGGCAAACTCCAAGCAGGCTGTCATGTGCCTTTTACAGAGTGGCTTCTGTCTGGCCACTCTACCATAAAGGCCTGATTGGTGGTGTGCTGCAGAGATCGTTGTCGTTCTGGATTGTTCTCCCATCTCCACAGAGGAACTCTGGAGCTCTGTCAGAGTGACCAAGGCCCTTCAATGCTGCAGAAATGTTTTGGTACCCTTCCCCAGATCTGTGCCTCAACACAATCCTGTCTCTGAGATCTACGGACATTTCCTTCGACCTCATGGCTCATTTTGGTCTGACATGCACTGTCAACTGTGAGACCTTATATAGACAGGTGTGTGCCTTTCCATATCATGTCCAATGAATTGAATTTACCACAGGTGGACTCCAATCAAGTTGTAGAAACATCTCAAGGATGATCAATGGAAACAGGGTGCACCTGAACTCAATTTCGAGTCTCATAGAAAAAGGTCTGAATACTTATATAAATAAGGTATTTCTGTTTTTCTAAAAACCTTTTTTTGTTGTCAATTTTAGAATAAGGCTGTATGTCAAGAGGTCTGAATACTTTCCGAATGTGCTGTAGAGGAGGTAATTATATTTATACAGTAATTAATTATTCAACATGCCCCCACAACCTCTTGGTTCCCAGCATTCCAATCTTCCTGCTACACTACCATATCTGTGTCAATGACTGATTTCACCTGTATTCCTACACTTTGGACTTCAAAGTAAATCTCAGCATTGTTAAAAATACACTCAAGAAAAACGATTATAGTTATCATAGTGATTCAGGTGTAAACAGAAAATCTTAACATTTGTAATTTGGACTTTCACATGTAATAAAAGTTGTAGTTTCATGGTGTCACATTTATTTCACGAGATCATGTTTTTACATGCGTAGTTTGTTATCCCATGTTGGTTTTACATGTTGTCACATGTTATTACATTAAATTCACATAAGATCACTTGTGATCACATGAGATCTCATTCTATTGCATGTGAAATACCTGTGATCACGTGTGAAATTCACGGGGTTTTTCCATAAGGGAAGAGCAGGGTAGGAGGACGAGAAATGCCAAGAGTGTTGGTCAGGAAAGCGACAAGCAAGAGAATCAATTACGAGGAAAGTTTCGAGCATGAGTGGAAAGTCTTTGAGGTAGAGACGGGAGGAGGGACGGGAGGAGTGGGAGGGTGCAGGGACAGGCGGGAGTTTCTGTCTGCTTCACATGCCTGACATTGCCTGTTTATAAATAGTTTCTGTGGGAGCAGATTGTGTTGGCCCCTGACAGCATGGCTACCCGTGGTACGCCACACAGCCCCACCTGCTGGGCAAAGCAGACCAGACCACTCTCAGTGGCTGAACCCCATTAGCAAAGACAGTGGACTCTAAGTGTTCCTCTACTGTCTGAGGCCGTGGGGCTATCGCTAAAAAGGCAGAATCCAAACTTGAGAAATACATTCATAGCTCCAAACTTTTGTGTATAATGCATTGATGTCAAGGAGTTTAGCACAAGTGTCTCAAGTCAATGGTTTGACACCGATATTGTAAGTTGCGGAGTTGGATGTGATGAGGTGGATGATGCTTGATTCTAAACACATCTCTATGCTGTCTGTACTGTAGCTGTGAGATTGAGGCCACACTGGAGAGACTGAAGAAGTTGGAGCGGGATCTGAGCAGCAAAGAGCAGGAACTGAAGGAGAGAGAACGTCGCCTGAAGATGTGGGAGCGCAAGCTCATTGAGCAGTCCAACACCCCGGTAAGTTCCTCAGTAGCCTATACCCACTGCACAACCACAACCGCCACACACTGTGTCGAGTCACTGAACATGAACAGCACCCCATCTTAGCTCCACCTTCCCCCGTGTTGGTCACTTAGCACCACCTTCACCATGTGTCACGGTCCACGTCCTGTCCACATTGTCACAAGGAGAAGCAAAGAATTCACGTTGCTTCAGACCCGGGGTCTGTCTGGAATGAAGGGGAACGGAATTAAATGCAATGGAATGGAGGGGAAATCTAAGGCTCACTCTAAGGTTCACTGAGTCTTGCTGATGGGCGTTTGAGTTGAGTCGAGGTATTAGCTCATCGTGCTACTCTGTGCGTGACTGTCACTGAACTCCTATTGGCGATCAGTTATAATTAGAGGCCAGCGTAATTGCAACGCTGGTAATGCCAATGGTGTCACGCTGATATGGGGTGAAATGGGAGTCTTTGCTGCTTGTGTGTCTGTGCCTGTACTGCCCTTTCCTTGTGTGTCTGTGCCTGTACTGCCCTTTCCTTGTGCTGCTTCCAAAATGACACCTCGCTAGACCTTGGCCACATGTTTCTGTAGTTGCTTTTGCCTGATTTAATTGAATTTGATTTAACACATCTAACCAGCATATGACCTTTCTAGTTGGTTTTATTGGTTGGATTTGGTTTCCAAACGTCCCACATCACTAATACGTTCTATGCTAGATGCTTTGTTTTGTCCGTTGTGCTGTGTAAATTGCATGCTACAGCCATGCATTGGTATTGTCTAAACAGTGATTAGCCTGGGTATCAATTTGACATGAGTTGAAATTGATACACGCACTGTAGTGTCTGAGAACCAGCACCGTCATCCTGAGAGAGAGCCATGCTGGCTCTCCAATTGTCTAGCTCTCTTTATTCTTTGTTTTCTCCCTTAATCTGTCCTGTAGACCAATCATTTCAGTCCAACCTTCTCTGATAACCCAATTGACTGTATCTCTGAACTCTACTCTTCTAGTTTTATATTGGGTAAAAAAAAGATTTCACATTTCATCATTCCTCTTGGTGTATGCGGTCTAATTTCCCTCCCTCCTTTTCTTTCCCGTCCTCTTTTCCTCCCTCTTCTTCCCTTCCTATCCTCCCCCATCTTTCCCTCTCAGCTGTTCCTACCCGTGGCGGCTCAGATTAGCGCTGAGTCGTTCTATGAGTCTAAGACGGAGGAGTCGAACAGTTCGGAGATGACGTGTCAGATCACATCCTCCAGTAACGGGGAGGTGGAGGGGATGAGACTGCAGGCCATGATGAAGGGCTTTGGGGACATGTTTGCCTTGGACATGGGGGGCCCCGTCCTGCACTCTGGCATGCAGGTCAACATGCAGGCCAAGCAGAACTCTTCCAAGTCCAGCAGTGTCAGAGAGGGCCGCAAAATCCACACGGCCTTGGGGATGTCAGACTTCAACTGGTCAGACGACAGTGATTAGAGCGAACTGATTGGTCCAGCTATGTATGGGCCACTCAGTAGCGTCTGTCAATCAATCCTTTTGACCTGTGTCAAAACTGTGATCTTGCGGCAAGCTCCCATGCATATTCCTTCTCACGTCACTGGTGTTAGGGACACAAGCCACATTAGATAATTCATTACTAATAGTTTTTGTAGCGATCCATTTTATTTTGCATACATACTTTTTTTAAACGCTGTATGAACATAATGTATTAGAAGCCTTTCGCCTACATGGCCCTTACGGGTGTCATTTATGCCTAATGTACTGGATGTATAGTGCCATGCTGTGAAGAAAGAGCCATGTGAGCAAGTTGCAAGGAGGAGGCAAAGCTTTTATGATGGAAGTGACATTTTGCTGACATTAAGAGTGGCCAATTTTGTTCTGTATGTGGTGGAGCGTAGTTGCTGTGATTAAGTGTCTCACCAGGATGAGAAAGAACATGTTTCCCTCAGCTGACCCAGACTGGTGTCAGCAGGAGAGAGAGAGAGAGAGAGAGAGAGAGCGAGAGAGAGGAAGTTTCCTGATAGCACTGTTCAACTACGGACTTCCCTGTTCCTTTTTTCTCTATACACTGTCAGGAATCTTTGGATTTTAGGCCCACATACTATGGCTTAGTGGTGTAAAGTGCACTGTAGGTGTCTGTGTCTATCTATGTGGGGCCCCAGTAAAGTCTTGGTTCATGTGCTGGTTGAAAGAAGCACGTTACAGATGCATATCATCAAGATGTTTATGAGGTGTGTCGTAGACCTTAGACTTCCACACCTTGACAGGACTAAGTTCTCACAGACAAGGGCAACTGTATACGACCTTCAGTCACTTAATTCAGTGGCAAAAGCCCTGCCGTGTGCTGGAATCATTTCGTTAAATCAAATGATATGTGAAGTAAAAAAAAAAAAGAATCAGTATTTCATTGGAGAGAGGATGTGAAATACTGTTTTTAGAGGGCTTCTCTAAGCTAAAGGTGATCTACCAGCTCAATATGTTTGCATCTGCACCAACAGTTTTGACCACAGGCCAACGTGTGTTTAACAACCCCCAAAGCGAGCCTATTAAAGCTCACTAAATGTGTCATCACTAAATGCCCTGTAAATTATGCTAGGAGCTCTTCTCTTCTAAACATAGCCAATATGAAGGATCTTTCTGTTTGACTCCCAACAGCTTGGACCTAGGCCCTGCAGCTTGGACTTCTTTCTACTTAGTTGATGTATGTTTTTTATATACTGTTGTGTAATTATTAAACCTAGACTGAAACATCATCCATTAACAGGCTATAACCAACCGATACACTACCTTGTGTGAAAGTCAACCACTTTGTAAGGTATTTTCTAGACATCTAATGCCCAGAGTTGCAATATGATCTATGCAAACTACATCACCTTGGATTAGTCAAATTCCTTGGATTAGTCGAATAGTGTCTCTTTAATGGCGTGCCATAACTCTATCAGACCGACCACTTTTTTGACGTGAACCTATTTTGCTGCAGAATTTCTCTACTGTTCCTTGTTTCTCAATAAACATTTTCTCATTAAACATTGAACTTCCTGCTTTGGTTCTTCACTCTTCCTGTTTTCTCAAATTTCCTCTTGGTTTTCCCAGTTTTTTTGTTTACCTCGAAGTAGGAAAGAGCCATGTGAGCAAGTTGCATTGAGGAGGCGAAGCTTTTGACGATGACGTGACATTTCGCTGACACAAGAGTGGCCAAAATCGAACAACTAATCCAATAATGTCACAGTAATGTCACAAATCAAAGGTTTGTCAACCTCAAAATTCCAAAAGTGGCCACAAAAAAAATAAGAGTGAAAATATTTATGCCAGGAGAAGATTAATAAAATGTGACTGGTGTTAGAAATATAACTTCAGATGAAAATATATATATATTTTTTTACATGTAAAACCTGAAATCATCCTCGTATTATATTAATTGATTTGCATCAGACCCATGTTCACTGTAGTCCTCAAGGATTCAAATACACATATAATTAATGGCAGAATTTCTATAATTAGCTAATTAACAATACACTTGTACTGTATATGTTACA
Organism: Oncorhynchus mykiss; assembly: GCF_013265735.2. NCBI lineage: Eukaryota > Metazoa > Chordata > Actinopteri > Salmoniformes > Salmonidae > Oncorhynchus > Oncorhynchus mykiss. The sequence continues at coordinate 14,745,555 of NC_048586.1, read as the reverse complement.
CTTGCTGACAATGCCTGCTTAATTGCCCCTGCGGGGAGTGAAAATCGTATTGGATTTGAATTTGTGGTGTAGCCACTGGCATACTAGCCAATAGGTTTCCAATGCTTGTCCACCTCTATAGGATAATCAACTTGCTACAGTATACTCCCATTCCACATGGGGGCAGAGTGGTGTGAACTACTGAACTCTTCTTCCCTGTAAAAGGAATTCCAATGGCTGAGCAATTTCTGCTGACTTCCCCCCCTTTCCCCTCCTCTCATCAATTAAGATCTGTTTCCCTTTGTCAACAATATGCTTTGGATTTTAATAAACGATGCAAGTCATTTGTGAAATACAATATGGCTGCTCGAAATGTGATATTATGTCACTTTAATTAGGCAATATCTGAAATGGAACTTTGGCAGTAGGGCAAGGGAGGGTTTTTGAATGTGTTTACTTCCGAACCGTACCACTGGAGTAGACGGAAAATGCAGCTGGGGGTGAGGGAGTTTAGGAGGCTGCAAAGAAATGTATCGCGCTGATTCTGAAATGGCCCGCTTTGAATGTGATCTGTTGAGATTGCCATTCAGCTCAGTCTCTGGGCTGTTATCAGATGCCGTGGGAAGCAAATATTGAATGCTCAGATTAGCCATTCATTTTGTCATCTATCCCCCGGTGCATTGCTTTTATCCCCGCATAGCAGCCTCATGATCATCATGATGAAATCTTTATTTTAGCTGGCTACTTTCTGCTCGATTACACTTAATGAACAGTAAATGATTTATCATTGAAATGCATCATGAAAGAGCAGTCAGATGGACATTGGACACATTTTGGTTTGAGTTAGACCATTAGGACGCAATCATCTTGATTGCAGACCACAATAGCTACAAACAGCATTGTTGTAATGCAGGGTAAACTTGACTTGGAATGAGGCATTTTGTGTTTTGACACGTATGCTGTATGTAAATGTACTGATTTTATACTTGCACACATGAATGCTAAACTCAAGATTTGTGTTAGACTCCAAACATCAAGACTAGGCAGCACACGTCTTTCTTTGAGCTGTACACGTCTGTATGATATGACCACTGGAGCAGTATTCTCTGGTACTATTTCGGTGCTCTCTCTTTTTTTCCCCCACGCAGCTCCTTTCCAACCTTCATATTCATTCCTGGACAGAGGAACATGTGGTCAGTATCAACAAATGTCAATCGACCACTTCCCTTTGTCTAATTAGCCATTAAGCAACCACCATGGCTCCGGATGAACGGCTCCATTTTAATATGAATGCTTTTCCAATTCCATCCCCGCATTACTTTTGGGTACAGCAGATATTTGGGGCGGGTATGTTCACCTTCTAGATTTCTCGTACTGTAGGTATGGTCAACTGAATGAACCCGTCATTTTGGCGTGTATGTCTTTGTGCTTTCATTTGCATTTGTTTTCCATGTTCTCAGGGGAGGGGGCAAGTGGCATGCAGCTGTATGGTGACCTGTTTAAGGAGAACCACATTACAGGCAAGAGGCTGCTGCTGCTCACGGAAACGGACATGCGAGACCTGGGGGTCAAGTCCAAAGGTCACATCATGCACCTCAAGGTACCATTCTACCTTTCAAACTAACGTGAACTAGCCAGTCATTTAACAAGGTGTCCAAATGGTATAATTATTTAAATGTAGCTATATGGTCAAATGTTTAAGACCTATGTATAAGACTATGTATAACTTGCTTTCTCCAACAGAGGGAAATTGAGAAGCTAACCAATGATTACACGGTGCTCTTCCACTTCCCTCCACTAATGAAGGTACTGCGTGTCCTTTCTCTTTGTTATGTAATGGTTGGCATTGTTTACTGTTGCAATATGCTTTCCTGAAAATCTCTGTTCCACAGGATGAGTGTTCAGAGGAGGAGGAGGAGAGGAGGAAGATTGTTCATCTGGAGCTGGTGTTTGGGTACCACTGGAAAGCGGGAACAGGTCACTCGGTAGGTTTTCAATGGACACTGAAAATATTCTATGACAAATAACCAAGATGTCTTGGAGGGAATCGGTATGCGTTTTCATCCAAATACAGTCATTTTGTAAAATATTTTGTCAACTTTAGTCTCAGCTCTGGTCTGGTTCAAATGCATATAGGAATAGCTAACTAGCGGTATTTAAAAATAAAAAAAATCTTACTCTTTTAAATTTTGTCAGGGTTAATACCTGCCTGGCACCCAAACAAAATCTTTATCTTTACCCCTCTCTAACAATACCGCTACAACTGGTGTTGTCAGATCCGATTTAAAACTGGTATGTCAAGATGGAAATATTCCTTCAAGATGCTATTTCTCTAGGTAAAGATGCACATTATGGTCCCCATCAAACTCAATCAAACACTGACCACTGTTACACTGAGCATGCTTTGCCTTCAAGACATATCCTTGCAAGAGAAACAGATGAATAAATATTTCATCTAAAGCCATGCATCCCATCCACCCCCACTTGCTCACCGTCCTTTGTTAGAGTCTCCAACGGTGGAGAAAGGCTGCTTCTCCACTTGCTGTTTGAATTTAATCAAAAATAGCCAATTTAGTCAGAAGTCGTTTTCTTTTTAGAAAGGCAAATGTTATTTAATCTTTCAGCTGTTCATTGTCCCATCATAAATAGTCCCCTTTCAGTGCGTTCGGCGGGGCTGAAACGAGCCTGCTAATTGCCTCCCATTTCTTCTGACATGTGGTGGTTTAGTGTGTAGAAAACACAGCAGGGAGAAGGAAACAGGAGGCTGAGAAAATGAGAGCTAATTATTTTCCCCCTGCCTGGTGTCAGGTTCCATGTCAGCCTTGTTTTTACAAACTGGAAGGTTTTTGCACTAAATAAAACAAACCCGCACTGCGTTTTTTTCCCGCCCCTCTTTGCTGGCGGTGTCATGGAAGCAGCTGCACTTCTCAAAGACAAAACGAGGGCCTGCGATTGTGCGGCCACCATCTGACAACCACTGAGGGTCCCCCACTAATGAGGATATCACCGCGCAGCCAAGAGAAAGGTGCTGAATTATGTATGAGTTGCCATTAGACCAGACGCACTCCGGTCTTGGGCATCATTACCAGACATTGTTTCTGCTGGAGTGATTAGACCAACAAGTGGACCTGGGGGCCCTGGTGCGACTGGCCGGGGCCGACAAGGGGCCGCTGCCTGGTGTGTCTTGGAACCCGAGCCTTCCTCACGCTAGCTCCCCCTTTGAGCCCCGGTCCAGCCCCTGGGGACAGTGTAGGAGTGGGCTGAGACTCCTCAGATGAGTGTGTTAGTGGCCCTTCTTTGATGTCTTCTTCTGTGATCCCCACACAATAGATTGGCCCACACCGTGAACCGTGTGTGGTTAAGCAGTGACCTGTGGCTTCATATGGCTGGCTTTTGGGGATGGCAAAATCATTACTGCTTTGTCAGCATGCAATATTCAGCAGGAGTATGGGGTTTGTTCAGATTTGTATTGCCTGGTGGGGGATTTGATCCCTTATGTGCCTTGTGCAACAGTGATCGAACTACCGAGTTTATTTTCACCTAACTGGAATAACATTAGCATTACTCAAATGTGTATTTCACCAACAATAGCACCAGGTGTTAAGGTACTGCAAATCATATCCCCGACAGGAAATAATACATGCTATCCACCATAGCAACTTATATTTACCCCTGAAGTAAAACAAATGTCTCTGCAAAGATTGATGGGTTGTTCACATTCTCATTTACCACTTATGTCATCCTTCATGCTATGATCATTCAAGAGACATGCTATCCTTTCTGTGATTCTGAGAGCACATCAAAAAGAGTGTGGGGAAAGCAATCAAATCGCCAAACAAAATGATACATTTGTCTCAATTGAAGGCAACTCACAGTGGATACTAGGTGAAAGCAGGATTCAAATCTAAATGCACAACGTAACTTGCGCTTCTGTCCCGTTTGATGATGATTTATTCATAGAAATTCATGTTTACATTCCCGGAAATGTTCAATTCCAAGGAACAACCTCTAGGCTGTGCTGTTGGTTTAGGAAAACATGCAGTTAGGTTCTCAACTGGCAGCAGTTATTTCATGTTTTTTAAGTCCTACAATCTGTCATTTTTAGGACTGCAAATGGAAAATGTACATTGAACTTGACGGAGATGAAGTTGCAATAACGTACATCAAGGATGTGACCTTTAATGCCAACAGACAGGATGTGGATGTCCTGAAGATGACCAAGGTGTGATCATAAGCATTACTCCATGCACTGAAAGAGCATCAGGACTTAAAAACAGTCCCTTGTTCATTACATTTATTTGTTGAATTTTTTTTTAGGATCGTTGCTTTTTGCTAAATGTTATGACGTTAAAAATCCCTTTCTGTATCTTCAGATGAGTTGAATTATTCCTTACATGAATGGCATTGGTATTGAAGTAGCTAACATGTATGACGATTAATAACCAACATCAAACTATTTCCTTGCAGCCTCCATTTGTGATGGACAAATGGGTAGTTGGACTATGGGAGAATGAGGTTGTTGACTGCATTGTAAATTATGAGGTGAGTCAGCCCAAACACTGCTATAGGAGCAGGGCCCTAGGGCACCTACCTCCAGGGGGTCCACAAAAGGGAGAGAGGGAACTCTCTGGGAACTGTGGGAGGATCTTGGAGGGTTGGTGGCCTGGTGGTTGGGAGCTTGGGACAGTGGCCGATAGGTCGCTGGTTCGGGTCACCGTTGTGAGACCTGTCGACGTTGACCCTGGTTGCTCCTGTGTGTCACTCTGGATGGGAGTCTGTTACATGACTGAATGTATTGTAAATGTTGAGCGGCTTCACTGCATGTAGATTGTATGTTTTAATATTCAATAAACAGTTTAATAAATAATACAAATACATAAAACATTTGCAGTTGTATAGCTTCTCTCATGCTATTTTACACATTTTGCAATGAGGTTGAGAGAAAAGTTTGATGTTTTAAAGCTAATTTCCTGCAATTCTATACATTTTGCCATGGGGCAGAGAGAAAAATGTGCAGCTTTAAAGCTAATCTCATGCTATCCTACACATTTGCCATGAGGCTGATAGAACATTTTCTCATTTTTAAACAACATTTCCGCAATTCTACACATTTTGTCATGGCTTCACCTGTACTGTGTGGTGTGCCTTTAAAAATGTAATACATTGAACATTCAATTTGACATGTAGCTAGATGTGTTCAATGTTTAAAATCCCCTACAGTGATCGTTGTGTCCCTATACTAGAACGATGTGAGATCACCCAGGTGTACGAGACATAGCCATGCAGTGAGGTGGAACCCCACCGGTGGACGAGATGAGATCACGACTGTGGAGCTGAAACCCCAGAAGCAGATCAAACTCAAAAGGTCACTTTTTATGGTGTTTTGGATGCAGTTGTTATTGACAAATGATCCATTTAGAGCTGTCTTAAATACAGAATGCACAAAATGTATGCACACATCTATGTAGCCAACCCTACCAGTGGATGTTCTTTCTGCTTCCAGATGTGGATCCCAGATGGTTGTACAACCTGAGACAGAGGCAGCTGAAGAGCCAGTCAGCAGCACAGCAGCATGGTGCCCAGACCCCCACCGGAGGCTCAGAAACCCGCACCCTGTCTCAGTTCCTGTCTGCATATGGAGCTCAGGCCTCTTCCTACGCTGCAGCAGTGCGGAGGTCTCCCAACAGCCCCCTCTCTCCCTGGTGCTCCCGCAGCTCGTCCCCTACCGCAGGCCTGTCCGCCATGCTCTCCCCCCTCTACCTGGGGTCAAAGGGCAGCAGCCCCTCCAGCACCACCTCAGAGAGTCCCTTGGAGCGCGAACGCCTGCTCAGTGCCGGGGAAGTGCAAGGTTACCACAGGCACAGAAGCTACATTGACAACTCATTGAGTGCAACAAGGGGCCACAACAGAGACACGTGGTCCCATACAAGGGGCAACTTCACACAGAATAAGTCAAGCAGAACCTCACAGCAAATGGGGAGGCCCCGGACCAATAATTACAGTGTAGCAGGTCAGAACCGAGCCAGGGTGATACCGGGCATATCGGCGGTGGTGGAAAACCTCAGTACAGAGCAAGATGGAGCTAAAGTCAGTGAGGGGGGATGGATCAAAGTGGAGCGCCAAAAAAGGTTACCTAGACAGGACAATAAACAGGCCAGAGGAAGACAGAGGAGAGGGTGTAGAGGTGGCCGTGGTGTTTGAAAGTGTTAACATCTCTTAACAGACTGGACATCAAGTTTCCTTTGAACATTAACCTTCACAAAACTTCTATATATACACATTTTCTCTCTGGGGGGGATCTTTATATGTTATTTGAGCTAGGGAGAATTGTGTTTAAGGGAATGCACCCAATTCAGTCTTTTAAGGCAGATTTCTGAAATGTACTGTACGCACTCAAATATTTTGGGGATTTAGCATCTACATATCATTTGTAGTTGTATATTGTGAACTATTGTACATAAGCCTATTGTAAATTGTATAGCCTACATTGTCCTAATCTTTTTATATATGAGATATACTGTATAGCTAGATAATTATTTTACTACAATAAAAAAAAAGTTAATCTACCTATGGATTTATAAATGAAATAGATTTTTTTTTTTTTATTGTCTATAACTATATGTTGGGTAAAAAAAAAGATAAACATTACATTAAAGTTCAAAGTATTATTTCATTAAGCAAGGACGCGACGACAACACCAGATGGAAAGGACGCGGGAGTTTTTCTATAAACCCGCCCATTTAGGCAAATGTAGACCTTGGGATATCGCGCCACTGCTTAGTACTTGAAAGGTTAGATGTTGGTGGATCCGTATATGACATAATGTTTTAAGAAATGTGCACAAAAATAAAGGTGTCCACCAGCAGTATTTTCTAAAGACTTTTTTCAAATTTTATGTGGCGTATATTTGTGGATTATATTTTTCTTTTAGACCGTCTTTTGAAACAAAAGTTTATACACCTTTCAGGACACTTTACTGGCGCGGGAAATTTCTCAGCCAACATCTGCTAGTCCGAATTTTGGTGGGGTTTCTCTGTATTCATAAAAGGACTGGAGAAACGTGTACTTGAGTTTTGACTGAATTTCTTTGTAGAAAACTTTATAGAAAACAAAATGCGTCCATCTGGCTCTAAGGTAATGAATGTTTCTTAGAGTATAATATATTTATCTTAATATATCAAACAATAACAGGGTAATTTATTTATCTGATTGTATAGCTGCAGAGAATGTAATACTAAGTAGCTAGCAAAAATTCTGCTGTGGTAAACTTAACGTTTGGCTCTATTTTCTTGCTCACATTTTAGTAAACCTGTTGCCTTCGTTACTTTAAGCAAAAGCTGCTACAGACAGCCTAGATATTATTGGAGTTGCAATGCAATCATTGCTTTGCTTCAAATCCAGTATCCTAAGGCTTAACGTTACCTAGTTACCATGTAGTTACCATGCAGTGGCTACTATCTAACAGTAGTTATACCACATAGTTTTGGCTACACAGATTTTAGATTTTATCCTGGCAAAAGTTGCCATTTAAAATGTCGTTTTTGGCCACCATCACAGTAAGTAAATCGTACTTGTCTAATCACACTCCTTTGTATAGCCACCTAACGTTAACTAGCTAGCTTCAATTACCTTGTAAATTATACATTTGTATCAATGTAGCCTTGATATGGCTTAACTATGCTAGCTTCCGTTGTTGAATCTTGCAGCCACATCTCTATCACCGTAGGTATTGCTGCTTCTCTCCTTGTCCAGAAGGGCGGCAGTGTGCAGGCAGTTTCTAAAACTACTAGTACTCACATTGTTCACGTATCTATTGTCTGAGCTTCCAGTCGATCCATTCAATTTTTCCTGACTTGCTCATCTTGTCTCTCCAGCGTCAGCAGGCCCCCCAGCCTCCCTCCACCAGGATGGGTTTGCGGAGTTTCCGTAATGTACCTCTGGTGCCCATGGAGACATCCTCTTCTTCATCAGATGACAGTTGTGACAGCTTTGGCTCTGACGGTGGCTTTGCTAACACGGTAAGGCAAATAGCCACATTTCACCCCGATTACAATCAGTGTTTGACCATATTCACTCATCAAATTAGTTATTTGTTGATGAAGCTAACTGAAGGTTGTGCTTTCACTTTCCACAGAAAAGTAGCTTCAGAGAAGCTAAGAAGGTGGCGGAGAGAGCCAAGGTGTTTGAGGCCAGCTCGGAGGGAGAGTCTCTCAGTGGGTTTGAGAATGCCTTCAGCAGTGAAATGAGTGCCATGGTGTGTTTTTTTGTATTGATATTACGAGCTTAATGTTACTATGCAATGGTGGCTACTATACACACTAAAACACATTTCAGAATGTGTGCTCAGACAAATGCACTGTGTACTTCAGAGAGTGGACTCTGACTCTGAGGAGTCGGTGACGCCGCGGAAGAGGGGCCGCCGGTCACAAACTCTGAAAGTGGCCATGAAATTCCCCACCAGGCGGGCCAGCCAGAAGAAGAGTTTTGCAGCAGAGCCCCCTAAACAGCCCAAAGTCGCTCCCAAACAGACCACTGGGGAGGGAGACAACTTCATGGACAAGAGAGCGCTTAACATCCGGGAGAACAAAGCCATGGTACGACACAATCATTCAGAGAAGTCGTTGTGGCTGTAGCTTGCCGAGGGACATTTGAGTGCTAATTACGTTATGTCCGTTTATTTTGTTTAGCTTGCAAAGCTGATGGCAGAACTCGACAAAATACCTGGCTTCCCTAGAAGAACGTCCCTGCCCATGATGAATGCGGTGAGTGAGACTAGATGGAGGATATGGCTGTCCTATAAAACACGTATTCGGGAAAGATTTTAGTAGTGATGAAATATGCTACAACGATTTACATTTTTGGGCTGTAGTTAATGCGTGCTTGTTTCTTCTGTAGCCCTGTCGCACCACTCGCCGGTCTCAGGGAGCCCCTGGACCCCGCAGGAGGAACCCTGAGCGTACCTCTCGGCCCCACACTCGCTCCCGCTCCCTGGTGGACGGCCCCCCATCAGAGGAGGAAGAGGAGGACAAATTCAGCCTGGTGCGCAGGAGCTGCTACTACGAGGAGGTGAGTGACGCCCACACCCTCGTTGACCTCGGCGTTCGTTTGGTAACGTCAAGTAAAGCGTCATTTTTTTTTTCTCCCACCGTTTCCTGATCTGTCCTTTCAGAAATGGTGAATACCGAACTCCGGGAATTGTCAGTTTGGTTAATACATTTGTGTGTTTACAGAAAGCGCCCCGTCGGCGCAGCTACAACGGGGTGCAGGCCTTTCCTCATGTGGTGCGGCCTGTGAAGGACATCACCCAGAGGGAGCTGGATCTGATCGCAGACAACGTGCGGGAGAAGGTCTACAACAGCTCCACTGTAAGTTCCCGTTCTCCTACAGTGGTTCTCAAACGGCTGTCTTCAGAGTTAGATTTCTGTTAAGTCACGTTCATACAGCCACGTTCACCAAATTCACCCCTCTAATGTTCTTGCTGTAGGGGTCCACTTGCCATCAGTGCCGGCAGAAAACGGTCGACACCAAGACCAACTGCCGTAACCCAGAGTGTGTGGGGGTGAGGGGTCAATTCTGTGGCCCGTGTCTCCGTAACCGCTACGGAGAGGAGGTCCGAGATGCCCTGCTGGATCCTGTAAGTGCTGCACTCTTCCTATCCGAGCCCTCAAGACAGTCCATCTGATTATTTGAGTGTTTTGTCAAGAGAATGCCGCCTTGGTTGACATCGCCCTGATCTCTTGCAGGAGTGGGAGTGTCCGTCGTGCAGAGGGATCTGCAACTGCAGCTTCTGTAGAGCCAGAGAGGGTCGCTGTGCCACTGGAGTTCTGGTCTACCTGGCTAAATACCACGGCTACGACAACGTCCATTCTTATCTCAAGAGGTAAAGGCTCTTTCTACTTATGAACTAAAACTTTTGTCTTGCAGTCGTATTAGTACTTTGACTGCTACTGTGTTGGGAATTAAAAATATGTCTGTCTCTCTGCAGTCTGAAGAAGGAAATGGAAGAGAGCCAGTAAACCGTGGAGAATGTAACCGGATTCTGAACCTGACTGACGATGATGTGATGTGGCTTTTATATTCCGTAATGCAAAACAGTAGATTTTTCTATTGCTCCTGATTCTGAAAATGTTTACATTGTTTTAAATGTGTACAGTTTTGCTGTCAATTACGTGAGTGGTACGTTTATACTGTGATGTTTGCCTGTGACATTCACACTTTTAACCTGTAAGTTTGGATAAAAACTATATGTATAAATTGGTTGTCCTCTGTTAATTGTACTTGAGTCGTCCATTTCTTTGTATAAGAAAATTAGCTTTAAACTTCAAGGTTTATTTGCTGATTTTAATAAGTCTCAGCTAGAATGGGAGTGTTCGTCTGTTTGTGCTAACATTCCACAATGTTTGGCATATGACACGGAGTACAAGGAGTGGAATGTTGGCGGCAAACAGGTCTGGATTTCAGGCTAACTAAGCTGTTGGATATGTTCTCTCTTCCCAATGTCACGTGGTTACTTTTCACTGCTCAGTGGTCCACCAGTGTACCCCTGAGGTGGTGAGGGCTATTTCCTCCTGAGCAGAGACAAACTGATATACTACAGGGCCTGGTTAAATCCTTCATTAGATAACTGTCACTAATGGTGTGGAAACAATTAGCAGTCTGTAATGGGAATCTCAAACCTGTAAATCATTTGTCCTGTTTTATCTCTTTGTTGCTCTGGTCTTTTTCTCCTTTCATTTCCCAACGATGTTTTACAGTGCAAATGGTAATGTTTTCAGGTGTCACTTGAGTGGCAATGGGGTTATTGCCGGTATTTTCTGTTCAGTGTGTGTGTGGTACTACACAGGAAATCTTGGGTGGTTCGTTGCTATTAAGCCTTTTGAGAATGTACTTAATTTTCCTGTGAACATGCTCTCATTGACACTGACACCTTTTGAGATTAGTCCACACGCGTTTTTGCTAGTTTGGTAGGAGACGTTCTCTCTTATTACAAGAGTTGCTACTCTGATTCGGAGTGCACTGCTTTGTTCTCTTTTTGGAAATGTTGCCCTCTTGCCCAGCAGGGTTTAAAGAAAGATGCATGTTCGGTCACAACAGTTTGTAGTAAGTAGTCCATTGCGTTCTGTCATATGCAGTAGAAAATGGCTTTGGCATGCAGTGAGGCTGTAGAAAACATTTGGGAGACCTTCTCACACAAGCGGATCAAGCTTCCAATTTTGTCTGAATGGCATATTAGAAAAGTAGCATTTTTTTTTTTATCTGAAGATGAGCAAAGAAAAGAACAGAGTGCTCTAATTCTGAACTATTCTCCACAAAGCCATTCATTATACAGTGACACTGTTCTTAGGTCCTCATCTCCATTCCTTACAAATTTCCATCACATCAAATGTGTAAAATATGTGTAGAAATATTTTTCTCCCCCAGAAACACATTTTTCAAAATCTATTATTAGCATAATAAAGATGCACTTGAAAATACTGGTATTAAATACCAATGATCATCCACTTTGGGGGTGATGAATATTTAGGGAAATAATTGTTTACGACGCTCAAGCATTGAGCTGATCTGGTAATCAGGCTATGAAATACAATATTTATTCATTAGAGCGGATTTAATGAGGCCTTGCGGCGCTAATTATGAAAACCAGTGTAGCAGTAAATGAGTAGCGCACGGTGGCGGGCTGTCGGGTACCTGTAAGGAGGGAAATGGGGGTTGAAGTGCCCTGAGTGCCATGCAACACTGAGCAACACAGAGCCACAGCCCTTCCCTGGGCCTGTCAGTCCAGCCCCCAGCACTACATCACTGGACCTGGAGACAGCACACAGATGGGCCCTCAGCCCACTATGCCTTGTTCTGCTTAGGCTGGAGGAATCAGAGCGGTAATGATGACAACCTTGTTACATTAATAGCGATAGTGATATGTGGTGGTTGAACTGTGAGCAGTGGTGCTGGGAGTAACTTTATAGAGAATCATCACGCAGCTTTTCAGATTACATAGAATGAGTTCGCATGCTGGGCTTTTTTCCGTTGTTTGATTGATTGATATTTTCATTATGGCTGCAGGGTTGCGAAATTGCTGTTAATTTCCTAGTGTCCTGTAGGTTTCTAGTGATTGTTGTGTAGTCAGAGGAAGAACAGCTGACGAAATGGAACACACGGGGCATTATCGCAATGGGATCTGTAGGTCAAAATCAACAGATTAATTACAATGTAGAATACATCTGTCAGGCCTCCGCAATAAACACCCCTTTTCAGCTCGGTGCCTAATAACTAGATTGACATTCGTTCTATGTTAGGAGCTACAGTAAGGCCTGGGTCACACAAGCACAACAGTAAAGCCAGAAGAGTACATTAAGGGGGGCAAAGATATCCTCAGTACTATTTTCTGTGATTTCTTTAGCAGGCAGACGGGAGTTTCTAGACAATAATATTCCTTCCCCCCCCCCCCCTGACCACCGTGTCCTGTAAAGTGGAGCGAGAGTCTGCTGCTGTTGAGTCACAGCGGCGAATGACTCCGGGTGTCTGGAGGCTTATGACGTGTTTCTTACCTCCGGCTCCAGAATGTGCGCTGATAGAAAAAACCGTTTGGTCCAGGTGTCACAGGGAAATTATCAAAGAAAAAAAAGCTGCCTGCTCCATCTTGGAGGAAATTGCAAACACACCTTTAACAAAGGAAGGCATAAGTGCATTCGCTGCCGCCTTCAAAGGGAGCGTGATAAGATGACATTATAAATAGACAATTCTTCACAGAGGGGGAAAAACACATCAGGCAGCTAAACAATTGTGTTATTTCTGCTTCCTTAAAGCTAACTTGTTGTTTACCCATGGAGCATTTAAAGCAAATGTTCAATGTCACGAATAGTGCCATTTGGATATGTCTGATATAAGCGATGCATCTATAAGGAAATTTCTGATGAGTGACAAGGCTGTCCATCTCACAGCTAGGCTATATTACTATATACTACACTCACCTTTGACCCTCTCCTCACCAAAGCCACCCTAGCAGCTCTATCTGTGATCGCACATGTAACACAAATGATCCTTGGATGTCATTGCTCCACATTCTTAACCCTACATACCTGCTTTTTCGTTTCTTTTTCAGTTTAGACAGACATAGCATGGCTTCTCACACCATCGCCGGGTTTCGACTGTTTGATTTCTATCGATTCACCTCATCTGATGGAAGTTACCCAATACATTGTTCCCTTCACTTCCTAAAGGGGGAGCTCTAATGCAGGCAACTCTGGAGACAGCCTGACATCGTCAGACGGCTTCAACTTTCAGTGACTCTTCCACAGAGTTGGTGGAGGAACAAGCATCTTACCATTGAGTTTGTGGTAATGATTTTACCTGCAAGTACAGACAAATTACAGATTCATTTGTCTTTAGTCAATGAAAGAAAACACTTTCACGGAGGTGTCGCCAATCCATGTTTTGTCGGCCATGTACATAGCAAAGTGTATTCCATACTGATTCATTTAGACAACCGTTTAATTGCTATAGCTTATACCCTCAATACACAATGGAATAGAGCTGAGGAGGAGAATGACTAGTCTGGGGTGTTTGTCCCTCACGGTCTGTCATCCTGGTGAGGGCTTCATATAGACAAACGGGCTATAGCCAGGGCCCGAGAGAATGTGATGACATTGTCAGTGTTCCCATTAAATTCTTGAGGAGCAATAGGGCGATAATGGAAGTCCAGCCTGCCACTATGACCTGGCAGAGGGTGGGGCTAATTATGATGCGGGGGAAGTGCAGGGCCGTAATGTGTAAATCTAATCTTACCTTAAGTGAGAACTGGTACATTTGATTGATTTTATTGAGATCATATAATATGAAGAGGAGCTTACAGCCATGAGTTTGTGGTGCTCATGTGCTTCATTAATTTTTACTTCATTAACTCTCTCCTCTAGAGCCGGCAACACAATTCATTGCTGGTCATGAATCCAGAGCACAGGCAAATGGACAGCAGCGTTAGACACAGACAACAGTGCAATGGATACACTGACTAACAGTGCATTTTCACATAACACGATAGGGGCGATGAAACAATGGAGCCCCGTTCATTTTCAATAGAAGGGAAGGGTGCGGGGGACCTTTCGGGTGATGGGAGCGTAAACAGGGCGGGACCAAAGTTGGGGAAAGTGCAACTTTATGTAAATACTCTGCGATATCGCAACGCTATTGACCAATCGAAGCTCACTATAGCTTCCAGACCGTACTGCATTGGCTGTGATACCTAGAACTCCCTAGCCTGCTTGCTAGCATGCGAGCACCAACATGAGGGCGAAGCTAGAGCGGCTATCCGAATGATCGTGTTATGTGGAAATCCCCTCTAAGCGTGGATTCAATCCGTATTGCGGAAGTAATGCGGAGGATCCGCGTTAAAATGTAAAGGTCATTTCCAATCGAGTTGACATATACAGCTTTTACCCTGAACGCAGTCTCCGCAAACACGGGAACATTTCCTTTAAATTTCAACCCTGCTTTAACGTGGCTCTTCCACGATACCGATTAAATCCAGCTCACAGTCCAATCAAAACACAAACACGTGTAAAATACAGAACCTCAGAGGCATTTTGTATTTCTGCCTTGCTTGCACTACAATTCATCCATGTCTTCGCATTCGGAAAACATGTCCGAAAAACAAAGCCTTCTTTACTCTAGGTCGTCAAAGAAACCATTTTCTATTCAACTGTAGAAATGATATGATGCCTCTAGGTTATTTTGGAGGCTACTTGGAGGTTTTTGAATAACTTTCTTTAAACTTTCACTGAATGTCTCAAGACTTTTAATAACACTGCGAGCTTATTATGGGTTATTCATGCAAAAAAACATTGTTTTATTGTGACGCGGCATTAGTGAGAGTTGAACCTATAATCTGTTGTCCTCTATCCATTGAATTAGTCCTTTTTGCCACCAGGATGCAGCCAACGTGCCAATGTTTTTTTTTTTTACGCATACAAAGCTGTTCATTTTAGTCTATTTAAACAGACCCCATCGCGAAGGAAACAAGCACAAGATCACACCTGAACATACTTAGACAAGATAAGAGGACAGAGCGCATTTAGTTGATGCTGAGAACAGAATGTATATGTTTTTTAAATAACATTCTAAAGCTGTGTTTTTTTAAAGAAAGTTTCCTTATTGTTGTCGGAACCATTTACAACCACGAGGAAACCTGTAGGAAACGTTTTGCTGAAGTACTGAAATTCCCACAGAAGAACCTTGTTTCTTAACGCTCTCTGAACGATTTGAGAACATTCCCAATGTCAAACCAGTTGGAGCACGTTCTCAGGATCCAAAATTGAAGTGAAATGTAGCCGCGTTTGAACTTTTAGGAAACGTTCTGTTGAAGTAATGAAATTCCAAGAAAATAAAGAATGTTCCAAAGCCAAGTAGCTATCCTGCACCATTCCCAGAAAGTTATGGGAAGGTTGCATGAAAAATAACCATAGGACAACCACTCTCTCACCAAGAGTTAAGAAACATATGGTTCTCAGGACATCATGTGCTAGCTGGGTCTTGTCTTGCCCGAAGAAAAGCAGACCATAAATGACTGAATCACGTATGAACCATCAATCATTCAAGGTTGTGGATGCACGGAGCTGAAAAGACCAAACAAAGTCACGTTTCTTATGAGTTCTCTTTGGTTTACTCAACATCTATTTGACATCCAGCTGTCCCTTTTCCCTGGGCAAGGATTTCAACCATTCTCATGGCATCCCCTCATTTCAATGGACCGTTTGTTTAATATTATAGTCTTAAACCCAGCAATATAAATCAGTCACGAAAGCACCTGTGCACGCTTCTCTGCCCTGTCATATCCACTCTCTCTATTAACCCATGGCGGTTGACTGTACTGGTTTACAGGGGAGAAGAAAGGAGAGAGGGTGTTAGAGAGTGACTTTTAGATCGGTCCATTGTGACCTTGTAGATCAACCAGCAAAGCACTACAACTGGACATGCAAGTCTTTTGAGTCCTGGATCTGATACTTGACCTGGAATATGGTATAATACAGGAGAATGGATGCCTTTTTCCCTGAAGAACATGACACTGGAGAGAATAGTGGGGTGGAGTGGGGGTGGTAAGATGAGCAAATAGAGAGTATTGGCTGTGCCGGGCGTACGGTTGGAGCACTTCTGCAGGGGCAATGCGGCTTCCAAAGTTTCTGCTTTTCAAATTAGCTCTGGAACTGCCGTCCGCCAAGAACGTCATGTGACATGTGTTTGACCACACGCGCCGAAATAATGTTTCTGTCATGGTTGTTAGCCGACTTTCAAGCAATGTTGCCACGATCAGTTGACAAAATAAACAGTGAAAACGTTTGAGGTAGCCACTCTAAAGTAGAATTCATGGGAGAGAAATAAAAGAGCCCTTAAGACAATTAGCACCAGAGACCACTCTATAATCTAAAGATTGTTCTCAACATTTAAAAGCCGCACAGATGGTTTATATAATCGTTGCGAAACAGAATGAACAAACACTCGACTGGATGTGATTTGGTTCCCTCAGTGTGCATTTCCTTTAACATGTCTTTCATTTGTTCCTACGTGTCAGTATTGTTCTGACCCAGCTGGCCTAACAAACCTCCTGTGTCATCATCCCACAGTACACATCCAAGGATTGTTCCCATGAACCAGCGTGAGAGATTTGGTGTTACCAAGCTCTCGAAAACTCTTCTCCGTATGCAAGGGTTTTCAGCCATTACATTGCAGGGTTTTCGTCCACATTTGGCCAGTTGTGGAAAAAGTACCCCATTTTCATACTTGAGTAAAAGTAATTACTCAAGTAAAAGTCACCTAGTAAAATACTACTTGAAGTAGAAGTATTTGGTTTTAAATGTAGTTAAGTATCAAAAGTACAAGTAGAAGTAATTTAAAATGTCAGGGGAACAGTTCAACACTCAGACATAATTTACAAAAAATGTATTTGTTTAGTGAGTCTGCCAGATCAGAGGCAGTAAGGATGACCAGGGATGTTCTCTTGATACCGTAAGAGTGTGAATTAGATAATTTTCCGGTCCTGCTAAGCATTCAAAATGTAATGAGTACTTTTGGGTGTCAGGCAAAATGTATGGAGTAAAAAGTACATGATTTTCTTTAGGAATGTAGTGGAGTAAAAGTAAATGTTGTCACAAATATAAATAGTAAAGTACAGATACCCCAAAAAACTACTTAAGTAGTACTTTAAAGTATTTTTACGGAAGTACTTTACACCACTGCATTTGGCTCTGTGTAAACGACAATTCTGACTCGGTGTTTTAACATTTAGAAAACTCAATAATCATCGCTTTCAAAGCGGTTTTCTAAAAACACATGTTTGTTATGTTTCCGAAACAGTACCACAAGCGATGCATGTTAACTTTCAGACCAAGCGTCAGGGCTCTTAACAAAAAGCCCTCGTAAAGGGAGATTCACCGGCACACATCCATTTGTTTTGTACCACATGCTGCAGCAACAACATAGGGTTTGGCACCATACCAAGGGGCTTTCTCCAACACAAACGTCTAAATAAATGAATAATTCAATTGACATGGTTATACATCCATTAGCCAGTAGCCTATGTCACGGATTCACATATTGACTGTTTAAGCTCCCTAATATAACTTCCTGGAAGCATGATCCCAGAAACATCCCAAAGCTATGATCATTTAAATAATGCATTACATAAAAAAATGAACCCTGTAATTGCAAAATCTGAAATTTAACCCTTGAGCTTGGTTGCTTAACCAAACATGCTTTGGCTGGTTAGGCTTCGTCGCTGAGGAAATGTCTGGCTCACAGATTACATTTGTTCTCTCCAGAGTCAAGAAAGGCAAAAAAAAAACAATTAAGTGTCTGCATCACATTTCACTGTATGCCACTTAACACAGTTTTCACATCATCGGGGCAATTGTCTGCAGAGGGCTATGAGACGACAGTCATTACTTCCCAATGTCTCAGAAAGATGGCATTGTCATTTTCCTGATTTCGAAACGTTTCAATTAAGCTGCAGATGGTGATAATACACATAGAGACTTCTGGTGTTGTCTTTTGTCCTGTCCCTGTCAGGAATAAGGAGGGTAACTGCTGTTGGGCCAGAGGTGGGAGGAATCGCTGGCACCCATTGGGTTTCTCCTCCCAACCTTCCCTTTTCAAAACAAGGTGAGGTTCAAAGAAAGTTTCTCTACAGCAATGATCAAACAGAGTCACATCACTTATGGAGCTGGGTGACGGGGGCCAGTGAATACAGACCAGCTTTAATTGTAGCAGGTCTTACTGCCACTGTCTGTCAATCAAAGCCTTTTGAATTGGGGACAATTTGCTCTGTTCATTCTGTTAAATGATGTATCCAATTAGACGTGGTAGAATTCATGATCTTCAGTCAAGGTTAAATGAAAGCAGTTACTCCTGTCAGTAAGGTGATTAAATGCTGCCTTCATCAAGCACATTTTGTGCAAAATTTTAATTTGGGTCTAAAGCATGAAGCTTTATGAATCATCTTGCAGTCCTGCTATATAAATGCCAAGGCACATTTGCTCTTAATCACCATGTTCATTTTAAATCTTCGCTTTAGTCTCTTTATTAAAAGGAGGCTCAATCCCCAAATTACACATTCAGAGAGGAATTATGGCCAGGTCGACTGATGTTCAAAGACCTCTTTCAACAGCAAAAAGGAATCTTTGACTTGAGTTTATGCCTATAAGTTTACTTACTTGGTAGCAAAAAAGGTTTGATTTTCTTATAAGTCATACCTCAAGGATAATGATTTTCTGAGGTAGGAGCACAGAATATTGGGCAAAATCACAAAAAAGAGGGGGGGGGGGGGGGGGGTTGTAGACTAGTGACAAAAATGAAGAATTACACAATGGGAAGGAAATTAATTTTGCTTCTGTAAGATGAATTGTGTGTGGCGTTATTAATGTGCACATGCACGTTGCGAGTACGTTTTCTGCGTCCCTGTGATGAATGTGATGATGCTGGAGAGGAGCATGATGACTAATGACCAAAGTCATGGGGTCTAGTCTGGTGTCCTCTGGGGGAGAAGGGCCTTGCTCCGAGTTTGGGTGTTTCACACATCCCCATCTCAACATATACCGTGTGAGTATAGCTCTATCTATTCATTATAGTTACGCAGGTAAAGTGTTACCAAACTGAAAAGGGTTAAACGTTGACAAAAATGGGATAGCATGGCTCACCAGATGATACTGATGACAGAGTCTGCGTTCTGTTGAGGTTTGTCTGAAACCACTGAGGTCAGCAGAGATGGATGGTGCTCACCCTTATCTTAGAGAGGGGAATACTATCAACAATATCGATCAACATAAAAAGAGGAAGAGGAGAACAATTCCCCTCCGTGTATTCGGGACAGAAGTTCCACACACTTACTTTGCAATTTCAAGGTAGAGCGGGTCAAACAGAGAAATTAAAAGGCCTAATGGATGCTTCAACACCTCATGCCAATTGGTACAGCAGCTTTATGGGACATTTGACAATGGCCTTACTATCTTTGAGTGATTGCCAAACGCTTGAGATAAGTCTTTCTCGGGGGTCTAACATGAATAAATAAGACTGGATTCCGCGGAGCCTGTGCTCTAGCCACTGCTACCTACCAATCCCAGTGTAGAGACCCTTTAGACTCTAGAAGGGACCAAACAGCAGCAGTTGGTCTCATTTAGACAAGTCTAAGAAAAGTAGAAAATAAATAAAGCCCCCGGCGCTCTCCTTTAATGTATTCAATTAACTGGG
The DNA here is from genome assembly GCF_013265735.2 of Oncorhynchus mykiss. Taxonomy (NCBI): domain Eukaryota; kingdom Metazoa; phylum Chordata; class Actinopteri; order Salmoniformes; family Salmonidae; genus Oncorhynchus; species Oncorhynchus mykiss. Next base: position 14,725,848 of record NC_048586.1, on the reverse strand, counting down.
GTCCCTCTAGAGAACTCCAGCACACACTTGGATAAAGAGAGAGGATATCGCCTGGAGGTGAATACGGTGAATGCACTCATTCTGAAAACCATGATTGGAAATTTTCCTCAACAGGTTCTTACTTAATTAAACTTCCCTTCATCTGACTTTCTGTCGCTTTCAAAGGAAAATTGGGAGAGGTATATTCAACAGCGGTGAAAAACTTTTTATGCTATCGCATTTTGTTTACAGGGTCATTCAGGAATTGGTAGAGTCTGTAATAATTTCCACCGGTATTGTGTAAGGGAAAGTGAGCTTATATGAACTGTATATAACATTTCCCACCCACTCATAGTCAATTATCAGGTGGAATGAAAGGAATCCTACAGCTTTCACAACTGTGTGTGGGTGAGATAATTACCTGACAGTCATCAGCACATCCATAACAGCAGAATGATATATTCATATGGGAACCATCACTTGTTCTGTCAAGACAAATATGTGCATTGAAAAATCACCAACCCATGGACATACTATGAAATTAAATATGTTGAAAAATAACACCTGAAAGCATAACACAGTCAATGTGCGCTCGGTTAAATGAGATATAATTTTCATTTTTTTGTAATTATCTCAAATATGTCTGGTAAGAATTAATTTAGCATCCCTTTGTACCTTACACTAATTTCCCCTCCAGTCCCATTGTGTTTCAAAGCCCTACAGAATTTGCTATCTATTAAAATGAATCTCTCATTACATCGCCTACATCCACCCTTTGCTACTTCATTTTTTTCCATAACAAATCAACTTAATCAAGCTCATTAAGTGTCATTATTAGCCATTTATTGTTATCTTTCCCAATGCACTCCTGACAGGCATTTCCCGCCCACCCGTGTCCTCCTGACACCGGGGCCCTCGCTTGTCCCCAGCACCTCACACACGCCGCCCGCCACTGCCACGACACCGGCTTTTAATTGGCCCTCATTGTGTTGGGCTCTCATCAGAGAAAATAAATATGACATCGCACAGCTCAGAAAGTTGCCTGTCTACTTCTCACCAAAACTAAACACACTTGATCAAAAAATAACTACCCCTAGAAGAAATACCAGGGCTTTACATCTGTCAACATCCTGTGGAATAAAAACTAACTACCAAACATCAACACCTTCTCTAATATTTTAAATGCTGGAGAATCCGTCGGCAAAACTCTTAAATAGGACCCTTGCATAGTTGCCCCAAGGGCAGTTTGAATTTACGGTTCCTTTTGTGCTTAAAGTGCTGTTGAACACAGCGGATGCTTTTAAATACTGCATGGAGAATGTATTTCCACAGCTGTCAGAATGATGGACAGAGGGGCTGGGAATACCAGTAGCTGCACGCTCCTACCTGCACACAGTAACCCTGCGGGACACACCAGCGTGTGTGGAGCTGGCTGAGGGAGGAGGGAAGTGGGGAGGTGAAGTTAGTAGGAGGTGAGGTTTGCAGGAGTTCTTAAGTTTGTCTCTACTAGGAAACACTTGGTTTCACCGGGATGCTCGTCCCTCATTCATAATAGATGCTAATCTGTTCAGGGCTGACAGATGACAGAGCTTCCTGCCCTTCACCGAATTAGTCCTCAGCTTTACCAAAGGACCCAAAATGCCTGCTAATCACACTAATTTCCCCCCTCATTAATTATTTATTTCCATTGTAACTGAGCTTATATGGGTGATGTTAACTAACGCATCCTGCTGCTCCCAGGTTTCACAGAGATGCATGCACATGCCAACACAAGTTAATAAACTCTCGCTGCATGCCACAGAGTTCACTGTGCTACGGGATGCGAGAGGAGACCTGTGTTTTTCGAACTGAGTGCATTTTTTTTCTCATTGATTATTCCCACTTACACAATTAGGTCACAACACAATGTTAACGAAACAATAGAAAACAATGCAGTCCATGCTCTCTCAAAATGACTCATCTTGGGCTTAACCAACCACTTAGAAATAGTGTACCATATATGCTGTTGTGCCTTTTGTGACAAGCCGTGAGTTTGACTCAACCATGGGAATTAACAGTTTAAGTAGACAACAGACAACCGAGTTCTCCCACATTAACTCAGGATCGCTCAAGCCTTCGCATAGCTGGTGAAAAACTCGGTTGACCATTTAAAAAATAGATACTTCTTCTACAAATCAACATTAGCATGGTGTCCATAACATTATGCATTAAAACTCCCATACACAATACACTGTTCCAGGAGTAAAGATTTCATGAAAACATGTCTATTTTCTAATGTGGGGATTCTACATTATAGAAATGTATGGCTATATTCTTTAAGTTCTGATCCCCTCATCACTGCATGTACTCCCTAATTACATCTACTTAAGCAATTCAGTAGTGAGAAAAAAAAATGGTGTGCCTAATTGCATCACTATCTGGAAGGCAGAAATATGCAGAGCGAAACAACGTATAGCAACGTGAGGGAATTGCTAATTAGACTGATATTTCCTTGGCATTACTAAACAGCACAACCAGACCAAAACAGATAGCAGCATGCTGAAGAGTTTGGGCTCCATATATTATTTCCTGTCAACAAATGAAACTAAGACAAACACAGATGCACAGACAAACACCTCAGGTGGCTAATTGGCTTAGAATCCGGGTTATACTTGGAAGTCTAAAGTATATCCCATCATAATAAGAGTATCAGCGGCAGCTTTAAGCCTACCCAGAGTTCTTCTTCCTGCCAGACATATCAATATAGAATATATATAGATCATTTGTAGGTCACTGTTGTTATCCTCAACGCCAAAGATGAAATATGCAAATAATCTACAGCTATCAAAGGATTACAATGTAACCATAAGATGCTAAACATTTAAATATTCAGGAGCTTGTACAGTACAATATTTCAAAAGCTTACAGTATTTGTCAAAAATCTGGAGACACCCACTTATTTTTACTATTTTCTACATTGTAGAATAATTGTGAAGACAAACTATGACATAACACACAAGGAATCATGTGGTAACCAAACAAAGTGTTAAACAAACCAAAATATATTTTATATTTGAGATTCTTTAAAGTAGCCACCATTTGCCTCGATGACAGCTTTGGCATTCTCTCAACCAGCTTCATGAGGTAATCACCTGGAATGCATTTGTGTTGAAAGCTCAATTGTGTCATTTATTTCCTTCTTAATGTGTTTGAGCCAATCAGTTGTCTTGTGACAAGGTATACGAAGATAGCACTATTTGGTAAAAGACCAAGTCCATATTATGGCAAGCTCAAATAAGCAAAGAGAAACAACAGTCCATCATTACTTTAAGACATGAAGGTCAGTAAATGTGGAACATTTCAAGAACTTTGAAAGATTCTTCAAGTGCAGTTGCAAAAACCATCAAGCGCTATGATGAAACTGGCTCTCATGAGGACCACCACAGGAAAGGAAGACCCAGAGTAACCTCTGCTGCAGAGGATAAGTTCATTGGAGTTACCAGCCTCAGAGATTGCAGCCCAAATAAATGCTTCACAGAGTTCAAGTAACAGACACATCAACATCAACTGTTCAGAGGATACTATGTGAATCAGGCCTTTGTGGTCGAATTGCTGCAAAGAAACAACTACTAAAGGACGCCAATAAGAAGAAGAGACTTGTTTGGGCCAAGAAACACGAGCAATGTACATTAGACCGGTGAAAATCTGTCCTTTGGTCTGATGAGTCCATGTCTTTGTGTAGACGCAGAGTAGGTGAACGGATGATCTCTGCATGTGTGGTTCCCACCGTGCAAGCATGGAGAAGAAGGCGTGATGGTGCTTTGCTGGTGACACTGTCTGTGATTTATTTAGAATTCAAGGCAAATTTAACCAGCATGGCTACCACAGCATTCTGCAGCGATACACCACACATCTGGTTTGCGCTTAGTAGGACTATCATTTGTTTTTCATCAGGACAATGACCCAACACACCTCCAGGCTGTGCAAGGGCTATTTGACCAAGAAGGAGAGTGATGGAGTGCTGCATCAGATGACCTGGCCTCCACAATCACCTGACCTCAACCTAATTGAGATGGTTTGGGATGAGTTGGACCGAAGAGTGAAGAACTACTTCAAGACTGTTGGAAAAGCATTCCAGGTGAAACTGGTTGAGAGAATGCCAAGAGTGTGCAAAGCTGTCAAGACAAACGGTGACTTTATGAAGAATATCAAATATATTTAGACTTCTTTAACACTTTTATTGGTTGCTACATGATTCCATATGTGTTATTTTATAGTGTTGATGTCTTCACTATTATTCTACAATGTAGAAAGTAGTCAAAATAAAGAAAAACCCTTTAATGAGTGGGTCTGTCCAAACTTTTGACTGGTACCCTGTATTAACAAATCAGCCCAGTAGAAAAGGTGCACAAGAAGCCTGCCATTTTCTCTCTCAGCAAGGGTCAGTGCATAATTAGAATCAATTCCAGCTCACAATTTGAAAGTTTAATCACACTTTCAAAGCTGCAATGTTTCTTAATGACATTATTTTACTTTGAGACGTGTGGGTATTGTTGTGAATTGTTAGATATTACTGCACTGTTGGAGCTAGAAACACCAAGCATTTCACAGACATTTGATTTGATTTGTCTTAAACAGAGGCCCTGCTCTGCACAATGGCACTTAAAACTGTTCTTTTGTGTGGCTTTTTTACATGAACAATAGCAAATTATGTCAGGGTACAAAATCTTTTATAATGAATCCCACATTTGCTGATTGCAAATAATTGCATTTAGTGGCTTATTTTCCTTGGGTCGCTGAGGGTGACTCCAGTGTAACTAATATGAGGATCTGATCCCTCACCCTCGCTGATGAGGCCTATTCACAGCTCCACTGACCTGCGCCCCCCTTCCTGGCTCCCCACACTTCACTGTGATGAGGTGTGTTTGGTAAAGTTTTGAAGCGAGGTGCGATTATACCAGAGCCCCCCTTCTCCTTCTCAACCCTTCACTCTCACCTCACCCCCTGCTTAACTGAAGCTGGCTTTATAGTACCCTGGACTCAGGGGTAGACCTGACATAGTAAATGAAAATCCGGGACACTCAAATCATATGTTACGTTTGTTATGGTGTGTATTAATTTGTGGATGTCCATCACCCATTTCGTATGATATGTTACGAATTACGATTTGTATGCAAAACATTTTAGACATCCCTCTCGTGACAACAAATTTAACATTTTAAAGTTAATTTCCTGCAACTCTAGAGAGAACATTTAGCAATTGTATAACTCATTTCATGCAATTGTACTCATTTTGCCAGGGCATGGAGAGAATAATGTGCAGTTTTACAGCTAATTTCATGCAGTTTTACACATTTTGCCGTAGGGTGGAAGCAAATGTTTAACATAACTGATGATCAATGGGCCCCACCCCAGTCGATAATTCGACCATGCTTACTACAAGTTTAGATAGCTGGGCGCTAGGCTAGCCAATCTATTATTATTGTTTTCTTTCTTTTGACTAACCAATTTATAATTATTTTTTTATTGTCCATGGGCCGCAAGTTTCCCATCCCTGACTTAGAATGTTAGCCAACCCTTCCCCTAACCTCTACCATTTAGCCTAATTCCTAACCTCAACCTAACCCCTCGATCATGTTAGCCAACTAGCTAACATTAGCGTTAGCCACAACAAATTGGTACAATACGAAACATAACATATTAGACTCAGTGTATGTAGGCTATTGTGCATTATTTTAGCCAGCTGTTATTATTTTGGATGTGCGTAAAAACCCATCCATCTATATGCCCATCATGGAATTCGAGATGAGAATCTGGTGACACTCGTATTTAGGAACATGTACGTTATTTTCCTGTAACAATTGCTTGTTTTCCGTTTCGTTTGATTTAAAAAAAAAACAAGCCCTTAGTGGGCTAGCCTTACCCTACTATAACAAATGCTGGTTCAACTGCAATGCGTCTGTTGTCTTTCTTATCCTGGCTATACAGTAGCCAAGTAGCCAATCCATAGGTTTCTAAATGGTCTACTCGTGTGGCTTTAGCCTTCATGGTGTTGCATTATTCACAATTCACATAGGCCTACCTGCAGTGCATACTCCATTTGGCTTGTATGCATCTTCATTTCCAACGATCACCCTTTGTCCGGTTACCAAAGATGCGTTCCTCCAAACATATTCCACATTTTTCAGTTGTTAAAAACACCCTAACGACAGTAGGCCTAGGCTATATCTTGCTTATTGAGAACATGCACACATACAATACAATTTACAGGAGACTAGTATTTTTTTAACTGAGGAGAAGTGCGATGCGCAAAGGCCTATACTCGTTGAAGCCAATTACAACAATGGTCTTCTTCTTCTATGATATAATGGCGGTCCGCAAACACGTGTTTAAGGTGCATGACGCCACTTACACTGCTGGGGTGTGTGGTCAATCACAGCTCCACATTTCAAAATTCTCCCACCGAGCTCAATACTAAAGAAAAACAAGTAAATAAAAATACCCTACTCAGGCTCTGGTGTAAAATCTTTTAATCCCAGAAAAAGTTAAGCTGCATAAACAATATCGATTTTCTTGACTTCCTTTCAACTTGTGCAGTTCTGTTTTTTATTTTTTTATACCATTGCTATAAATTACACGAAGTCCACTTTCTTCTTCGCATTTTGGGGTCCTGCCATTGATTATCAGGCTGTGGTGAAGGCTCCGATGTAGGCACACCATTCATCATTACCACTGGACCTCTGAAGATACTCACTCTTTCCACCCTTTTGACAACCTCCGCATATGGGACTCTCTCAAACTTCCCTGATTTTAGCAACCTCAGTCTCTTTCACCCTACTCGGGCACTCCAAGGACTGCGCTTCATGTTCACCACCACAGTTGCAACATTTTGCTCCTTGTCCATTCTCTTCTGCTAGACCTTTAAAATCTCCTTCATAGTGATCTTTCCCATACATCCCACATCTCGGCTTCTCCCCCGTCTGCAGACACTACTTAAATGTCCAAACATTTGACAGAAAGAACATTGTAAATGCCTATTTACAAAGCTCAAACAGGATAGGACACATTTCCCAGCTGCACTCGAGTAGGGAGAGACTCCATATCAAAAAACACTTGAACAGACAAAGTCTTCCTGCCATTAACCATGCGATTCATTCCACATGCACTGACCACTCCTGGAATTTTCTTCAATAAAGCAACGTCAACATCCTCCGATACTCCAGAAATGAGTAATTTGACAGGTGCCCTGCTCCGTAGCTCAAAGCATGATACATCATATCCCATCAACTTGTTTGATATCCAACACACATTTTTTTCTGATCCTCAGAAACACAAGAAATCAGAACTAACCCACTTCTCGTGACCTTCCCTAATTTGACTTTGCCCATTGCTTTTTCCAGCTTTGGAGTCACCGTGGGTCAGCATCCCTGTGGAACGCTTTTGACACCTTGTAGAGTCCATGCCCCGACGAATTGATGCTGTTCTGAGAACAAAAGGGGGTGCAACTCGATATTGGTGTTCCTTCATGTTTTGTACACACAGTGTATTGAGCATACACTAGATGTTTTTTTGTTTGTTATCTTGCTATCACTCGTTACTGTAGCCTATGCTATTTAATAAACTGTAGTATTAATCCACAATGGACTAGGACTAGCATATTTAGTGCCTCCAGCCGCATTGGAGTTGATGACAACGCAAAGACTGTCAATAACCTACAGAACATGAGACAAACGCTTGCCGTATCAATCCATGGAGAGCCTTGATTGTCCAGTGAGTGTCCAAGCCTTCCTCACACCTACAACTTGTTAATTCATCAAAACGAAGCCGTTTCACGCCACCGCCAGCTACAGTATTGCGCTCATAATTCCGGCTATGAAAATAGATAAACTATTTCTGACCTATAGCACTACTGCCAGAAATTAGATCTACCATTGCGATAGGTTTGTTAAAATAGAGCCCTAAATTATTAATGTAACTAAATTGCCTTAATTAACATAAATGACCACGATGGGTTGAGTAACATCAGTAAAAACCGAAAACCACTTTGGAAAGGGTCTGTTCATCCTGCATTGATAATATACACTAATCTGCACATGATGCATTGATTGTTGTAGCTTCCATAACCACCATCAGTTTATCATTCTAGGCTATTTGCTAAATAAACGTGAACTGTTTGTTTGAAATGTTGACCTGGTCATTTGACTGTGTCCAGTTACAATTAACCATTCAGAAATGGGCACGTTTAAAAAAAAACTGCATTCTGAATGATGATGGAAAAACAAACCAATAATTGTACACATTGTCCTGGATTTGAAAGGAAACACCGAGGGAAATCATCACAATAAACAAAAACATATTTCAGATGGATGCTACCATAATTAAATGACCCAGTATTGTCTCATGGAATATCTGTGAGTCCGGCGTGTCTGGGGTCTGACCTGAATGTGCTGAGAAATCCACAGAAGAAACATGACAAAATAAACACCTCCTCTTGTGGGCTGACATATTGTCCCCTTGAGAGACGACTACCACACACAGACTCACCACTAAGTGTTCAACAGAGGTCTCCTACGTCCCCAGCAAACTATTGCCTTTTCGGGATAATCACAGCTTTATAGACATGCCGTATGCAGGGGAGCGGGTGACCACTAAATGGTTAACGCTCTGAGAACACCTACTCAGAATCTAAAGCAATATGAAACACCTTATCTTTTCAAGTAACATGGCCATCTGCTAAATATATGTCATGAGGCACAGCATTTTTACCTTGGATGTCTAACTTTAAACAATAAACACAAGTACAAAAAACAATTACACTGGAAATACATCTTTAGTCTTGTTATTCTTTTAAAACCATACATTTAAAAAAAAAAAGAATTCCCCAGTTTGATTGCACATCCAGATTCATACATTTCATGAAATTAAGTCATTACTGATTATTTGTAAACCATTTAACATTACACTTAATGGAATAATTTATAAAGAAGGAACGATTTCATATTTCATTCTTATTTGTTAAGTTACACAAGACACACACATTTTCAGACGTGGGTTTAATTCAGAGAGCATCGTTTCTGAGGTGATTAAAATAATGAGCGGAACTGAGAGGAGTGAAAAAGAGGGAAAGTTTTACAGTTCATATACAGTTCATGCATAGTCTCCTCAGGAACCAGCGCTTATTAGTTACCCCATGGAGGACTGGCACCCACGGTACCATGCAATTAAGTGTCTCCATGCAGAATGAGCGCTCAGGTCAGGTTTAATGGGCACAGAGCTAATAAAGGTTGGCCAAGGCGAGAGAGGAGGTGAGTTGCCCATACAGTAGCACTGCAAAGGTGTTGTACAGGCAGAAAGGGACCATGGCCATCATGCAGTCCTTCTCACAGTTCAGGCACCTCATCATCTCCCATCGCGGTACCAGGTCTTTGGAGGAGAAGACCCCAGGTCCTCATACAGCTGCTCTGAAATTATAAAGCTCTTTCCATTGTGGAGGTCTGGAAATTACATGAGCAAAATCTATTAAAAAGGTCCATTACTAGCTAAACAACTGGAGGAAGCTGCATGATAGTGCCAGGTTTAACTTGTCATATTGGCTATCAACAATGCCACACCTAAGCATGCTACTCTTCTTACGACGTGCACTTAGAAATGGGATTTGTTTATGCACAAATAAATGGAGGTTGGTCTTGACGTGACCTACAGGACCATCACCAAGTACGCAGAGATATGGACTTGTGGGTGCATGATTAAAATTCTCTCAGTAAATCGACGGTAGGACACCGACGCACTGTTGACAACCTTTTGATCTCTTAGTCAATGTTATTTTACGAAGAGAAAAAATGAAAATATTCAACAGAAAGTTCTGCGTCAAATGACTTATTGCTAATTGAACATAAGAGAGTTGTTTCCATCTTGAACAACAGCCTGTATCCTAGGAGTCAGCAGGACTACTTCAAACCCTATTTCCGGAGAAAGCGTGAGGCAAGTAAGTAGAATAAATCCTCTGGTAAATGTTATTATAGAGAATAGGACTCGGCCATGAAAAATCAACACCACAAGAGCAATCTGCAAAAAGACCTCTCTGCAAACCGTTTATCAGCTTGAAATGCTATTTCATGCATTAATACTCCACAAACTGCCTTACCCCCAACGTTTGCAGAGCAAAAAGCCCCCTGACTTATGATTACCAGTCAACTAAACAATCCCCTCTCACCCCCGTCGACACCACTTCCACTACCCTCACCCCGAGCCTGTCGCCGGTGCCCCTGCAGGTTTGGGGACAGGGCTGTCAAGAGTAATGTGATGAAGGTGGACTCAGGCCGAGAGGAGCTAAATCGTAGGCGAAGGATGACGGTTCTTAGATTTTTAACCATTACAGAGTTTTCATAGAGCTGCAGTCAATTCATTTTATTTATTCTAATGAAGAGCATTAGGAGTGCCGTAGTGTGCCGCGGCGCACATTGATCGCCTCGTTAATCACACTTTGCAGACACTCGCAAATCAAGTTCTAACAGCAAGCACTGAATCAAGGGCAATGAAGCATAAGCTCCTTCACAATTTATGATCTTTCAAATTGCATCTTTTCAACCATTAAATTGCAAGATACCATGAATTTGAATCCTAGCTACTTCAGTCCTGGTATTGATTGTCCCGTGTGAAAAATAGAATAGTAGTAAATTCAGGTAGATCGACCAAATGTAAGACTTGTCTTCAAAAAAGAAACTGAATGGCACAAGGAAGGCTGTTAATTAGCCACTGAGAACAAATACCAGGAGTGATAAAATGTAAAAGCCCAACAGGGGTTTAAAAAGAGCCGGCTCGGATGGGCTGCAGTCCTCTGCAACCTTGACTTTTTTCTGTCTTACTTCAGTAGTTCTGAAATGCCAAAGCACCTTCGAGGTCTTTGACTTGCCAGTTCTAAAGATTAGGTACCTGATGTGCTGCAGAATTAGAATGAACTTCACATTCTGGAGATTATGGTGGATTGGATGGTGGTAGAGGAAGTGGTGTCAGTCAAGTAATGGCAGACTACGGAGTGGGTGATACAACGACATGACATCTGTGACGACTGAGTCAACTTGAGCCCGATCAGATCACTTGTTCACAGATTGGATCCATGGATACAAATGATCAATGATCCTAAAATATCAACAAGCTCCCCCACAGGACGGGTGAGGAAATATAGGAAATGGTCACACAGTAGCCATCAGTCTCCAGAACTGCAGTGACTAATGGATTCCCTCCACTCCAAACCAATGTGAACAACTTGCTTGAAATTCACCAACTTTGAACAGGCACAACCCTTATTCGCAAACTAAGAAGTTCAACTCTTGTAGAGGGCTCGATTGAGGCCATTACATTTAACCTTAAGAAAGCTGAAAGGCTTCTTACCTGCCCCATACTGTTCTCAGGAACTGGCATAATTGTTTTTAGATTACATATCAGTCACTCCAAGCTGTAAGGAACACACTTGTCAAACAATATAGTTAGATTAGCTCTTTCTGATTGAGAGTGTTGAGTATCTATCCAGCTCCTTACATACCTAACAAAAGAAACAAAAGCACGGTTAAAGTGACTCAATTACTGGCATAAAGCAGGAGTTACAAAGCCAGCCTGTGGGTTCTAGGAGTGAAGTATTAACCCCGTCAAGTCTGTAAGGAGAACAACACTTATGCTATGATTTCAGAAGGACGCATGCTGGTACAGGTGTCGGGAACAAACACTGCCTAGAAGACATGCCAGTCTCTGCCTCTCGGTGATCAACTCAAGTCAAACTCTGCTCTCCGCCGTCTCCTGTATAGTTAGACACCTGTAGGGTTCATATGTGAATAGGAAGGAGGACCACATCTCATATCGAGGGAGGCTGTCTGTCTGTCTGTGAAACATCAGCCCACAGAGAGATCTGCACATCTGAATGGCACATCAGATTCTGCTGCAGTGTCCGCATAACATACACAAGACCATAGTCATGAAGGGATATCGGAGTACTCTGCAACATTCAATTCCTAACACAGGAGTTGGGGCTCCAAGCCAATCTGTGTCTCACAACATTTGCATCAGGGACGGAGCGCCTAACTTCCGAACAAAAAAAGGGACAGAAAAAAACAACAACTTGCTGCTTCAGAGAGAGGGGACATTAGCCATATGCTGCTGGAGTTTGTTCTCCGCGGTGGGCATTAAAACTGCAGCAGCATAGAGGTCCAGTCAGAGAAAGCCAGAGCCAGCCCAGGGGGGGGGGGCAGGTCACGGTCCAAGCCCTGGCAGAGGCATCGATGGCCGGGCAGATTGACTCTGGCCCTCCCCAGGGGCAGACAAATCACCAGAGGAAATGACACGTAAAGAAAACAAACCATAATAAAAGGCATAAAAGCCCACAAACATTGGATTGATCAAACGATTACAACCCATCTGGCTTGTTAAACTCAATCTGCTATCGTACCTGTGCACACAATTTGTTTTTAGTGGTTGCTATTGATGCTGAGCACTTTTGCATCTGCAGGAAACTGACGACAAAGACGACTAAAGAAATACTGAAGCTTGTGCGAGAGTTGCTGTCTTAACCAAGTGAATCAGCAGAGTCTCACCTGGTAACCTCGACCAAAAGATACCAAAAACTTCACCAAGTGAGCGACTGAATATAACCAAGCAAGACCTCATCCGGCAACTTCCAGTGCACTGACACCAATTCAGGAAAGTGACACCTTGCTTTGTGATTTACGGTGTACCTCACTATGGTTACTGTACTGCACACATCGTGTTCCTCAGAATGAATGAAATAGATAAGTGGTCACAGACACCGTAGCATAGGGCTTACTCCTGTGCTGGCTGTACAACCACATCAGAAAGCAACACAATAGCGCACTCAAAAAACAAACATGTACACAGGGCCAACAAAAGGTGATGTTTCAAGGTTTGACAACTTCAAGCCAACAACAAAATGCAGCCTGACAAGCTTTCAGGGGCTGGTTGAGCTCCAGCAGATTACAGAGATCTTTATCGTTCCATGAAACGGAGTGCAGCATTTAAGTGCCAATGACTGAGAATACAATCTGAATTGTAAAGCGTGTCACCGCCGTTGCACGGAGCTGTAGGGCAGTAATGGTGAGAGTAATTGTGTGATGACAGTTTCAATGCACAGTGGCGTTCTCTGGGGCATTGTGATCATCCCTGACAGGTGATACAGCACCGTTGGGAATAGGTATATCTTACAGCAGGAATCTTCCCTTCATAAACACACTCCCTAACATATCTGCAGCTCTGTCAACTCCCCTCCACACATGCTATGGCTTTTCAATACAGCACGTCTGTATAAGTTAATTAGGTATACTTCTCCACAGCAGCTATGTGAAATACGGGAGCATCGGGGGGCAGATACATAGGGAGAAAGACTGAGACAGACAAAGACAGGACGTCTCTCAGAGTGAAAGGCACAATTGCTAAAAATCTAAACATGCTGTCAGTGGCTCACCTAAGCAGCAGAAAATGCCCCGACTGTAGAATACATTAGTCAGGTAATTGCTCTGACAAAATTACCTTCTGTGTGATGAGCTTGGCCACACGTCTCTGAAGCGTGGACGTCGATAGTCTCAATGTCGTGATCCTCTGCTGGGCTCAAATCAAGGGCTCTGCATTCAGAGAATAATATGATGTTAATGGGGGAAATCGACAATAAACATGACATGCCAGACAGTGGTGTCTCAAAACATATCCCTGGTAAGACACAAGTCCAGTGGTTTATCTATCTGGCTGCCTAATCACTATACCCCTACCAGTACGTACCATACAGAGGTAAAATATGTTTTATACTGGATATTCAGTGGATATTCGGTTCTCTCGTCTATAGCTCTTACACAAAGCATGCCATGACTATGAAAATTATATATTCTGAATCAGGGGAAGATAATAAAAAAAGCTGTGTATTTTTCTCTAACATAAAAAAAATGGCATTTCAATCTTCAACAGCTTTACACAAAGCGTGCCATGACACTAACCACGTTTCCAACCACAGTTTTTATGCGAGTAAAGTCACAGCGAATAAAAAATAATCAGGACAGCTGTGATGGAAACAAGACATTTCGATACAATTTTAGGAATACTGACAGATCATTTATTCATTCGACATGGTGGGATTGTTTTATGTCTGTTAAATGAATTATGCGAGAAATGGCAGAGGAAACGCCTTTATGTGTAAATATTGATATAAAAACCATAATATCGAAGTAAACTTGGAGTCACGCGATGGTATGGTGTGTGGTCCTCCCACTACGACTCCGGAAACCATGCAGTTTATTAGGCTACAGATGAAATAACTTCACAGGGTGGTGAACGTGCACAGTGATCTTGATGGTCCTTTCCAATAAATATCGAGGGTCTGATTCCGGTGACATGATGACCGATGCTTGACTGCCGTGTGACAAATAAAAATATTCTCGCTACCTACACAGCCTTCCTGCACTGTATCAGCAAACTGTTGCCTAGAGCAGACGTGACAAGACCAGAATTGCAATATTTTCTATTTAACACAACAGTTTTTTTGACAGAACTATCAGTAGAGTTGAAAATGCAATGGAAACACATTGAACTTTAGATTTTTTATTTGGTAGGCCTACATTAAAACTTAAGTGGAAAAAGTACATTGTGTGTGCACTACTTTATCATGCACAAGTCAGTTTGGTGGAAACACACCACTGGTGGGGAAATGCACATGTTTTCTCTGCCAGACTGTGGTGTCTCTAAACATATCCCTGGTAAGACATACAGTGCCTTGCGAAAGTATTCGGCCCCCTTGAACTTTGCGACCTTTTGCCACATTTCAGGCTTCAAACATAAATATATAAAACTGTATTTTTTTTGTGAAGAATCAACAACAAGTGGGACACAATCATGAAGTGGAACGACATTTATTGGATATTTCAAACTTTTTTAACAAATCAAAAACTGAAAAATTGGGCGTGCAAAATTATTATAAGTTTGAAATATCCAATAAATGTCGTTCCACTTCATGATTGTGTCCCACTTGTTGTTGATTCTTCACAAAAAAAATACAGTTTTATATATTTATGTTTGAAGCCTGAAATGTGGCAAAAGGTCGCAAAGTTCAAGGGGGCCGAATACTTTCGCAAGGCACTGTATGTCTTACCAGGGATATGCTTAGAGACACCACAGTCTGGCAGAGAAAACATGTGCATTTCCCCACCAGTGGTGTGTTTCCACCAAACTGACTTGTGCATGATAAAGTAGTGCACACACAATGTACTTTTTCCACTTAAGTTTTAATGTAGGCCTACCAAATAAAAAATCTAAAGTTCAATGTGTTTCCATTGCATTTTCAACTCTACTGATAGTTCTGTCAAAAAAACTGTTGTGTTAAATAGAAAATATTGCAATTCTGGTCTTGTCACGTCTGCTCTAGGCAACAGTTTGCTGATACAGTGCAGGAAGGCTGTGTAGGTAGCGAGAATATTTTTATTTGTCACACGGCAGTCAAGCATCGTCATCATGTCACCGGAATCAGACCCTCGATATTTATTGGAAAGGACCATCAAGATCACTGTGCACGTTCACCACCCTGTGAAGTTATTTCATCTGTAGCCTAATAAACTGCATGGTTTCCGGAGTCGTAGTGGGAGGACCACACACCATACCATCGCGTGACTCCAAGTTTACTTCGATATTATGGTTTTTACATCAATATTTACACATAAAGGCGTTTCCTCTGCCATTTCTCGCATAATTCATTTAACAGACATAAAACAATCCCACCATGTCGAATGAATAAATGATCTGTCAGTATTCCTAAAATTGTACCGAAATGTCTTGTTTCCATCACAGCTGTCCTGATTATTTTTTATTCGCTGTGACTTTACTCGCATAAAAACTGTGGTTGGAAACGTGGTTAGTGTCATGGCACGCTTTGTGTAAAGCTGTTGAAGATTGAAATGCCATTTTTTTTATGTTAGAGAAAAATACACAACTTTTTTAATTATCTTCCCCTGATTCAGAATATATCATTTTCATAGTCATGGCACGCTTTGTTTAAGAGCTATAGACGAGAGAACCGAATATTCACTGAATATCCAGTATAAAACATATTTTACCTCTGTATGGTACGTACTGGTAGGGGTATAGTGATTAGGCAGCCAGATAGATAAACCACTGGACTTGTGTCTTACCAGGGATATGTTTTGAGACACCACTGTCTGGCATGTCATGTTTATTGTCGATTTCCCCCATTAACATCATATTATTCTCTGAATGCAGAGCCCTTGATTTGAGCCCAGCAGAGGATCACGACATTGAGACTATCGACGTCCACGCTTCAGAGACGTGTGGCCAAGCTCATCACACAGAAGGTAATTTTGTCAGAGCAATTACCTGACTAATGTATTCTACAGTCGGGGCATTTTCTGCTGCTTAGGTGAGCCACTGACAGCATGTTTAGATTTTTAGCAATTGTGCCTTTCACTCTGAGAGACGTCCTGTCTTTGTCTGTCTCAGTCTTTCTCCCTATGTATCTGCCCCCCGATGCTCCCGTATTTCACATAGCTGCTGTGGAGAAGTATACCTAATTAACTTATACAGACGTGCTGTATTGAAAAGCCATAGCATGTGTGGAGGGGAGTTGACAGATCTGCAGATATGTTAGGGAGTGTGTTTATGAAGGGAAGATTCCTGCTGTAAGATATACCTATTCCCAACGGTGCTGTATCACCTGTCAGGGATGATCACAATGCCCCAGAGAACGCCACTGTGCATTGAAACTGTCATCACACAATTACTCTCACCATTACTGCCCTACAGCTCCGTGCAACGGCGGTGACACGCTTTACAATTCAGATTGTATTCTCAGTCATTGGCACTTAAATGCTGCACTCCGTTTCATGGAACGATAAAGATCTCTGTAATCTGCTGGAGCTCAACCAGCCCCTGAAAGCTTGTCAGGCTGCATTTTGTTGTTGGCTTGAAGTTGTCAAACCTTGAAACATCACCTTTTGCTGGCCCTGTGTACATGTTTGTCTTTTGAGTGCGCTATTGTGTTGCTTTCTGATGTGGTTGTACAGCCAGGACAGGAGTAAGCCCTATGCTACGGTGTCTGTGACCACTTATCTATTCCATTCATTCTGAGGAACACGATGTGTGCAGTACAGTAACCATAGTGAGGTACACCGTAAATCACAACGCAAGGTGTCAGTGCACAAAGAAAAGCTGGGGATTTTTGTCCCATTTCTCTCTGATTAAGAATATATCATTTTCATAGTCATGGCACGCCTATTGAAGATTGAAATCCGAAATCGTATATATTTTTTAAGGTGCAGACTGGTCCCCGTCCACCCCTGATTCAGAATATATCATTTTCATAGTCGTGGCATGCTTGGTTAATAAAGAAATGGCTTTTGACAAGAGAAAACAGAATATCCACCGAAAGTAAAGCCATATTACAACCTAACAGTGTCTTGTGATAATTGCGTTGTTTGCTCTGGAACCCATTCGTTCATACGCCAACCCCGATATACAATAAGGCTGAGACAACGAAAAGACAACAAGTCACACAGAATAACGGAATAAATTCAACCACACATAGTTTGGTTTCATTACAACACCAGAGAGCAACATTTGTCAGGTGAAGTCCAAAAAGCAAATATTGCGTAACAAACAGTTACATGACCTGCAGCGTGGTCAAGCAAGATAATGTTTCCGACAGTTTACTAAACAACTGCTGATTTAGAACCACAGAGAGTGACAGGAAGTCAGCAGAAAGAAAACAGGAACACTGCCTCTGCTATCCCAGCACCATTTCAACTTAAACATAATCAAATCAACTAAGCTATACCATGTGTGAAAAACTCCGGAGGGCGGACATTTCTGAGATATTGCATCCAGCGCGCCTGGCACTGACGATCATACTACGCTCAAAGTTGCATAGGTCACTCCATTTGGCCCATTTTAACATTCAACCGAACAGTAACTGAATGCCTCAATGCCTGTTTGCCTGCTTTATATAATAAGCCATGGCCACGTGACTGACTGTCTGTAGGAGCTATCCATTGTTGTGAACGGGGTGGTGTACTAAGAATCTCGCCGGTGAGGGTATATGATTAGTCTACTACATTGAAAAGAAACTCAAAGATTCCAAAAACAATCAACGATGCTCAATATCATGTGGGTCTCCATGTTACTGATTTCTGTGTGAGCGCACACACACAAGTAGAAAAAACATGTCGTTGACTCACCCTTCTTGTAGAATAGATGAACGGCAGTGCAATCCTCCTCTCTTCCATGTTGGCAGAATGGTCTTTGACTGTCATATAGGAAGGAGTACACGCTTTGAGTTTTTTATGTCTATCTGGACTAAGCTACCTGGCTAAAATGCTTGCTAGCCTATCTTCCTCAAATGGGCAACAATGAACCAGCTAAGTTAGCTAGGTAGCTAGTTAACGTGAGCCTACTCCATCTAGGCTACAATGGATGAATTTATGGTTAGATCAGAATCGCTGTTATAATCATTGGCCAGTACGGGGTCGGAGAATGAAGTAAAAACACCATGTCTAAATACCCATCTCCATCCATGGTTTCGGAAAGGGACGATTTAAATAGCTACTGCAGGACAACAACATGTCACAAGCAGATCAGAAACATAAAAAAAAAATCTGACACTAACCATGTTTCCATCCAACCTTTTCATGCGAGTAAAGTACGTCGGATAAACATTTTTTTTTATGACAGACCTGATTGAAACAGAACATTTGTTGGTAAACTTTCCAACAAAATACGCTAGACCCGGTGAGATCTTTTTGAGTCTGTAAAATGTATTATGCGGGAATTTTCAGTAGACATGCTTTTATGCACAAATATTGATATAATAACCATCATATTAAAGTAAAGCAATGCAATGACATGTTCTGGTCCTGGTCCTCCCTGTTCTGGTCCGCCCACTACGACTCATCAGGAAAGCATGCAGTTTATTAGGCTACAGATGAAATAATTTGTGATTTATCTTGACAGGCTGGAGAAAGTGCAAGATGATGAGCTTGATGCTCCTTTCCAATAAATATTGGGGGTCTTATTCTGGTGACATGATCATCGAGGCTTTGCTGACATTTGACGACAAACAAAAAATTCTCCCAATTTTGTCTAATAATCTCATAATTTAGGCTATACCTGCACTGTATCTGCGAGCTGTTGGCTAGAGCACACAGTGCCAATACCAGATCGCTATATAAGGCAAGATTGTTTGTGAGAAAACCATTAGTTGAGTTGAAAATGGAATGGAAACCCATTTAACCTGTATTCTATACTAATCCCAACCGGGGAATTTAAACGCAAATGGTATTTTTATGTGCACTATTTCATCACGCACAGCCTTTTATCCGCAACAAGTACATTTGATGGAAACATCTCTGGTGGGAAAATGCGTAGATAGTTTTTATGTGGATTTTAGAATATTCACATTAAAATCGGTTGCTAATTGGATGGAAACCTGGCTAATGGCATCAAAGATTTTTGCTCGATCTGTGATGACGTTTTGCTTTTGATTTGATTGGTGTGATGCCAAATCCAAACTGGGCTGTGTTCAGTATGTTTTTGCATTCTGGAACGTACAATTGAGCGGAAATGATGTTGTACTAAACAACCAGTTAAAAAACGAGGAGGGGATGGATTGTGGGTTGGGGAACGCTATCAGCATGGCCACTGCCCATATACGTCACTCATTGCTTCAAGCCACACTAGGGATGGGCATTCCGGCTCTTTCAGTGAGCCGGCTCGTTCGGTTCAGCTTACCAAAAAGAGACGGCTCTTTTGGCTCCCAAACGGCGCTTAAAAAAAATAATGTTTTGTATTTTTTAAAGTCAAACAGTTTGCGATAGTTTGACTATGATTGATGTTAAAACAATTCTAATTAAATTATTAAATGAAATCATACTCTACCTTAACTACAATGTATTTAAAAATGCATTGGTTTGTTATGAAAAATAATGCTACTAAACATTTGCATTTAAAGTATAACATTTGTAACAAAGTGCATATACATCTAACCATTCAAAACGAATACAATCTGAACAGCATAATAGAATATTGCACCATATCAAAGAAAAATAAATAACAATGTGCAAAACTGCAGCATCCCACTTAAAACATTAAACTGGTCCCTCTTTTCTCTCTCTTCTTTATTATACCATGTTATAACCAGCAGCACACAGCAATGCTGACCATATTTTGTTCTTCTGAGAGATTTGTTATTCAGAAATGCAAGCTGCCTCACTTTCGAGGGGCTGATGAGGTTTCTGCTCTCAGTAATTATTTAACCCGTTTTCGAAAAGACCCTCTCAGAGGGATCAGGTGTGGCCACTTTGCAGTCTCCCTGTCATGACTTCAGTAAGCCGTGGGTAGACAGAGGCCTTGTTCTTCCACCAGCTCAGAGGATCTGCAGGGGGGACTCCTCCAAATAGGATCGGACCTCCGTTATGGAATCTGCTGAGGGATTCCTTCGTGCTGCATCCCCAGATGCTCTCTCGTCAAACAGCATCCAAACAGCAGACGTTTGTGGCACTACTGCTGGTGCTTCTGAGCCATCTGATCCCTCTTCTTCCTGTTGCCCTGGTGTCTGAGCCGGCTTCATCACCTTCAGAGCATCTCTTACAATTAGCTTGATTGTGTGGGCAAGATATGGATGATGGGTCCATTTTAAAATGTTCATGGCTTTGATTATGTTAGCTACATTGTCGCCAACACAACAGACCACTTTTCCATCTACTTGCCATTCTCTGGCCACTCTCAACAGTTCGTCTGCCAAGTTTTCTGAGATGTGTCTGTTCCTGAACTCAAAGCAGTCCAGAAGACAGCTAGATATTGAAAAATCTTCAAAGAAGTGACATGTAACTGACATGTAAGAAGTGGTTACCCTTGATGTCCAGCAGTCAGTGGTAAGATAAACTACAGTAGCTTTTTGGACTTTTTCCCGCACTGAAGCCTGTGTGCTCTCGTACAGTTGTGGGATAAGTGATTTTGAAACGTTTTTCCTGCTTGAAATTGTGTACATTGGATTTAGACTATTGCTATAATTTCTAAAAATCTATGTCCTCCACGATTGAAAATGGCTGGAAATCAGCGACAATCATTTTAGCCAATGCAATATCAATTTGGCCTTGTTTTGCTACAGACATAGACTTTGGCATAAACTGGTCCATAGAAGACTGCATTGCTGTGTTTCACAGAGTAGGCCTAGTTGACTGAGTGGATACATCTCCACTTGTGGAGGTGCTGGCTCCACCACTATCACTAGCAGGCCGCTAGTTTCTCGAAGCTCCACTACAGTTAGCTTCACAGTTGGGTGCACAGTTCGCATATGCCGGTGTAGGTTGTGTGTAGAACCAGCTTTATATGAGATTTTGTTTTGGCAAATTCTACACTGTGCTCTAACATTGTCTACGTTATTAAAATGCATCTAAATGCTACTGTGCTTCCAACTAATTTTCGAGCTGTTGTTTTCACAGCTGTCCTTCCTCTCTCTCCTGGGCTGCTAAGTGTGTGACTGTGAGTGAGTTGGCTCGGCCCTCCCTCACGTATCTTTGGTTCATTGGTTGACACTGAGTGTCTGATTGACAAGAACAACAGGTAAGGCTGTTAGCAGACAGTCAGAACGAATGTGTGTGAGCTTGAGCATTTAGGCCTATATTATTATTATTTTATTTTTTTTTGTTCTTTGAATTAGTTAATTCTATTCATTTAAATATTTTGATTTTTCATATCTTAATTTTTATTTTATTTTTATAATAGATTCGGCTCTTCTGATATGCGAGCTGGCTCCTAACGTTCACCTCCAAGAGCCGGCTCTTAGAGCCGTTCACGAACGACCCATCACTAAGCCACACCTCACCACACCCACCAAACAGGAACAAACCATTGACTGTAAAGAATATGGACAAAGTCATTGCATTACATGGGCTTGCTCCTACCTATCTCTCTGATTTGGTCCTGCCGTACATACCTACACGTACGCTACTACGTTCACAAGACGCAGGCCTCCTAATTGTCCCTAGAATTTCTAAGCAAACAGCTGGAGGCAGGGCTTTCTCCAATAGAGCTGCCTACCCATGTCAGAGACGCAAACTCGGTCTCAACCTTTAAGTCCTTACTGAAAACTCATCTCTTCAGTGGGTCATATGATTGAGTGTAGTCTGGCCCAGGAGTGGGAAGGTGAACGGAAAGGCTCTGGAGCAACGAACCGCCCTTGCTGTCTCTGCCTGGCCGGTTCCCCTCTTACCACTGGGATTCTCTGCCTCTAACCCTATTACAGGGGCTGAGTCACTGGCTTACTGGGGCTCTCTCATACCGTCCCTGGAGGGGGTGCGTCACCTGAGTGGGTTGATTCACTGATGTGGTCATCCTGTCTGGGTTGGCGCTCCCCCCTTGGGTTGTGCCGTGGGGGAGATCTTTGTGGGCTATACTCAGCCTTGTCTCAGGATGGTAAGTTGGTGGTTGAAGATATCCCTCTAGTGGTGTGGGGGCTGTGCTTTGGCAAAGTGGGTGGGGTTATATCCTTCCTGTTTGGCCCTGTCCGGGGGTGTCCTCGGATGGGGCCACAGTGTCTCCTGACCCCTCCTGTCTCAGCCTCCAGTATTTATGCTGCAGTAGTTTGTGTCGGGGGGGGGGGGGGGGGGCTGCGGTCAGTTTGTTATATCTGGAGTACTTCTCCTGTCCTATTCGGTGTCCTGTGTGAATTTAAGTGGCCACCCCACATAGCCTGGTTCCTCTCTAGGTTTCTTCCTAGGTTTGGCCTTTCTAGGGAGTTTTTCCTAGCCACCGTGCTTCTACACCTGCATTGCTTGCTGTTTGGGGTTTTAGGATGGGTTTCTGTACAGCACTTTGAGATATCAGCTGATGTACGAAGGGCTATATAAATACATTTGATTTGAATTTGATTTGATTGATGACGCCACCCCATTGTTTCCTATGAGAATGCTCAGTGGCACATTTGATGATCAGGAAGTGTCATTGAAGTGTGTTGCCATCTTGTTACATGGAGGAGGTTTTGGAAACATTGCATGCACAGTTTGAGCTACTCTAGTAAGGCTAGCTCAGTGCTGCCCCCTCTCATGGAGTATCTCAGGTGGAAGGCCGATTGAGGTACTGCAGGCTGCCAATTGCAACTAAATTACCCTTATAACTTTGTCTGTGTGTGATTATAAAATAATCGTTTCAAGGACATACAGTTCCTTCAGAATGTATTCATACCCATTGACTTATTCCACATTTTGTGTTACAGCCTAAATTCTAAATGGATTAAATAGATATTTTTTCTCACCATGTACACACAATACCCCATAATCTCAAAGTGAAAACATATATTTTTTTAAATGTTTGCAAATTAATTTAAATACTTTACAGAAATATCTCTTTACATAAGTATTCACACCCGAGACAATACTTTGTAGACGCACCTTTGGCAGCGATTACAGTTGTGAATCTCACAGAGCTTTACATACCTGGATTCTACAATATTTGCACATTATTCTTTAAAAAATTCCTCAAGCTCTGTCAAGTTGGTTGTTGATCATTGCTAGACAAATGTTTTCAAGTCTAGCCATAGGTTTCAAGTAGATTTAAGTCATAAGTGTAACTCACCCACTCAGGAACATTCACTGTCTTCTTGGTAAGCAACTCCAGTGTAGATTTGGCCTTGTGTTTTAGGTTATTGCTCTGCTGAAAGGTGAATTCATCTCACAGTGTCTGGTGGAAAGCAGACTGAACCAGGTTTTCCTTATTTTGCCTGTGATTAGCTCCATTCGTTTTATTTTTTATCCTGAATAACTGCACAGTCATTAACGATTACAGGCATACCCATAACATGATGTAGCCACCACTATGCTTGAAAATATGTAGAGTGGTACTCAGTAATGTGTTGTACTGGATTTGCCCCAAACATAACACTTTGTAATCGGGAAAAAAATGTAATTGCCTTGACACATTTTTTGCAGTATTACTTTAGTGCCTTGTTGCAAACAGGATGCATGTTTTGGAATGTTTGTATCCTGTACAGGCTTCCTTCTTTTCACTTTGTAAATTAGGTTAGTATAGTGGAGCAACTGCAATGTTGTTAATCCATCCTCAGCCATTATTCTGAAAACTGTTTTAAAGTCACCATTGGCCTCATGGTGAAATCCCTGAGCAGTTTCCTTCCTCTCCGGCAACTGAGGACACCTGTATTTTTGTACTGACTAGGTGTATTGATAAACCATCCAAAGTGTAATTAATAACATGTTCAAAGGGATATTCAACGTCTGCTTTTTCTTTATATATACCCATCTACCAATAGGTGCCCTTCTTTGCGAGGCATTGGAAAACCTTCCGGGTCTTTGTGGTTGAATCTGTGTTTGAAATGCACTGCTTGACTAAGGGACCTTACAGATAATTGTATGTGCGGGGAACAGAGATGAGGAAGTTGTTAAAAAATCATGTTAAACAATATTATTGCACACAGAGTAAATCCATGCAATTTACTGTATTATGTGACTTGTTAAGAACATGCATTTAGGCTTGCCCATAACAAAGTGGTTGAATACTTACTGACTCATTTCAGTTTTTCATTTTTCATTTATTTGTAAAAATGTTGAAAAACATCATTCAACGTTGACAGTGTAAAACTATTTTAAATTCAGGATGTAACACAACAGAATTTGGAAACAGATGTAAATCTTTTCTGAAGGCACTGTACTGCTGGTAAAATATAAGCAATTATTGGATTTTTTTTTCGACCACAAAGATCGCCATTTCTCCATTCACTATAATGGGGGTACGGTTTTCTGGAAAGAAATGCCTGCAGTACTGAGGTCGGCCTTCAACTTGAAATCCTCAATGAGAGGTGGCAGTCATTCTCCCCTGGAACAAATGTACCTCAAAGTCTGCTCAAGAACGTACAATATCGTTTTGGGGATGGGTTACACATATTGGGTTACAGCGCCTCTTCAACCTCAGGAGGCTGAAGAAATTTGTCTCGGCCCCTAAAAGCCTCACAAACTTTTACAGATGCACAATTGAGAGCATCCTGTCGGGCTGTATCACCACCTGGTACGGCAACAGCACCACCTGCAACCGCAGGGCTCTCCAGAGGGTTGTGTGGTCTGCCCAACGCATCAAAGTGGGCACACTGCCTGCCCACCAAGACACCTACAGCACCCGATGTCACAAGAAGGCAAAAAGATAATCAAGGACATCAACCATCTGAGGCTCGGCCTGTTCACCCTGCTATCATCCAGAAGGCGAGGTCAGTAAAGATGCATCAAAGCTGGGACCGAGAGACTGAAAACCAGCTTCTATCACAAGGCCATCAGACTGTTAAGTAGCCATCACTAGCCGGCTACCACCAGGTTATGCAACCCTACACCTTAGAGGCTGCTGCCTTATACACATACACATGGAACACTAGTCACTTTAATAATGTTTACAAACTGCTTTACTCATTTCATATGTAAATACTGTATTCTACTGTATTTTAGTCAATGCCACTCTGACATTGCTCGTCCTAATATTTATATATTTTTTAATTCCATTATTTTACTTTTAGATATGTGTGTATTGTTGTGAATTGTTAGATACTACTGAACTGTTGGAGCTAGGTGTCACGGCCTTCAAAAGAAGTGGACCAAAGTTCAGCGTGGTGAGCGTACATTTTATTTTATTTTAAAATGTCGCCCAACAAAACAACAAACGAAAGAAACAACCGTGAAGCTTACAGGGCAAATGTCACTAACAAAGTTAACCACTCACACTGAAAGGAGGGAAAAAGGGCTACCTAAGTATGATTCCCAATCAGAGACAACGATAGACAGCTGTCCCTGATTGAGAACCATACCCAGCCAAAACATAGAAATAAAGAAACCTAGAAAACAAAAAATAGAATGCCCACCCCACATCACACCCTGACCTAACCAAATTCTCTATGGTCAGGGCGTGACACTAGGAACACAAGCATTTCGCTACAGCCACAATGAAATCTGCTAAATATGTGTATTTTGACCAATACAATTTAATTTGTAAGTGAAAAAAAAACATTGTTCAACTATTGTCACCTCATTTTATGCACTGCAGTGCTAGCTAGTTGTAGCTTATGCTTTCAGTACTACATTCATTATCTGATCCTTTGATTGGGTGGACAACATGTCAGTTCATGCTGCAAGAGCTCTGATAGGATGGAGGACATCTTCTGGAAGTTGGCATAATTACTGTGTAAGTCGGGTGAGAAGGGGGTGAGAACCATGAGCCTTGTAGGTTTTGTATTGATGTCAATGTACCAAGGCTACACCATGGTGCTACCCTACAGAGTGCTGTTGAGGCTACTGTAGACCTTCAAAGCAAAAGTGTGTTTTTTTTGTTGAATTTTACCCCTTTTTCTCCCCAATTTCGTGGTATCCAATTGTTTTTTAGTAGCTACTATCATCGCTACCACTCCCGTACGGGCTCGGGAGAGACGAAGGTTGAAAGTCATGCGTCCTCCGATACACAACCCAACCAAGCCGCACTGCTTCTTAACACAGCGCCATCCAACCCGGAAGCCAGCCGCACCAAGGTTAGCGCGCAATGCGCCCGGCCCGCCACAGGAGTCGCTGGTGCGCGATGAGACAAGGATTTCCCTATTGGCCAAACCCTCCCTAACCCGGACGACACTAGGCCAATTGTGCGTCGCCCCACGGACCTCCCGGTCGCGGCCGGTTACGACAGAGCCTGGGCGCGAACCCAGAGTCTCTGGTGGCGCAACAGTACAGCGCCCTTAACCACTGCGCCACCCGGGAGGACTGAGGTCCTCCCCTTCCTCCTCGGAGGAGCCTCCACTGCTTTAATCCCCCTATTCTCATTCGAGACCCCTATTTCAAAGTCACCGAGATCTCGTCTTCTATCCATGGTGCCAAAATCATGGGCAACTGGGCATTTTTCATACATGACCCTAAGCATGATGGATAATTAACTCAGGAACCACACCTGTGTGGAAGCACCTGCTTTCAATATACAGTACTTTGTATCTCTCATTTATTCAACTGTTTACTTTGTTTTGGTACTTGCCTGTAGCTGTCTATACAAAGTAATACATTTGCTTATCTGAGTGTCAGTTTGTGTTAAGAGCTCCAGTTTGGGTTTAGAGCTCCTAGTTAGTAGGGAGCCTCCAAACCCAGTGCCAGTGCTCGATGGGATTCATCTCAGTGTGGATAGTGACTGTCAAATGGCTCCCATGTCTGTGATCTGATGAGGATCAACCTATATCAAACTGAAAGGTGATTTCAGAGCGAAATCGTTCTCCAAAATCATGCTGCTTGAGCCGAGAGCACATTTTTCCAGCATGTTCACAAACATGTAATTTCCATAAACACGTCCAGTAATTGACAGCTTGATTTGGGCTCTGCCAGGGAGCTGACAGCTAGGCTGGCAGGCCATGGAGCTGCTAGGCTGTTTTTATGCTAAAGGTACCTTACCACTAGCGCCTCAGGGCCTCGCCATAATGAGCTTCACAGGGCTTTGTGTGGATTAGGCCACCTAACACATTGGTGCAAACAAAATCTCCTAAGACATCCCCATCGAATATGCTTCATTTTATTGGATTAATGCTCCGCTATTATGAATGACTTAATAGGAGTAGATAAACAGATTGGAATTCAAAGAGAGGTTTTGAGCTCTGCATGAAGTTACTGAGATTTACATTGAACAAATCAAATTGATTAGCGAGTCAGGGGATCGCACATATTCATACAGTATGTGATCTTGGTATGATATTCCCCCCAAAAGTATGTGTAGAGGGGTTTAAGTAGAACATAGGTTTTTTTTTCAACACTTCTTTTTTCAACTTAAAATGAAGAAGGAACTGTCCAAAGAAAGCCCATAGATAGAGAGCGCACAGTAATATCAGGTATCGTACAGCAAAAGCATGTTATCTCAATACTAGCACTGAAAGACACGTGTAGTCTGTTTGCCAAAAAAAGCTCCACAGCTCCAGAGTAGGGGGAGACGACTGTGCATACGAGAGGAAAAAATAGAGTCTGATAAATCTGTATTGAACACTGTCTGTAGAGTGTTAATACATATTAATGGTGACAGGGGGATTTGCAAGTGAATACACTACCAAAGGGATTAAACATAACTCTTCACAGAAGGGGAGGTCTCATCACTCCCATTCTGGCGTGGGACTCTGCCTTATCTGATGCATCCCCAAGCACACAGCCAGCAAACACTAAACCCGTATCTCTCCACTGGGCCTCTCTGGAGAGTTTACAATTTCTCGCTTCATTGGAGCCTGAGCTGAGCTTGTTACCGGGACAAAGGCGGAGAGGTGGCCTGCTTGAGAGCACAAAGCCTCCCTCACCTCTGAACGGACACATTTCCCTCTGATAACAGACGCCTTGTTGGACAGCACCGAAGTATCCCCTTACCTCCGTATGACAGAAACCGTTACCTGAGGGCAGGGAGACATGAATAAAATGACAAACAAATAAGTTGCAAAAGACCAGGGTTAGATACATCAAAGCACATGTCCAAATGAATGAGTTGACTTTGAGGATGAGAGGTTGAGAGGCAGTGTCCCAGTCCCTGGCTGACTGTTGCCTGCTCCACTCTGCCAGGATATGGTATTAGGCAGTGGTTTGTCTGAGGACAGCAGCTGATTCACTTGGTCCCTAATGGCATCAATATCAACAGTCATATAACACATCACTCAATTACTTCTTCACACTATACAACACTAAAAACCGCAGCCAGAGAGACGTACAGCGTTTCAGGCCTTTGCTGGAAGTGCACCATTGATTATTTTGAGATATGCTTGCCCTGTGCTTGCCTAGTATGAAGGCCCCTCTCTGGCTGTCTCACCTCAACCTCTACAATCAATATGCTTTCCTAGTGCGCCATAATGTGCTTTCTAAATGGTAGAAGTTGTGAATTTGGTTGTGTATGTTTTAACTAGGTAAGAACATCTTGGATTGATGCTTTCTCCCAACCACGCGTGAAAACCAGTCACAGCAATTTCAGCAGACATTAAAACAGTCTTGCTGAGACAGCTCCGGCTTTGTTTTCTTATGCTCTGCAAAGTTCTATTTTCAGTTTTACTCGGCGCAGTAATTATCTGCATTGTTGGTGAGAATAAAGAAAATAAAGTGCATGAATATGTGCCGGTCAATTGGATTCTGTCAGTTCAAGCTGAATTGGGTCCACATGCAAGCAGCTTGCCAGCTTGTAATAACGATGGTGTTTGCGTGGAACAATTTCCCCTCTAAACAGCTCATCAACAGGAGAGAGAGAGTCTGTCACCCGGGGTACAGAGTGACATATCCTCCGCTCCGACGTCTGTTATTAACATGTCTCTTAAGACAAGCTCAATTATCTGACACTGCCCGTAATTTTCCATTCCTTTTCTGGCACAATGTAAAGTTCCTCTCCTTTCTCTTCCAAGCTGCTCGTTTGGATTCAGAAACACAGATATAAGACATGAGTGGGAGGAAAAGAAAACGGGGGGGGGAAGGCAAAGTGAAGCAGTTACAAGCTTGCTCTGTTGGCCAATATCCTCTCTAATTTCTCAGACAAGTCTATGCTGTGAGGTTAGCTGGTAAGCTTTTAAAACAGCAAATATATATATATATATCTATTTATATATATATACAAAAACTGACATTTAGACAGCCACTGAAGCGATAAGAACTACATTATATTTTGCAACATTTCTACAATCACTCGTACTACACTGTTCTGTCCCTCTTCACAATTTAAATAGGGGCTAGAACAAAACTTGTCATAAACTTACAATGTGTTTATCATAGAACTAGAATGAATAGAACGGGTGTCCCCATTCAAGTCAATGATAGCATAATGGGTGGACTGGCAGCCATTGCGAGTGTAAACATAGGAGCAAAGCAGGAAGTAAAAGCAGGAAGTATATTCATCAACATGTGTAGTGATTTGTTGATTCAACTCAACTGACATTACAATAAATACATTCCATTGCATGAGCCGCGTCAGTTAACATCATTTGAATTTACATTCTAAATTACAATGAAAATTATTGCATCATAATACCAAGCAACCATTGCAAGCAAGTGCACCCATGAGTTTACCAGTCAAATTGCCAGGGTTAGAGGGTCCAAGTCCGTTATATTCATTCTATTTCTATGGTGTTTATTGCATTGCTTCTCATTTGGAGGGAGCATGGACTTAGAAGGCCTGTAAGCTTTCCTGCAAATGAGAGTATTCAAACGACAGTGCTACGACACTTTTACATTTCTGTTCTGCATGGCTTTAAGTGGGAGGACCTGGGTTGCCGTGGGAACGTTATAGGAAGTGGTAATGATGACAGCTCTAACTCAGTGCAGGTGTAGTAAACCGTGGCAGGTTGGTCAATTGCCCAGAACCCATTACTTCTCCCTGGAGACACACCATCGACTATAACTAACCACTAACCTAATGTGCTAGGTACCTTCTGGAAAGGAGCAACCTATCGTCAACATTGAAATCTCTTTCATTTTAAAGAGAGACTAATGTAAGATACAAGGTTACAGGGACAGTAAAGTGCATGTTGGACATGGTGTGAAAAGAAGCTGAAGTTTGCTCCCAAATATGGTAGTTTACATACAAATGACATAGGCTATTGCTAAACACAAGCCTCTGTGATTTATTCAGACTATTAATTGAAGAGGTCCACTGGCAAACAAAGAGCGTAAGCATATCAGTAAATCGGCACACTACTCTTTTTCAGCTGTATTGGGGATTCGTTTACTGGTAGGCGGTTGGGTCAGGATTCTCTGGCCTGTGGTCCCAGAAGAGATCTCTACCCACCATTCCGAACACAATGATGTAATATGCATTACGCTGTCTCTTTCTATTTGTGCATGTCTGCTTTGAGAGTGTGCATGTGCAATGCACAGAGTGATGAAGAGAATGGGATGACCTTGGGAGTACATCAGTGTCATCTGCAGACAGTCCGTGTTTGAACACGATCCACCACAATGCCACTTGTAACAATAGTGTAAATGGGACTAAAATTGGGCTCACCTTAGAGTGCAGTCCTCTCGAAGGCTGAAAGCCGAGGATGAGCCCAGTGCCCAGCGGCAAATTCAGAGTTCTTGTTTTGCTCCCTGAGACGGAGACGTGTGTAATCAGAGAGAAAGTCCAGCACAAATTACGGGCTTCAATCAAGCCAGCAAGGAAAATTATATGTACATCATTGTTGCCGGCGCACATCTCTGGCTCTGTTAGACTGCATGCATATTACCTGTGTCAAAGCTGCCAGGGACATGACGAGAGATACTGAGAGCCATCAGCGCACTGCCACTCAGAGGGGTGTCGAGTCTCACCGCCTCCTCAACCCGAGCCACCCGGCCAACGTCTGTCTCCATGGGGACTCCATGCTGACCGCTGGGATGTTGTTGACACCGTCCAATGTACATTTTCACAGACATAAACTGTTCCGTTCTCCGCTAAAATACATCTCATCAAGCTGAATATTATTAAAGGCCAGCTCGTCACTTGGAGAGACCCTTGCACACATATATAGAGCGCTTCGTTGCTCCTCTGCATTCCTAGTTCAAACCATTTTTATGTTCATACCAGACTTTTAGCATCAAGAATAGTTTAGCTTTACAACACAGGTCATCAACAACATCAGAACATATTGGCAACATTATGGCAGCAAAAGGAGGAGAGGCATGAATCCACTATAAACCCACTAAAAGGATCATGAAATGGTAATTCTTTACATTGACGTTTTAGTCATTTAGCAGATGCTCTTATCCAGAGCGACTTACAGTTAGTACCATTCATCTTAAGATCGCTAGATGGGACAACCCCATATCTCAGCCATAGGAAGTATATTTTTCCTCAAAGTGTTGCAGCTACAGTTGAAGTCGGAAGTTTACATACACCTTAGCCAAATACATTTAAACTCAGTTTCTCACAATTCCTGACATTTAATCCTAGTAAAAATTCCCTGTCTTAGGTCAGTTAGGATCACCACTTTATTTTTAGAATGTGAAATGTCAGAATAATCGTAGAGAGAATGATTTCTTTCGGCTTTTATTTCTTTCATCACATTCCCAGTGGGTCAGGAGTTTACATACACACAATTAGTATTGGCAGAATTTCCTTTAAATTGTTTAACTTGGGTCAAACATTTCGGATAGCCTTCCACAAGCTTCCCACAATAAGTTGGGTGAATTTTGGCCCATTCCTCCTGACAGAGCTGGTGTAACTGAGTCAGGTTTGTAGGCCTCCTTGCTCGCACACACTTTTTCAGTTCTGCCCACACATTTTCTATAGGATTGAGGTCAAAGCTTTGTAATGGCCACTCCAATATCTTGACTTTGTTGTCCTTAAGCCATTTTGCCACAAGTATGCTTGGGGTCATTGTCCATTTGCGACCAAGCTTTAACTTCCTGACTGATGTCTTGAGATATTGCTTAAATATATCCTCGTAATTTTCCTACCTCATGATGCCATCTATTTTGTGAAGTGCACCAGTCCCTCCTGCAGCAAAGCACCCTACAACATGATGCTGCCACCCCCGTGCTTCACGGTTGGGATGGTGTTCTTCAGCTTGCAAGCGTTCCCCGTTTTTCCTCCAAACATAAGGATGGTCATTATAGCCAAACAGTTCTATTTTTGTTTCATCAGACCAGAAGACATTTCTGTCAAAAAATGGCTTCTTCCTTGCTGAGCGGCCTTTCAAGTTATGTCGATATAGGACTCGTTTTACTGTGGATATAAATACTTTTGTACCCGTTTCCTCCAACATCTTCACAAGGTCCTTTGCTGTTGTTCTGGGATGGATTTGCACTTTTCGCACCAAAGTACGTTCATCTCTAGGAGACAGAACGCGTCTCCTTCCTGAGCGGTATGACGGCTGCGTGGTCCCATGGTGTTTATACTTGTGTACTATTGTTTGTACAGATGAACGTGGTACCTTCAGTCATTTGGAAATTGCTCCCAAGGATGAACCAGACTTGTGGAGGTCTACAATTTTTTTCTGAAGTATTGGCTGATTTCTTTTGATTTTCCCATGATGTCAAGTCAAGAGGCACTGAGTTTGAAGGTAAGCCTTGAAATACATCCACAGGTACACCTCCAATTGACTCAAATGATGTCAATCAACAGAAGCTTCTAAAGCCATGACATCCTTTTCTGGAATTTTCCAAGCTGTTTAAAGGCAGTCAATTTAGTGTATGTAAACTTCTGACCCACTGGAATTGTGATACAGTGATTTATAAGTGAAATTATCTGTCTGTTAACAATTGTTGGAAAAATTACTTGTGTCATGCACAAAGTAGATGTCCTAACCGACTTGCCAAAACTATAGTTTGTTAACAAGAAATTGAAAAACGAGTTTTAATGACTCCAACCTAACTGTATGTAAACTTCGGACTTCAACTGTATCAGTAAACTCAGTGCTGGTAGGAAACTGTTAAGTACGAGTGTTCGTTCACAAAAGGCAAGGTGTTGGTTGTTTTTGTTTTTCAGTCAGACCTGTAATGAATTTGGTCAGAATCTATTCAGTAAGAAACTGAAAACACTCACAAAACACAGCTTTGACATACTTGTGAGATGTCACTTAACAAATGTAAAAAAACAAACAAGGATGACATAGAATAAGACTATTGAGAGTCCTCCTTCCCGTAAGAGAACAGCGACGCAAACCAGCAATTTCACAGAGAAAGCACCTAATTAGACCCTGTGAATAACACACCTCGCTCTTCTGGTGGAAGCTAGATGAAACAATTGCAGCTGGGCTATTCCCCGACAACCACCCCACAACAACCACACCACCACCACCACTTCAATTTAACACCCACCCAGACACCTCAGATAAACGTTGAAGACAAATAATGGCAGGAAACAGGAGCAAAACAAAGTGCGGAATATGGCCGCCACTGGTGACCACTATCAGGTTTGCATAATAGCCCCCTTGTCCCACCCCAGGTATCTGTTCACCTTGAGCTGGCCAACCCTAAACACAATGTCAACACAGCCACTCTCTCCCATAGCCCTGCTGAGACTCCAGAGGGAGGTCACCAAATTGTTTCTGGAAAGAAAGAAAAAAAAATCACTGACCTACTGCAAAATTGGCCATATTCAGTAGACAGGGAATATCAGGTTATTGAGTCGATCCATGCTGTTTCCTTGCCAGGGGAAAATGATCTGCTCCATTGTCTGCTGTCTTTTGCAGTTGATCAAGGGCAAGAGTGTGTCTGGAATGTAGAGTGGAGAGGGACCAAGCAGGAGACTTTCAGAGAGTTTTCACTTTCCTAACTGACTCAGAAAGAGAGTGCCCTACAGAACAAGAGGTACATTGAACAGCACATTGCAAGTCACTCATTAAGGAGCCATATACCTACTCGTTTTTTAAATAACACATTTTAAAAAAGGACTTTAAATGCTATGTGTGCTAGCAGCACAGTAGTTCAACCGATATACAATGTTAAATGAGCAAAGCTGTTGTGCCGCAATGATCCTTGGCACTGTACTTTTGGTGTTGTGGATTCCTCCCTGTGAAAAGCAGAATAGTAGTGATTTTGTCAAATTGCAGGCAAGTCTTTCAACAACACTGTGGGACATAGTTAGTCAAAAAGGGGGAAAGAGATGAAACACTCCTCTTTTTGAAGGGTGCTGCATCTTCGGTACGGAATAATGAAACAAGTCATTTCAGCCATTACCTCCCCGTGGCAGAGATCCATAATCCGTATGGTATTTAAAACTTCATTCACAAATACAGTGGGAAATGCCATTACATTATTATAGCATGTGGCCTTCTTTATAGTTATTTGTTATACTAGAGTATTTTATTATGAATGCATTTTTCACATGCATTGGAATGACTGACGTTGAGCACCATGTACAACTACATTCCAATTCAAATAGAGGTATCTATCGCAGCAAAGCTATTTTGCACTACAAACAACAAACAATTTAAAGGATGAAGAGTTGGGATTATACCTTTCAATCCCAAATTGCAACCACTGGAGAATATTTCCTTTTACTCTTTAAGCATATTTTACTTACGATTTCCCTTGTCAACAGATTCCTAGACGATTTCACTTCAGCAGTGTCATTTGTTTCCTAACATATTTACAGACCAGTATTATACATAGGACATTTCATTTGAGTGACAGTCTTCTACAGTCAATCAAAACAGCAGATTGCCCAACCTGCACCAAATATTCTTCAATGTCAACAGGATAGTAAGTGCCCATCTCTTTAAGTACAATGGTTTCAACTATGCTCACAACAGAGGTACTTCAATGGCAGCATCATCTCTCCACAATGCGGGGCTGGACTGAAAACTCTCAGGGACAATCAGTGGATAGAGCACACACCGTCCTGATGGGTCCTGTGTTTTAGGTGAAACAGCTACAGAATATAGCTAATATAGCCTTGAATAGCTCTTGACCCTTGGTGGAAGGTCAAGACTGTGTTAGGAAAACAGTATCTCAATGTCTTTGAATTTCAATCTGATCTAAAACTAAAGATGATTTATTTTTGTAAATCAAGACCCTCCCACTCCTATGATAAAATGAGTGGTTCAGGTGAAGCGAATGAACATCATCTGCAATACCAAGTGAACTTTCACAAGACTATAAATGCTTCAGTAGAAAATGACTGACAGCATATAGTCCGATGTCATGCTCAGCTACGCAGGGATCTCTATTCCTCCTTCACCCTTGTGACTGAGCTGCCGAGGAGAATCGTTTGGTGATGGCAGCTTTTATCTGGGAAGTCCAGCAGACATGTTTTCTCCTCGGTGGCACTGAAGCACTTCCACTTATCAGTGTTGTTGAGGTGCTGGCAAGTGAAGGCCTACTACTTTTGGGTGAAAGCTGCACACCACCAACACAGGCCAAATAAGTGCAGAACAGAAGAGGAAGTAATAAATGATAAATGATAGTACCTGTAGTCTCTCACCACCAGTGATTTGATAAAATCCCACACAGATTGCCCCAATTCAACTGAGCAATATTGGGCAACTACTTCCCAAACTGTGTCGCTCAACATTTTACCATCAGGTCTCACATATTCTGTCACTGAATCCCAGCCAGTATTTTGTGAATGAATGAGCATCCCCTCTTTCTTAAGATTTTCCAATAGCTAGCTTGTTATAAAATACAAGTTGCATTATACAACGAAGGAAACCAATAATTAAGGATATCGCAGGTAAATCATCAAGATACTGTGTGCCTTATCTGAGAGATTGCCCTCTCCCCACACCTCGGTGTATTGCAGATTTCATTCCTGGAGGGGAGCAAAAGATTATTACAATATTCGGATTACCGAGCAGGGGAAATTAATTGGACTAATTAACATACAAATAAATGATGATACCGTTAACACATTTCATTAGCTAAAACTGTCATTCTGTGTTTGCGGTGCACTTGGTATTGCATTACAATTAATTGAATTAATTCAATTATGCAAATGAAAGGTACCACAAAATGGACGTGTCCTTTTAACATTTATAGACCACATTTTCTGACTCCCGTCTGCAGCAAATTGACTCAGATTCAAAACCCATATGTGCTTTTCACTCTGATTTGACGGATATAGGCATTCATACATCAATCGTTTAATGATGTTCCTATGGAGCCCTGCAATAACTGTGGCCAGCACAACGCACATGCATTTCTATCAGTTGCAGAGAAAAGGCACTATGTAACACTATGCTGGAGAACTTTTTTCACACAAACGAGAAGTTACAAATTAAAAACACTACAAAACAACCTTAAATTTGTGGAGCAATCTAAAATAATCATGTCGAGGCATGAGTTATAGAGTGACTGATTGTAACAATGCATACTCTGCTTTCAGAGTTAAATTAAAGTGAGCCTCTTAAAACCACTCATCTAAATTGAGAACAACACAGATGTTTGGGCAATAGCCTGCATTCTTGCAGGAAATATCTATTGCATTCAATAAAGCATTGTTAACATGTCTTATTTGTACGGACCTTTCAAACGCTTCTTTGCGACAAGGAGTGCTGCAAGGATTACTTGCATTTTGATAATATATTCTTAAACTTTCATAAATTTGTAGGCAAAAAATATAACATATACATCTAGCCTATTATAGAGTGATTTCTCACGAAACCCAGACAAGAAAATACTATGATTTGGGGGATTTTCACAAAATGTAATCCATAGAAAAGTCCTTTGAAGAAAGGATTTTGGACATATTTTGACATTTGTATCTAAAAGCCGGAGAAATAAGTAATACAAGTTGGCATATTTATTACATTTTGGCCTTACTCAGGACTCGTGTCCTGGGTTTTGTGAGGAATCACACTATTCTAAAGAGTTGAAGTCATCTACAGATCATGTTCGTCCTGAAACAGAAATTCATATACCCGGAAAGGCCTATTCATGAACATTAAATGAACCATGTTTTACCTCCTGTTGGCTTCAGTGGCTAGATGAGTGAAACCGCAGGGGGGTCTAGGAGGGTCAGAAGGTCAGTTTGTCTCCCCTCCTGCTCCTTTGGCTGCAGTGACATCTACTGGACTGGACAGCCAAACAGAGAGAGAGGTGCCAACACGCTAAGAAGTCCAATGACAATGTGCAGAAAAATCTATGAGAACTGACAACTCTTGTGGCACTACTCCAATAACATTATTTCACAAATACTGAATTTCTGGTTTCAATATGATTATGCCACTTGGATGCAGTGGTAATACCTGGACTACGACTGGAACGCATTTTTGACCAATCAGATTGCCGTTTCATAGTATAAGATATTATAATAATATAATAGTAGAATAATAACACGACAACTTACTAGCAGGTAATGTTTAGTCATTTTAGTATGAAATAATATGCTGTGCACAAAAAGTGGACCTTGTACAATTGTTTTGCGCTTTTTGAAAACAAAACAGAATAAAATATGTGAAATGAATACCAAATGTTACAAAATGTTCATAATGAACCAAGGATTTATAACATGACAAACATCCAGATTGAAACTTTCTGAGATTGTAAAAATGTCATGATCACTTCTAAATGTGAATCTGTGAGGTATAACAGTGTTTTGTTCATGACCACACAAGGTATAGTACATTTCAATTACATGACGGTGGGCTTAAAGCCACTGGGGGCCTTATGAGTTGAAAATATATTCCAGAACGTCACAACAAACAATCCCGGCAGCAGACACAATGCACACAATTCACGTTCTTCAATCTTACATTTCATAATCTGAATAAAAACCTAGATACGGAGATATATTACCACAGAAAAGGGACTCAAAACCCATTTCAATTAAAAGAAATAAGACAGAGACAGAAACATGTATACTAAACTGACAGTGCTGAAAGAGCATAACCAACACAGTTCCATGGGCAGTGTACGAAGAGTTTCATACAAAAAAGATCATTAACAAATTGCAGGTGAAGAGAACAGTGCTATTAAAAGAGTACCGACCTACACAGTGACACCATTTCATTTCTGTTTTAAGAGGACTGATTGATTGAGGCGCAGACACAGAATGCATCTTTTTACCTAACTATTACATAAAAGTAAGGGGGGGTTGTTGTCATTTAAAGACTGACACATTCAGTTCAAAGAGCATAGGTAACATGGCGACAGCATAATTCACCTTGGCTTTTGGTCCATGGAATAACACATCTCTACACAACACCCCATAGCAGCCCTAGCGACCACAGCGGAGGATTGTTCTACCGTGCAAACTGACAGCACTGCATGACCAAGTCACCCTGAGATTAGTCAAATTTGGCAATTTAACCCCTAAGCATGGCTTTTTTCTCTCTCATGTAAATGACTCATCTATTTTGTTTAAATTGAGAATCATTTAGAAATTATTTTTTCAAAAGAAACACATGAATATTACACTATACACATTTAAAAAAAACTTTTAAAGATGTTGGACCTTGAGATACCACAAAACCAGTTTACTATGCAAAGCCTAATATAGAAGAGCTGCAACACTCAAAACACTTGATTTGCAAGAAATGCATATTACATCAATTGTGGTTGTTGAATAGGAATTATACAGCATTTTAAATAGAAGATTGTTTCCTTTTTGCCACCTGCAAAATTATTCAGGATGCAACTGAGCGGGGGGGGGGGGGGACGCTGAGTTTTAGGCAAGCACAAATAACTAATCAAGAAGTACAAAAAAAATTAAGAACTGCATATGACAAAAAAAAGCTCAATTACATTACAACATTTACATGATGACACGTCTGGACGTAAGAAAGAACTTACTTCAGGAAAATAACAGGAGTCACACTCAATGTTAACTAAATGTTTTGCTTAAAGGAATCTGACAGACCTAATATCCAATCACTTCATTTCTGTACCAATATTTTTTATACACATTTAACTCAAACCTTGAAGTAATTAACAGTATCTTAAAAACCACACGCCGTTCCACCTTTTCAACTCCACAATATGATACAAAATAAGGCATTTTAGTGGGTATGTATTGGAACCACATTTAATGCTATCATTCTTCTTAAAAATATAATATATATTCATGTATGTATATATAAAAAATAAAAATAAAAACAAGCAGGGAACATTAGCGATGAAGAAGTTCATGAAGCGTTAATGAGTGTCACTGTGACTCGGCCATCGCTAAGACTTCTCCGGCTGCTACGGTGACTAGCTGCAGGGGGATCTCAGCGTTGGCCAGAATGTCCTGGGCGTTACTGGAGCCCTGCTGGATGTTGGTGAGGATGAGGGTGGTGCCGCCAGCCGTGATGATGCTGTCTGACGAACCCGCAGACTCCATGGAGGCCACCACCGCGCTGCTCACAGAGTTCATGACTCCTTTCTTGTTCAAGTGCGTTTTAATGTGCTTGGCCAGGTGGTCGCTCCGCATAAAGCGCTTGGAACACTCCGGGCAAACAAACTTCTTCTCCCCTGTCACAGAGAGACCAAACAAGGGTTAATAGTCGGACAGACCACACTGAACAAAAATATAAACGCAACATGTAAGGTTTTGGTCCCATGTTTCATGATCTGAAATAAAAGATTCCAACATTTTTCCATACGAACAAAAAGCTTATTTTGCTCAAATTTGTTTACGTCCCTGTTAGCGAGCCTTTCCCCTTTGCCAAGATAATCCATCCACCTGGCTGGTGTGGCATATCAAGAAGCTGATTAAACAGCATGATCATTACACTGGTGCACCTTGTGCTGGGGACAATAAAAGGCCATTATAATGTGCAGTTGTGTCACACAACACAATGCCACAGCTGTCTCAAGTTGGGGGAGCGGGCAATTGGCATGCTTACTGCTGGAATGTCCACCAGAGCTGTTGCCAGAGAATTTTATGTTAATTTCTCTACCTTAAGCCACCTTCAACGCTGTACGGCGTTGCGGGCGTGCGGTTTGTTGACGTCAATGTTAACATAGTGCCCCAAGGTGGCGGTGGGGTTATGGTACGGGCAGCCATAAGCTATGGACAACGAACACAATTGCATATAAAAATCAATGGCAATTTGAATGCACAGAGATACAGCAATGAGATCCTGAGGCCCATTGTCGTTCCATTCATCCGCCACCATCACCTCATGTTACAGAACGATAATGCACGGCCCCATGTTGCAAGGAAGTGTACACAATTTTTTTAAGGTATCTGTGACCAACAGATGCATATCTGTATTCCCAGTCATGTGAAATCTATAGATTAGGGCCTAATTTATTTATTTCAATTGATGGATTTTCTTATATGAACTGTAACTCAGTAAAAACTTTAAAATTGTTGCATGTTTGCATTTATATTTTTGTTCACTGTCTATCACTTCTAAAATACTACTATGAACTCATTATGTAATCTGTATTGTGGGACTAATGCTAATGTACTAAATTATATATTTCAAACGAAAAATGTAATGCAAATGTTGACGTGAGTGAGAGTGCACCTGTGTGTGTTCTCCGGTGTCTCTGCAGTTCGTCGCTACGCGTGAACCTCTTCCCACAGTACATCCAGCTGCAGACGAAGGGCCGCTCCCCTGAGTGCCAGCGCAGGTGCGCTCGCAGGTGGGATGTCTTCCCGTACACCTTCCCACAGCCCGGAATGTGACAGATGTGCTGCTTCTTCTTGCCCATATTGGATCCTCTGAGAACACATAAAAACACACTAATATATCAAAGAAACACATTCATATACTGTACTTATAGCTAAATAGACCTGAACTTGCTCTGGGGTTTATTTGGCCCTTGCGTGCCAATGCTGGTGACCGGGTCAACAATCAAGACTTTCAGGGGGCTAACGGAAGATGATTTTGAAAAATATTTTTTTTTTACAGTAGGACTGTGTTAGATTGAGGGGGAAAACATATTTATGTTTCCCATTCATACCCTTATAATTGAAACATCATTAGTAAAGGGAAGATTCCATCCAGTGATTTCTGACCACCATAAGCCACTCTAATCGTAGCCCATTAAAACAGAGTACAGTATGAACTCACTCACCTCCCTCCAGCCTCTTTGCAGTTGGGGCAGGTGCAGGCCACCCTTCGTAGCCTCTTGCCCCCCTCGTCGAGCTGGTCCTCCTCGTCCACTAGCCTGACCCGCAGGTGGGACAAGTCACTGGTGTTCAGAGTGGAGTCACTGCCCAGCTGCCAGTTCTCTGAGTCCGGCTCCTCCTTTATCTGGATATCTGGAGGGAGACCAATCAATCCACACATCAATATGACCACAAGCATTAACAATTGCATGCTAAATGGCCTGCAAAAGCTACAGCGAAAAGTGCTTCTTCGCTAAA
Organism: Oncorhynchus mykiss; assembly: GCF_013265735.2. Classification (NCBI taxonomy): domain Eukaryota; kingdom Metazoa; phylum Chordata; class Actinopteri; order Salmoniformes; family Salmonidae; genus Oncorhynchus; species Oncorhynchus mykiss. The sequence goes on along the minus strand of NC_048586.1, from coordinate 14,684,157 downwards.
TGCTTTAAAAAAAGATTGTGACAGTTTGGCTATGAACAAATTCGAAACCCCTGTTCAAACTTGACAATGTGTGGATGGATAGCTTGAAGAAAAAAAACACTTGATAATTTACACTCCCTTTAAATCTTCAAATAAGTTATAATATGCTTGCATATCTCACAGATCTATGAAATAATCTTAATTACATGGTCAGACAATTGTTTAAAGACCTGCTAAGTTTAGTGTTCTATTGGTAAATGTGTGTACGTTTACAAGTTAGAAAATTATTTTCCTACAAAAACACAACGTGACAATAATCTTCAACAGCATAAATAATGCCTGTCGACTCAGGAGGCTCCTGTCAGGTGACTCGATACTGTAAATTGTGCTTCCTGCGGATTAGCTTTTTTTCCCAGAACCCCATGGTTTCCTACATACAACCAAGTGTTCTACACTATCATGGTGGGCATGTCTTATTGATGATGGAGGAGGAGACTGTACCTCCAGGGCTGTCGGTGTCCTCTGCCTGTTGGAAATGAATGCCTGTCTGGGCCAAAGAGTTAACAGTCACAGTCTGCAGGTTGGGGATCTGTTGCGCTCCTCCCTGGCCCAGAGACAGGGCCTGCAATGGGGCCAGGGTGATCTGCTGGGCTGGGTTGGTGGGCAGCTGGATGTTCTGCAGGTTCTGGACCCCCTGCACCTGAAAGGTCTGCCACTGGATCTGGCCTGAGGGAGTGACGGTCTGGGCCTGGATGATGAAGGTCCCTGGGTTGAAGAGCTGCACGTTCTGCCCCCCTCCTGCCTGCACCACCTGACCATCACTGGTCTGGACCGGCACTTGCTGCAGCTGGATGATGGACTGGCCTGAGGAGACCTGGATGTTCTGAACATGGTTCTGATGAATGTAGCCCTCCTGGAGACCAGAGGGATCTGTCTGCTCTGTGGCTTGGGTCAGAACACCCGGCTCATCTATGCTCTCAGGCAGCTGGGCCGAGGATGTTGGTAGATACATTTCTGAGTTAGCATTCGAGTCATTTACAGATAGAGTTTGCGAGAGCTGGTCAGCTGTCTTCTCCAAACTCTCAGAACTGTCTACAGGCTGACTGGTCATGATTAGCTGGCCATCAGAAGTGACCCCTGTTGCTATAGTCTGAGCACCAGAGAGGCCCAGAGAGTCCAAGTCCACACTGTTAATGGGGACAAAGGTGATGTTCCCTGGCAACCCCATAGGCACATTTGTGACAACCTGTCCCTGGTTGTTAAAGGTGGAGCTGCCGATAGAAACACCCTGGATCTGCTGGACATGACCAGTCTGTGATATGAGGTTTTGGTTGTTAGTAAGGATGTCTCCAGCCCCTGTCACACTTATAGTTTGAGTTCCGTCAGGCAAAATCTGGATCTGCCCTGTGGCATCTTGGCTCAGAGTGGCCCCCTCCACACAGGAGGTGGAGAAGCTTAGTTGCTGTCCATCAGCTGTCTGAATGTACTGAATGTTAGGCACTGCGTTGGCGGAGGCGTCGCTTCCTGATGTCACAAAGATCGGTTGGCTCTGAAGGTTCTGGAGAGGAAGAACATACTGTCCGTTTGATGTCATAATCCGCTGAGTCTGGATATGGACCGCGCCAGGTTCCTCGTTCACTGTTGTTGTGGGGGTCAAAACCTCCCATCTATCTGGGTTCCCTGTTAACTGGATGGATGTTAGGTTTGTAGTCTGTGGATGAAAAAAAATATTGTTTTGGTGAATAAAACAATTAATTAGCCTAGAAGATGCATCGTCAAGATGCAGATTGCAATGTTGTGATTATGTAATGTTAATGTTAGACATAGCAGTGAAATGTTGACTGCAAGCCAAATAGTTATTGTATTCAGAAATCTAGCCAGTTGGAAAAGACATGGCATTAACTGTTATTATTCAAGAAAATGTAAAATATATCATTTATACACTGAATGCATAAAAACCACAAACGCTATGAGTTTTGGTGCTGCTTGTTCACACGATTTAGCAACAAATGTGAAGACTGATTTAGAGGCGTTTCTTGACCAGATTCCATGTTTGTCTAGAGAAGGTGCATGAGAACCCTAATTTCTAGTGTGTGATCAAAATAGGAGCACACTGCATGAGTACCTTTTGGGAATATCTCATTCACAACAGCACTACAGCACTGAACTACAGCTCTGCCAACACCACTCGCGTTCTATTACAAAAAAATATAGATTCCTTTTTGGGTCGATTACATACATTCTAGCAGAGCCAGTGGTGGTGACTTACCACTACAGCGGCAGCACCGTTATCCCTCTCTGACGATGGCGACCCGATCTTGCTGCAGGTAGCTGCCAGCAGAGCAAGCGGTGATGGCTGAGTGTCCTACCCACAATGGGCGGGTTTAAAACGAAGAAAGTGGGTGGCCGTTAGTCCCGGAGCCACACAGGAAGTTCGACTTTTACTACAAATTTTAAAACGTGTGAACTTCACAAAGCACTTACTGAAACCCTGACCGAGAACTACAAGGGGCAATTTCTAAATAGTACCTGATCTCCTGTGCCACCGTCTTGCTGCAGAAACTCGCGTTGACAGCTGTCCAAGGCAGCCATTTCCTCTTGTTTCACTGGCTGCTCTGGGGCTACATGGCACGGAAAGAAGGAATCGGAGCAAAACAAGTTAAGTTCAATCTCCACACGGAAAAGGGCAGCACATTGGTTTGTAGTTATTCCACTAACGTTATACACTTCAAGCTGGACTGACCTTCGTTACATTTGCGGTGTGGAGTTGATGATCAAACTGAAGCCATTTAGCTACGAATCATACATAGCTTTGTGATAATTGTTGTTGCTAGCATGCAGGCTAACGTTTACTGTTGGCTAAACTGTTGAAAAAGATTAGCCAGTTAGTTAGCTAACATTAGCTTAGCTAAAGGGTGCACAGACATACCGATGTTAGATTGAATATTACATACCAGTCATTACGTGAATTATTTAAATTCGCAGAATCCCGGTATTATCACACGCCAAACATGATTACATTAATCGAAGGGAAGCTGAAAACGGTGATTCTAGTCAATTTTTTTCTATTTTGATTGACTGTGCGGAAAACGCAAAGGGTGGGGCCTGCAAGAGTCACGTACAGGAAATCCCGCCGTTCTTCTTAAACCCAATTGGCTACCGTCTTTTATTCTCTGTATTATCATTCACCAGTGTCCATGTCAGTCATTTTCTGACTAATTCCTTTCCTGTGTATTATTCTTTCAACAAGGATAATGTGGTGCCAGGAGTTATGATGATGGCCATTGTTAATCGTTCATGTATTGAAGCCTTCTGCAGCCACAGTGGATTTTAAACATATTCTCAATTGCTTTCACTTAACTTCAATTAAGATAACTTATACTGCGCTAAAGTAGATCATTAAAACAGACTAAAGTCTAACTATTAGCCCATTAATCTGTCATTGCTTGGCGATTTCAGAGGCAGGTCGACCCTTTCTTTTTCAGGATAAGATGTGATGCATTTGTAGCTAGATACTTCCCTTGTGTTGGCAGCTGAATAAAATACATTGTACAGTACCAGTCAAAAGTTTGGACACAGCTACTTATTCAAGGGTTTTTCTTTATTTGTAATATTTTCTACATTGTAGAATAATAGTGAATACATCAACTATGAAATAACACATGGAATCATGTAGTAACCAACATATTTTAAATGTGAGATTCTTCAAAGTAGCCACTCTGCCTTTGACAGCTTTGCACACGCGTGGCATTCTCTCAACCAGTTTCACCTGGAATTCTCTTCAACAGTCTTGAAGGAGTTCCCACATGCTGAGCAATTGTTGGCTGCTTTTCCTCCACTCTGCAGTTCAACTCATCCCAAATCATCTCATTTGGATGGAGGTTGGGTGATTGTGGAGGCCAGGTCATCTGATGCAGCACATCACTCTCCTTGGTCAAATAGCCCTTACACAGCCTGGAGGTGTGTTTTGGGTCATTGTCCTGTTGAAAAACAAATGATAGTCCCACTAAGTGCAAACAGATGGGATAGCATATTGCTGCAGAATGCCATGTAGCCATGCTGGTTAAGTGTGCCTTGAATTCTAAATAATTCACACAGTGTCACCAGCAAAACACCATCACACAACCTCCAGCTTGCTTCACGGTGAGAACCACACATGCGGCGATAATCTGTTCACCTACTCTGCATCTCACACAGACACGACGGTTGGAACCAAAAATCTCAAATTTAGACCCATCAGACCAAAGGACAGATTTCCACCGGTTAATGTCCATTACTCGTGTTTCTTGGCCCAAGCAAGTCTCTTCTTCTTATTGGTGTCATTTACTGGTGTTTTATTTCTCTGCAGCAGAGGTAACTCTGGGTCTTCCTTTCCTGTGGCGGTCCTCATGAGAGCTAGTTCCATCATAGAGGTTGATGATTTTTACGACTTCACTTGAAGAAACTTTTAAAGTTCTTGAAGTTTTCCGGATTGACTGACCTTCATCATTACTTTAAGACATGGACTGTCGTTTCTCTTTTCTTATTTGAGCTGTTCTTGCCATAATATAAACTTGGTATTTTACCAAATAGGGCCATCTTCTGTATACCACCCCTACCTTGTCACAACACAACTGATTGGCTCAAATGCATTAAGAATGAAAGAAATTCTGCAAATGTACTTTTAACAAGGCACACCTGTTAATTGAAATGCATTCCAGGTGACTACCTCATGAAGCTGGTTGAGAGAATGCCAAGTGTGTGTGAAGCTGTCATCAAGTCAAAGGGTGACTATTTGAAGAATCTCAAATATATCAAATATATTTTCATTTGTTTAATGCTTTTTTGGTTACTACATGACTCCATATGTGTTATTTCATAGTTTTGATGTCTTCGCTATTATTCTACAATATAGAAAATAGTAAAAAATAAAGAAACCCTTGAATGAGTAGGTGACTGGTACTGTATATGTCAATTGTTCATCAGTTATGTTTGGACAGTCTGACAGTGGTTGTGATTATGTTAAAAGGAGCACCAAAAGTAAAACAAACATAATTTTACACTGTTATACTCTATGTACATGTTATATTTTTCTTTCTCTAATGAATAAATTGCTCATTTATATAATGGTATATGGCTGTGGTATTTTATTTTCATATTGAATGTTGATTTTGGAATTCTCATGCACCAAAGATACATTTTACCATACTTGCCATCATTCCTACGGAAAGGTAATTTCTGCTTTAATTTCAGCTTTTTTTTCTATCATTGAAGTTAGCACAGAGGTCCTTGAAAAAGACTGGTAGGCATTAGGCAAGGGTACACTAGATAAACTATAGATGTCCAGTTAATTGACAGTGCTTTCCTGTATGAGTTATATAACCTGTATCAAATTTTCTCGTTAACAATACAGAACAAAAATATAAACGCCACATGCCACAATAACGATTTTAGTGAGTTACAGTGCATATAAGGAAATCAGTCAATTGAAATAAATAAATTAGGCTCTAATCTATGGATTTCACATGACTGGGCAGGTTGGGCCTGTGAGGGCATAGACCCACCCACTTGGGAGCCAGACCCACCCACTGAGGAGCTAGGCCCAGCCAATCAGCATGAGTTTTTCCCCACAAAAGAGCTTAATACAGACATAAATACTATTCAGTTTCATCAGCTGTTTGGGTGGCTGGTCACAGACGATCCAGCAGGTGAAGAAACCGGATGTGGAGGTCCTGGGCTGTTGTGGTAACACGTGGTCTGCGGTTGTGCGGCCGGTTGGACGTATTGCCAAATTCTCTAAAACGATGTTGGAGGCAGCTTATGGTAAATAAATGAACAATAAATTCTCTGGCAACAGCTCTGGTGGATATTCCTGCAGTAAGCATGCCAATTGCACGCTCCTTCAAAACCTGAGACATCTGTGGCATTGTGTGACAAAACTGCACATTTTAGAGAGGCCTTTTATTGTCCCCTTTTATGCCACACCTATCAGGTGGATGGATTATCTTGGCAAAGGAGAAATACTAACAGGGATGTAAACAAATATGTGCACAGAATTTGAGAGAAATAAGCTTTGGTGTGTATATGGAGCATTTCTGGGATCTTTCATTTTAGCTCATGAAACATGGGACCAACCCTTTACATGTTGCGTTTATATCTTTGTTCAGTATATCTTGTACATAGAATGCTATATTAGCAAGATTTAATTGAAATGGAATATAATTATGTTGTACTGTCTTTCCTCTGTCTATGATGCAAGGCCCTCACCTCTTCTCCATTATTTGCGGTATGTCAGTTCCTCACAGAGTGTGACCAGAGTGGGGCCATTTCTCTCAACCTTCAATTCCAACTTGGCCCATTACAGCAGACTACAAAAGCACTTTCCTGGCACTCAGGAGCTCACGCCTGTGAATGGTGGATATTTCCAATCACTCTGCTGTCAATCCATGTGTCAGGTAAACATAGGTCTACGGAAACAGCCTTTAGAAATTCTTGCAGCTATGTCTGTCTAACCCAAGAAAAGTTATCAGCGATTTCAACAAAGACCTCCACGTTAAAAGGAAAAGTCGAATATACAGTACATCCTAATAAGAGCATACATCGAATACAACATCCTAGAGGTCATAGTGCACCAGACAGGTAATTGCTAGAAGATTTGTCCAAGTGTTTGTCCAAGTGTTTGTTTGTTTGCAACTGCACCTATGATAAGGAACATTATATTGTATTGGTTTTATTGACTGGTCCTATATCCAACATTCACCTGCTGAGAATGCAATGGGCAGACTAACAGACTTTTCATAGCAATTACCCTGTGGAAGTTTTGATAGAATGCGGTTTATATTATAACACCAAACTTGAGGTGAATTTGAACAGCATCACATCTTTCATTAATAACTGTATTTCAGCACTGCCATAGATTGCATAATCTGTAACAACAATAGCTAACAAAGGGTTAGAAGTGCAAACGAGATAAGCACAAGGTTAAACGACGCTGGATAAGATTAATCACGTTAATTAAAGCAGTCAACCCCTGTAAAATCTGTCATTGTCCAGAATTCAGCAAATCAATGAGGCAGAGCATGTACTTGGTCAGCCAGGGTGAAAAGAACAAAACACACAGACCATTCGCCTGACCATGTGACAGCTGTGAAAGTGTCATATTAACATTTGTGTCCCTGAGGGCCAGTCCATGAGAGAGGTGACCCCATGGGGAGAAAGTGCCATGCTAGAGACCTTGTGGGACACTAAATGGGACCTCAAAGGGAAAATTGAAAATGGTGCAGGTGGGAGAAGTATGGATAGAATACCAAATGGAAGTGGATGACAACTTTGAGAAAGGCACCAATACGGACACAGAAACAATATACTGGATTTCTATAGGGCACTTGGGCTCAGCTTTATTACACAAGCAAGAGCTCTAAAGTATAGGTAGATAGCCACTTATCTACTGTACTGTAGCAGGCTTGACCTTTTATGAAAGTCACTTCCTGATCTTCATCTACGCTCACTGGAACCCAGTTTAATATATATAGGGCAAACGACACAGGTCTGTGATGTGCCTTATTTCTTTTAACAACATGAGAAAGGGCTACTGTATATTCTGGAGTGATGCACCTTTGGAAAAAAAGATTCACATTTCCTTCCATTTTGTGTACAATGTTACTTCATACTTTCTGCAAGAAAATCATATTCAAATGAATTCCATCCCTCTGTCAGATCTGCCTGTGACCTTAGGGTCTATCAATAAACAAGCAGATTTCAGTTTGGTGAAAGTAAAGGAATGCTAGATCTGTCAATATCTTGTAGCAAGCCATTGACACTCCCACGTGCTTTCTTAAAAATGTGTACATTTGTTCTGCCTGAAGGTGACAGGAGTAAATCAAATTTAAGTTATGCTCTTCCTGTTGTAACAACTTTCAATCGAATGCTATTGTGCACGGGCTTTGTACTGTGCACGAATGCTACTGTGCACGGGCTCTGTACATTTTCTCAATAACAGGTTATGGTCAACCTACTTGGGGGATAAATGTCAATGTGTGTCTTATTCAAGTCATTAATTTCATCTGATTTTTACTCCTTCTAGTCTGAAGTGCAGAATAACCTGGACGGGTACATCATTTGGATGTTTGAAGATGATCTTTTTTGTGTGTTTAGTGAAGTATTTTTTTTTGTCATTCCAAAACAGACACTGGGATCCCCTCAAGAGCCATTGAATGCAATAATTCTTCAGTATCCCTTGAATTTCCCAACATGTATCCCTTGTGTGTGCATTGTTTGTACTCAACATGTCAAAGTTATTTGTGCTAATTTATCATCCCGTTAAATGCTTTGTAATGTCTCAAGTTCTTTTGGGGCTAAAGCTGAGCTATTGTGATTTACAATAGCAGGCTTTGGTGTTTCATGACAGCACTTTTTAAAGCGGTCTTTCTACTCTCTGACGTTCTTGGTTTGGGGCCATTGTGGTTAGCCTCTGGGCGGAATGACACCGCTTGATTGATGATTCTGACAGAAAATGTGCACCAATAAACAGAGGGCCCCACCAGCTACTAATCACTGATAATATCCCTAGATCCAACTACTGTGTTTCAATCTGTAAATGAATTGAATTCGAAATAGACTTTAGTAAACATAACGACTTTCAAAACGTTGCATATGAATATCAATGTCGTGCGAGATACAATAACACCATTGCAGTGTGATATACAGCATGAAAATGGAAAGCATTTTACAGTAAAGCAAGCAGAGAATTCACTGTAACGTTGAAGCTGTTCACCAATAAAGTATAGTTATTAAATTAGACTGCTTGAGTTAAGTAGCTTCTGCTAATGGAAACTTTTTAACAAGACATGATACACACAGATTTTTTATTTGATTGATAAGGATCCCCATCGCCAATGGTGACAGCTAGTCTTACTGGGGCCCGACGTAACGAAAAACACATTACAGACAAAAAAAGACTAGAATTGACATACATTTAAAAACATTAACATGTGGTGTTTGTATCTATCATGTCAGTACAGGCACACAACAAGTAGGTCACATGGGGGAGAGGTGTTGTGCCGTGAGGTGTACCTTTATTTGTTTGTTGTTCACTTGCGCATTATGAGATGGAAGGGAGTCCCATGCACTCATGGCTCTGTAAAATACTGTATGTTTCCTTGAATTTGTTCTGGACCTGGGAACTGTGAAAAGACCCCTGGTGGCATGTCTGGTGGGGTAAATGTGTGGGTCAGTGCTGTGTGTAAGTTGACTATGCAAACAATTTGGAATTTCCAATACGTTAATGTTTCTTATAAAAACAAGAAGTGAGGCAGTCAGTCTCTCCTCAACTCTCAGCCAAGAGAGACTGGCATGCATAGTATTACTATTAGCCCTTTGATTACAATGAAAAGCAAGACGTGTCACTATTCTGGGCCAGATGCAGCCTAACTAGGTCTTTCTTTGTAACACTTGACGATAGGACTGGACAATAATCAAGATGAGATAAAACTAGAGCCTGCAGGACTTGCATTGTGGAGTGTGGTGTCAAAAAAGCAGAGCATCTCTTTATTACGGACAGACCTCTCCCCATCTTCACAACCATTGAATCTAAACGTTTTGACCATGACAGATTACAATCTAAGGTAACACCAAGTAATTTAGTCCCCTCAACTTGTTCAACAGCCACACCATTCATTGCCAAATTCAGCTGAGGTCTAGAACTTAGTGAATGGTATGTACCAAATACAATGCTATTAGTTTTAGAGATGTTCAGGACCAGTTTATTACTGGCCACCCATTCCAAAACAGACTGCAACTCTTTGTTAAGGGTTTCAGTGACTTCATCAGCTGTGGTTGCTGATGCGTATATGGTTGAATCATCAGCGTACACTTTGACACACATGCTTTGTTTAATGCCAATTGCAGGTCATTTGTAAAAATAGAAAAGCGTAGAGGGCCTAGAGAGCTGCCCTGCAATACACCACACTTGACATGTTTGACATTAGAGAAGCTTCCATTAAAGACAACCATTTGAGTTCTATTAGATAGATAACTCTGAATCCACAATATTCACATGGGTTGAAAAGCCATAACACAACAGTTGAAGTCAGAAGTTTACATACACTTAGGTTGGAGTCATTAAAACTCGTTTTCAACCACTCCACACATTTCTTGTTAACAAACTATAGTTTTGGCAAGTCGGTTAGACCATCTACTCAGTGCCTCTTTGTTTGACATCATGGGAAAATGAAAAGAAATCAGCCAAGATCTCAGAAAAACATTGTAGACCTCCACAAGTCTGGTTCATCCTTGGGAGCAATTTCCAAATGCCTGAAGGCACCACCTTCATCTGTGCAAACAATAGTACGCAAGTATAAACACCATGGGCCCACGCAGCCGTCATATCGCTCAGAAAGGAGACGCCTTCTGTCTCCTATAGATGAACGTACTTTGGTGCGAAAAGTGCAAATCCATCCCAGAACAACAGCAGAGCAAAGGAAACAGGCACAAAAGTATCTATATGCACAGTAAAACGAGCCCTATAGCGACATAACCTGAAAGGCCACTCAGCAAGGAAGAAGCCACTGCTCCAAAACCACCATAAAAAAAGCCAGACTACGGTTTGCAACAGCACATGGGGACAAAGATCGTACTTTTTAGAGAAATGTCCTCTGGTCTGATGAAACAAAAATAGAACTGTTTGGCCATAATGACCATCGTTATATTTGGAGGAAAAAGGGGCAGGCTTGCAAGCCGAAGAACATCATCCCAACCGTGAAGCACGGGGGTGGCAGCATCATGTTGTGGGGGTGCTTTGCTGTAGGTGGAACTGGTGCACTTCACAAAATAGATGGCATCATGAGGTAGGAAAATTATGTGGATATACAGTATTTCAGCAACATCTCAAGACATCAGTCGGGAAGTTAAAGCTTGGTCGCAAATGGGTCTTCCAAATGGACAATGACCCCAAGCATACTTCCAACGTTGTGGCAAAATGGCTTAAGGACAACAAAGTCAAGGTATTGGAGTAGCTCCACAAAGCCCTGACCTCAATCCTATAGAAAATGTCTGGGCAGAACTAAAAAGGTGTGTGTGAGCAAGGCCTACAAACCTGACTCAGTTACACCAACTCTGTCAGGAGGAATGGGCCAAAATTCACCCAACTTATTGTGGGAAGCTTGTGGAAGACTACCCAAAACATTTGACCCAAGTTAAGCAATTTAAAGGCAATGCTACCAAATACTAATTGAGTGTATGTAAACTTCTCACCCACTGGGAATGTGATGAAAGAAATAAAAGCTGAAATAAATCATACTCTCTACTATTATTCTGACATTTCACATTCTTAAAATAAAGTGGTGATCCTAACTGACCTAAAACAGGGCATTTTTACTAGGATTAAATGTCAGTAATTGTGAAAAACTGAGTTTAAATGTATTTGGCTAAGGTCTATGTAAACTTCCGACTTCAACTGTACATTTTCTCAATAACAGGTTATGGTCAATAATATCAAAGGCTACACTGAAATCTAACAGTACAGCTCCCACAATTTTCTTATTATCAATTTCTTTCAACCAATCATCAGTCATTTGTGACAGTGCAGTACATGTTGAATTCCCTTCTCTATAAGCATGCCGCAAGTCTGTTGTTAATTTGTTTACAGAAAAAAAACATTGTATTTGGTCAAACACCATTTTTTTCCAACAGTTTGCTAAGAGCTGGCAGCAAGCTGATAGGTCTGCTATTAGAACCAGTAAAGGCCGCTTTACCACTCTTGGGTTGCGGAATGACGTTGGCTTCCCCCCAGGCCTGAGGACAAAGACTTTCCCCTAGGCTAAGATTAAATATATGACAGATTGGAGTGGCTATAGAGTCAGCTACCATCCTCAATAGCTTTCCATTTAAATGATCAATGACAGGTTTATCACTATAGATCCATCACAATCATTTTTCCACCTCTCCCACACTAACTTTACAAATTCAAATGTACAATACTTTCGTTTCATTATTAGTTTTTAAATGCATGAGTACGATGGCTCACTGTTCATTGTTGGCATTTCCTGCCTAACTTTGCCCACTTTGACATTACAATTAACATTAAAATAATTGGTAACATCAAATGGTTTTGTGACGAATAAGCCATCTGATTCGATGACAGATGGAGTTGAATTTGTCTTTCTGGATAGAATTTAAAGTCCTCCAAAGTTTTTTTTCCCTCATAATTCTGTATATAATTAATATTGGCTTCATAATACAGTTTCTATCTTCTTTATGTAGAGTTTAGTCACATCCTATCTCAATTTTCAGTAAGTCAGCCAGTCAGATGTGCAGCCGTTAGCCTCTCCTTTTGCCCCATCTCTTTCAACCATACAGTTTTTCAATTCCTCACGAATCCATGGAGCCTTAACAGTTCTAAAAGTTTCTTAACAGGTGCATGTTTATCAATAATTGGAAGAAGCAATTTCATAAATTCATCAAGTGCAGCGTTTGGATGCTCCTTATTAATCACATCAGACCAACAAATATTTTTAACATCATCCACATAAGAGCCAAATCTTTTTTATGATCTCTGAGGCCCAGCTTTTGGAACTTTGGCTATCCTGGATATGGCCACTATATTGTGATCACTGCATCCAATGGGTAGAACAAAGTTCTACAGTATTAGTAAAAATGTGATCAATACATGTGGATGATCTTGTTCCTGTAGTGTTTGTAAACACAGTGGTAGGTTGATTAATAACCTGAACCAGATCACAGGCACTGGTTACAGTGAGAAGCTTCCTCTTGAGTGGACAGCTTGATGAAAACCAGTCAATCTTCAGGTCCCCAAAAAAGTAGACCTATCTATTAGAGGTCGACCGATAATGATTTTTCAACGCTGATACCGATTATTGGAGGACCAAAAAAAGACGATACCGATTAATTGGACGATTTTTTATTTATTTATTTGTAATAATGACAATTGCAACAATACTGAATGAACACTTTTATTTTAACTTAATATAATACATCAATAAAATCAATTTAGCCTCAAATAAATAATGAAACATGTTCAATTTGGTTTAAATAATGCAAAAACAAAGTGTTGGAGAAGAAAGTAAAAGTGCAATATGTGCCATGTAAGAAAGCTAACGTTTAAGTTCCTTGCTCAGAACATGAGAACATATGAAAGCTGGTGGTTCCTTTTAACATGAGTCTTCAATATTCCCAGGTAAGACGTTTTAGGTTGTAGTTATTATAGGAATTGTAGGACTATTTCTCTCTATACCATTTATATTTCATTAACCTTTGACTATTGGATGTTCTTATAGGCACTTTAGTATTGCCAGTGTAACAGTATAGCTTCCGTCCCTCTCCTCGCTCCTACCTGGGCTCGAACTAGGAATGCATTGAAAACAGCCACCCTCGAAGCAGCGTTACCCATGCAGAGCAAGGGGAACAACTACTCCAAGTCTCAGAGCGAGTGACGTTTGAAACGCTATTGGCGCGTACCCCGCTAACTAGCTAGCCATTTCACACCGGTTACAACAGTCTAATCTCGGGAGTTGATAGGCTTGAAGTCATAAACAGCTGCTGGCAAATGCACGAAAGTGCTGTTTGAATGAATGCTTACGAGCCTGCAGCTGCCAACTGTCGCTCAGTCAGACTGCTCAATCAAATCATAGACCTAGTTATAACATAATAACACACAGAAATACGAGCCTTAGGTCATTAATATGGTCGAATCCGGAAACTATCATCTCGAAAACAAGACGTTTATTCTTTCAGTGAAATACGGAACCGTTCCGTATTTTATCAAACGGTTGGCAACCATGTCTAAATATTCCTGTTACATTGCACAACCTTCAATGTTATTTCATAATTACGTAAAATTCTGGCAAATTAGGCGGCCCAAAGTGTTGCATATACACTGACTGCGTGCAATGAACGCAAGAGAAGTGACACAATTTCACCTGGTTAATATTGCCTGCTAACCTGGATTTCTTTTAGCTAAATATGCAGGTTTAAATATATATACTTCTTAAGAAAGGCATTGATGTTTACGGTTAGGTACACATTTGAGCAACGATACGCACCGCATCGATTACATGCAACGCAGGACACGCTAGATAAACTAGTAATATCATCAACCATGTGTAGTTAACTAGTGATTATGATTGATTGATTGATTGTTTTTTATAAGATAAGTTTAATGCTAGCTAGCAACTTACCTTGGCTTACTGCATTCGCGTAACAGGCAGTCTCCTCGTGGAGTGCAATGTAATCAGGTGGTTAGAGCGTTGGACAAGTTAACTGTAAGTTTGCAAGATTGAATCCCCCCAGCTGACAAGGTAAAACTCTGTCATTCTGCCCCTGAATGAGGCAGTTAACCCACCGTTCCTAGGCCATCATTGAAAATAAGAATGTGTTCTTAACTGACTTGCCGAGTTAAATAAAGATGAAATAAAGGTGTCAAAAAAAATAAAAAATTTAATTGGCCAAATCGGTGTCCAAAAATACAGATTTCTGATTGTTATAAAAACTTGAAATCGGCCCCAATTAATCGGCCATTCAGATTAATCGGTCGACCTCTAACACAAACGACGTCTACTATGTATTTACATCACATACTCTATGCTATCAAGAATTTCACACATATTATGTAGATACTGATTGTTAGCACTTGGTGGCCAATAGCAACACCCCAAAAGAAAACGATTTAGCTGTGCCAAGTGAACCTGCAACCACAACACTTCAATAACACTTAACATAAGATCTTCTCTAAGCATTACAGGGACATGGCTCTAAATATACGTATATAGCAACACTTCCGCTATAAGGATTTCTGTATCTTCTATAGATGTTATATCCTTGTATTGCTACTGCTGTATCATCAAATAAAGGATCTCAGTGAGTCTCAGAAATCGCGAAAATAAACTCAGCAACGAAATAAACGTTCTCTCACTGTCAACTGCGTTTAAATTTCAGCACAATTAACATGTGTAAATATTTGTATGAACATAACATGATTCAACAACTGAGACATAAACTGAACAAGTTCCATAGACATGTGACTAACAGAAATTGAATAATGTGTCCATGAACAAAGGGTTGTCAAAATCAAAAGTAACAGTCAGTATCTGGCGTGGCCACCAGCTGCATTAATTACTGCAGTGTATCTCCTCCTCATGGACTGCACCAGATTTTCCAGTTCTTGCTCTGAGATGTTACCCCACTCTTCCACCAAGGCACCTGCAAGTTCCCAGACATTTCTGGGGGGAATGGCCCTAGCCCTCACCCTCCGATCCAACAGGTCCCAGACGTACTCAATGGGATTGAGATCCGGGCTCTTCACTGGCCATGGCAGAACACTGACATTCCTACAGGTAATCAAGCACAGAACGAGCTGTATGGCTGGTGGAATTGTCATGCTGGAAGGTCATGTCAGGATGAGTCTGCAGGAAGGGTACCACATGAGGGAGAAGAATGTCTTCCCTGTAACGGACAGTGTTGAAATTTCCAGCAATGACAACAAGCTCAGTCCGATGATGCTGTGACACACCATCCCAGACCATGACGGACCATCCACCTCCAAATCGATCCTGCTCCAGAGTACAGACTTCGGTGTAACGCTCATTCCTTCGACGATAAACGCAAATCCGACCATCACCCCTGGTGAGACAAAATCGCGACTCATCAGTGAAGAGCACTTTTTGCCAGTCCTGTCTGGTCCAGCGACGATGGGTTGTGCCCATAGGCAACATTTTTGCCGGTGATGTCTGGTGAGGACCTGCCTTACAACAGGCCTACAAGCCCTCAGTCCAGCCTCTCTCAGCCTATTTCGGACAGTCTGAGCACTGATGGAGGGATTGTGCGTTCCTGGTGTAACTTGGGCAGTTGTTGTTGCCATCCTGTACCTGTCCCGCAGGTGTGATGCTCAGATGTACTTATCCTGTGCAGGTGTTGTTACACGTGGTCTGCCACTGCGAGGACGATCAACTGTCCGTCCTGTCTCCCTGTAGCGCTGTCTTAGACATCTCACAGTACGGACATTGCAATTTATTGCCCTGGCCACATCTGCAGTCCTCATGCCTCCTTGCAGCATGCCTAAGGCACGCTCACGCAGATGAGCAGGGACCCTGGGCATCTTTCTTTTGGTGTTTTTCAGAGTCAGTAGAAAGGCCTCTTTTGTGTGCTAAGTTTTCATAACTGTGACCTTAATAGCCTACCGTCTGTAAGCTGTTAGTGTTCTAATGACCGTTCCACAGGTGCATGTTTATTAATTGTTTATGGTTCATTGAACAAGCATGTGAAACAGTGTTTAAACCCTTTACAATGAAGATCTGTGAAGTTATTTGGATTATTATTATTATTATTATTATTTGGACAGGGTCCTGAAAAGGGGACATTTCTTTTTTTTGCTGAATTTCTGAATGTTATCTGATGTTAGCAAGTTATTGATATCCATTAACCTTATTTCTAAGGGTTGAGTTTTTCCACATTTTGTTACATTGCATCCTTATTCTAAAATGGATTAAATACAAAAATGCCTTCATCAATCTACACACAATACCCCATAATGACAAAGCAAAAACAGGGTTTAAGACGTTTTTGCAAATGTTAAAAATGAAAAAGAAACGTCAATACCTAGTTTACATAAGTATTCAGAACATTCGCTATGAGCTCAGGTGCATCCTGTTTCCATTGATCATCCTTGAGATGTTTCTACAACTTGATTGGAGTCCACCTGTGATAAATTCAATTGATTGGACATGATTTGGAAAGGCACACACCTGACTATACAGGGTCACACTGTTGAGAGTGTGTGTCAGTGCAAAAACCAAGCCATGAGGTCGAAGGAATTGTCCGTAGAGCTCCGAGACAGGATTGGGTCGAGGCACAGATCTGGGGAAGGGTACTAAAACAATTCTTAAGGTCCCCAAGAACACAGTGGCCTCTATAATTCTTAAATGGAAGAAGTTTGGAACCACCAAGACTCTTCCTGGAGCTAGCCGCCTGGCAAACTGAGCAATCGGGGGAGAAGGGCCTTGGTCAGGGAGGTGACCAAGAACCCGATGGTCACTCTGACAGAGCTCCAGAGTTCCTCTGGAGAATCTTCCAGAAGGACAACCATCTCTGCAGCACTCCAACAATCAGGCCATTAAGGTAGGGTGGTCAGACGGAAGCCAATCTAGTAAAAGGCACATGACAGCCCACTTGGAGTTTGCCAAAAGGCAACTAAGGACTCTCAGACCATGAGAAACAAGATTCTCTGAATCTGCCTGAATGCCAAGCGTCACGCCTGCAGGAAACCTGGCACCATCCCTATGGTGAAGCATGGTGGTGGCAGCATCATGCTGTGGGGATGTATTTCAGTGGGAGGGACTGGGAGACTAGTCAGGTTCTAGGGAAAGATGAACGGATTCAAGTACAAGAGCGCTCAGAACCTCAGACTGGGGCAAAGGTTCACCTTCCAACAGGACAACAACACGAAGCACATAGCCAAGACAACACAGGAATGGCTTCGGCACAAGTCTCTGAATGTCCTTGAGTGGCCCAGCCAGAGCCTGGACTTGAACCCGATCGAACATCTCTGGAGAGACCTGAAAACAGTAGTGTTGCAACACTCCCCATCCAACCTGACAGCTTGAGAGGATCTGCAGAGAAGAATGGGAGAAACTTCCCAAATACAGGTGTGCCAAGCTTGTAGCATCATACCCAAGAAGACTCGAGGCTGTAATCACTGTCAAAGGTGCTTCAACAAAGTACTGATTAAAGGGTCTGAATAATGTAAATGTGATTTTTCCGTTATTTATTTTTAATACATTTGCAAACATTTCAAAAATCCTGGTTTTGCTTTGTCATTATGAGGTATTGTGTGTAGATGAGGAAAACAAATGATTTAATCCATTGTAGAATAAGGCTGTAACATAACAAAATGTGTAAAAAGTCAAGGGGTCTGAATACTTTCGGAATGAACTGTACATTAATATGTGCTATTTTCAGCACTTTCCTTGTAGCTTATCAGAGATATACATAATAAGGAAAAGACCAAACAAAGCAAGAGAAAAATAAATACATTCAGAAGTTCATTGATCTGTGTGTGTGTGTGTGTGTGTGTGTGTGTGCGCGCCAGAGGGTTGAAGCTACGAACCCATAGGCTTGGCTCTCTCATTCCTTCCAGACTTTTGGGAGGGAGGGTAGACAATGAGCCTGTCATAGCAGATGTAAGCTAGAACTGCTAACATGTCTTTGAACCTCAGGAACTTGAACACTATAGGCCTGGGCCTGTTACCTGGGCCGGTGGTTGGTTTTCCAGTCCTGTGGGCGCACTCCACCTCCGTCTTCCTGTGGTCCATCTTCAGTTTCTCAGTTATCATTTCCCTCACTTTGTCAGACTCCGTTCAGGCCTCGTGGGGATTTTGCAATTCCGTCCACAACAATGTTGTTCCACCTTGGTTGTACCTCGAGATAATCTGATTGCTCTCATTGTTATCATGAATTCACATACAGAACTGATGTCTTCTCTCAATGACTTACAGATTGCTGTCATCTTGTCGTTCTCATGTTCAAACTCAGCGAGCTGACCTTGGGAGAACTGTTCTTCAGGTCCTAGACCTCTCTGGTCAGGTCGTCTATTATTTTATTAGTTGACTCCACTAGTATTTGGACACAACACTTGAAGCAATTTTTGTTGTTGTTGTAGCAACTGCAAATGGCAAACATACACAATCCATGCCTCAATTTTCCCAAGGCTTTAAAAATCCTTCTAAAAAACCTGTCTCCCCCTTAACCGACACTGATTGAAGTGGATTTAACAAGTGACATCAATAAGGGATCGTCGCTTGATACACCTGGTCAGTTTATGTCATGTAATGTGTTTCTAATGTTTTGAAAACTCAGTATACACGCCGATGAGGAGTTCCCTTACAGAAATGAGATCAAATGAACACTGCTCAGGCCCTTTGATAGCCAGCTTGTTGGTATTAAAGCCTAAAATGGCCTACTTATGACATGATTAAAGACCAGAAGACTTTTATTGTTTTTTTTTGTCTCAAGGGGTACATCTGCATCTTTCTAAATAACTTTATTACTGTTCCTAAGAAATGCACTGATACTTCATTATCTGAAAAACAAAACAGGCAGACCACAGAGATCAACTTGTCAATCCAAGCCCTTATGACTATTGAATGGGCCTCAATGTGGGGTTTGGGGGTTGGTTAACAACAACAACACCCCTCTTGCCTAAAAAGAATGGGAAGGAATGCCTTTAGCCCTCGCTGTAGTCCCTGGAGAAACCTCATGTTTTCACTCAGACAATGATTAAAGGGATACTCTGAGATTTTGCCAATGAGGCCATTTGTCTACTTCCCCAGAGTCAGATGAACTTCTGGAGACCACTCTTATGTCTCTGTGTCCAGTATGAAGGAAGCTAGTGGTAGTTTTATGAGACAATGCTAAGTAGCGTTAGCGCAATGACTGGTTACTCATAAACCTCCAGTCATTGCGCTAACGCTAGTTAGCAACTTTCTTCAAACTGCACAGAAGCTTTAAAATGGTATGCATGAGTTCATCTGACTCTGGGGATGTGGATAAAGGGCCTCATTGGCAAAATCCTAAAGTATCCCTTTAACCTAAAATACCCCTAGTAGCTCAGCTTGGACAAGAATATAGAACATACAGTACATAGCGACTATGATATACATTGTGGAATGCATGCCTACAATGCTTTACGTTATAAAGGTACTTTCCACAACCCCAACATCCCCCATCAAACATGATCATTTTTGTGTGTGTGTGTGTGGGGGGGGGGGGGGGGGGGGGGGGGGGGGTAATTATGTCTTGAAGATAGTAATACAACTTTATTTTGATGCCAAACACAACGCTTTATAGTGCTTGTGCAGTATTTTTTATCGTAAACAACAACTTTTAAAGCAAGTACATGCAATACCCTTCATGAGAAATTACCATTTTTATTCAATCTTTGTGCCTCCATCAGAAGGCCATTTTGTTCTCTGCAGAGAGGGGGGTATTTATAGAGGCAAGATATTCAGGGAAGGAGTTTGATCCACTCTGTGTTCTCACTCCTGTGGAGCACGCAATCTCACTTTGCAGCAGCGTCCACAGCTCCAGCCATACCATTCCATCAGCATAAATGCCTCAAAAACACTTACACACAAAGTATACAGGTGAGAAAAACACTACTTCAGTGGGACTAGGAATGTTTTTTTTGGGGGGGGGGGGGGGGTTGTGCTTCTGAATTGTGACTTCCTTTTACTTTTCAGAATTCCATATAAAAAGAAAGTCTTTTGGAAAGGATGTTTTTTTCGATCACTCAGTGGCATGGAGACACAGGAGAATTTGACAAAAACAGCCTTCAGGCATACCTACATTTAGTGATAATAGCTAATGGCACTCTCAATAATAATGGGGTGCACATTTGTAAAGCAATCTCTTGAAATACAGAACATATCAGAATACCAGGACTCAAATGAGAGCAGGAATAACCACGGAGAGGAAAGGTTCATTCAAACACAATTTCACCTGACCAATTCTCTTGTATGAAATAATCAGCATCCCACACTTAGCCCTCTAAAATAAGAATCACTTTACAGATACAATTACTGCTGTCCCCTCTCTGCCAGAGCCACTGTCAACTGTGTCTTTTAATTCTGTAATCAGTTGCCAGCAGGACCCACTATCGCCGCCTGCATGCCGCGCCAGTCAATACAGACATCCCCAAACACACACCGGCTGGTTTTGTCAAATGTTTTATTGAGTGTAGACATCTGGGCTACTGTAAAACATGCATTATCTCTGGAAGGAGGAGAGGAGCAGCTCGCATTGTCCCTGCTGTCAGCTGTGTCAGGCCTGGCACCAGTGATGGAGATTAATGAAGTATCAAGAGAGTAATACTCTTCTTCAAATGCTCCTACCATTTGGGGGGGGGGGGGGGGGGGCATCCTGATCTTAAATAGCAAAGCTGTCAGTGTTTAGTGGATCTGTGCTTTGGCAAGGGGGATTGTATAGAATTCTCCTGGACAGAAAACAAACAGGGATAATGTGGCAGAGTGGGCAGTAGGTAGGACTGAGCCGACTTGGCAGGTAGCAATCAATCTCCAGCTTCATTCTGTCTAAAACAAAGAAGAATTCTCTAATGGCACAGTCCATTCTGGTAGCCGACAGACTGCGACTGAGTCACTTCTTAGTCTTGGGCTGGTTTGGCGTGTTGAATTTGAAAAAGATAATGTCTCCGTCCTCCACAATGTAGGTTTTTCCCTGTTGTCTGTATTTCCCTGCTGCCTGTAAAATAGAGAAACACAACACCTAATTAATGACAGTTATGAAAAACAAGAAATAGCAAATTAGCAATGAACACACATGCACATCATCTCACTGTCTTACACACATGCGCACACACACACACACACATGCGCACACACACACGCACACACACACATGCGCACACACACACACATGCGCACACACACACACGCGCACACACACATGGGGTGTCTAGAATCCCACTGAGTGAATAACCCTCTTCTCTGTCAATTTCCATTCATATGTACAAGTAACATTTTAATAACGCTCTGTCATTATAGCATCCTCATACTTCTTAAGGAAACAAAATAAGTTCCAACATTTCTTTTGTATACATTAGATGTGTTTGTTCCCCTTCCCGGGCAAACTCAAAATAATTGACTTGAAGTGCTAATACGGACGGGTTTATGCATTCTGGTTCTGCACAGAGCACAATTAATTAGAAGAATCAATGTCCCTTTAAAGGCTCAGGAGACCATTTAATCCAGACCCAATAGCACCAGAAACACTGCTTGGAGAGGGAGACAGGGGGAAAAAAAATCAATGGCTATTTGTGATTCCTGAGTATGTATTAAACCAGACACGTCTAACTGGTTCATTTGCACTTGAAAGCAGCCATCTGGAGGAGCAAGCTTGGCTTAAGCAGATATGATTACTAATAATGTGATATCCCTGTACGCTGGCCTATTCAAACAGTCCATTCCCACAACTGGCATAAATAGCATTGGCCTTAATGCTGCAGTCAGAAATGCTCTGTGTCCATATATATATATATATATATATATATATATGATTATATATATTATATATACATATGTATATATTTAACAGGTGGTATCAGTAGCTTTCACCTGGTTAGTCATGGAAAGAGCTGAGGCTCTGAGGCTCTGATGTCAGGCTTCCATTTATTTTTTTGGGGTTGTACTTATTACCCCTTTTTTCTCCCCAATTGGTAGTTACAGTGTCGTCCCATCGCTGCAACTCCCCTATGGACTCGAGAGAGGCGAAGGTCGAGAGCCATGCATCTTCCAAAACACGACCCTGCCAAGCCGCACTGCTATTTGACACGGCTCGCTTAACCTGGAAACAGTCCAGCTGGCAACCAGAGTCAGCTTGCAGGCGCCCAGCCCGCCACAAGGAGTCGCTAGAGCGCATTGGAACAAGGAAATCCCGACCAGCCAAACCCTCCCCTAACCCGGACGACACTGGGCCAATTGTGCGCCACATCATAGATCTCCCAGTCACAGCTAGCTGTGATACAGCCTGGGATCGAACCTGGCTGTAGTTACGCCACAAGACCACTGCGCCACTCTGTCAGGCTTCCATAACATCAGCGTTCAAAACCCCAGAGCCCGGCACATTTCCCCTCTACTGACACTTTAGGAAGTAGTAACCAACAATAGATTACAGCTGAATTATATGCATTTTACAAAGACCTGAGGTGAAATATTGAATGTAATATTCTGGTAATGTATGTTTTATTTCCGATGTGGATCCGTATAGGGCAAGTTATGTAGTGTATAAGTCTCTGCCAGACAGAGGATTTGGCTGGCCATCGAGTGAGCTGCGGAGATCTACTTGGTGATAATATGAGTAAGTAGGGCAAGCTCTCACTGCTTGCCAGTGCTAATCACACATCTCCTGCACAGGATTTAGAAGGGATTAGCATCTGATACTCTGATTTCCACTTTGTCCACATCCCTAATTGTTTAATCCATATATTCCATTGGTGAAATAAATACTTTTAGACCTGCTACATTTTAAACAGAACCCGGGGACAATTTAACATGTAAAAAGTATCCAATTACATCATGGTTTGATCT
The DNA here is from genome assembly GCF_013265735.2 of Oncorhynchus mykiss. Classification (NCBI taxonomy): domain Eukaryota; kingdom Metazoa; phylum Chordata; class Actinopteri; order Salmoniformes; family Salmonidae; genus Oncorhynchus; species Oncorhynchus mykiss. The sequence continues at coordinate 14,661,091 of NC_048586.1, read as the reverse complement.
CATCAACAGCTATTGGCTGGTGGTCAAGTTTAATGGCGTTTGAAGCTTAAGTACCAAGACTATCTACATAATAGCCCTGTGAAGTGCTTTGTACACACTATAATAACAGATGCCAGTCAAGGCTCTGGAGGTAAACCAATAGAGGCACTTCCTCCAGACGCGTGCTAACCACTGACACTGACACATTCATGTCCTGCTGTTCCAATGGCAGGACCATACAAGACAAACCAACAGCATCAGACACGCTAAGTCACGCTGGGTGTTGGGAAATTGCTCCAATCCATTGTGTGACATGGAACACTTTGGAATGTTGTTCCTTGCCCCGAGCTTTCTTCTGGGGGAGAAGGGGAAAAAAAGCAAGAACAAATAGAATTACCTCAACCAGGCGGGTGAGAGGTGTTACAGATGAGGCCAATGTCTTACAGTTACCCTGAACATCAGCACACACTCGCCGAGGGAGAAAAAAAAAACCTTTAAAGCATTCCGTGACACTACCTGCTGTACTTATCACAACGCTATAGTCTTCTCAAATTCACCGTGAAATACAGTGATTATATTGGACAGAGCAGCGCCCATGTAAAAGCCACAGCCCAGTAAAAAGGTCAAAACAAACATTGGCAGTAATAAAATAAGATATGCAGGCCACATTTATGCGCTGTTCATCCGTGCAACAGTCCTGATGTAAAGAATTTCACACTTTATTTAACTCGGCTCTTTATATCACTCTCACAAAAAGTGCCGAGCTAACGGTCCGCTCTATAGATGTGGCCTTGTTGGGTACAGAGATCTTCCTCTGAGAGGCTGGCCTGAGGTATAAGAAAGGCCTACCGTGAGCCTGTTAAAACAGATGGTGATGAAGATATGCGCCGCAGGAGAAGAATGGCAGTGTTTAGAGACATAATCCATTGGCTTGTCAGGTGCGCTGGCGGAGTGTGTGCAGTAATTTCTTCCCCTGGCTAAAGGTGAAGAGTGTTTGCAGTGCAAGCAGTGGGGTGACTGTCAGCTCCACTGATCACAGGAGACTTCCCTCATCTGCACCCCGACGGCTCACCTTGACAGCGTTCTCGCTTGCCCCCCTCTTTAAAATCCGAGAATTTCATTACTTCAGCCATAACGAAGCCCTTCTCAAAGTCCGCGTGGATCTTGCCAGCTGCCTGTGGAGCCTTGGTTCCTTTCTGTCAGGAGGAGGAAAGAGAAAGGACGCACAGGGTAAATTAATTGTTTTGGAGAAGATGGATTTCAGCACAGGACTGACATGCTGTTTGATGGGGGGATGGTGAAGTGAGCATGGGTAGGGGGTGTGTTGGGGGTTATTCTTGCCTCGCTCCTGATTTCTGGATTGCACGTCACACGGTTGTGCCTTGCTAGAGTAGCCTTGAGGCCGATAAGGAGCCTGCGCTGCTATCAATGCCCACCAGCAATTTCTGATTCCGTGGCGCTATTGATTTCTGTCCAAGCAATCTTCCCTCATTGTGGGTTGCTACTCTGGCCTCAGGTCGCCAGAGAGGGAGAGAGGCAGTGTTGCAGGGGGATACACACTGTATTGACCTGGCTGTATCATACCTGACCATTTTGAAATGGAAACTTTCACTACGTTTTATATACAGTCTGTGCGCTATATCCCCTTTGTCATGTTTGAATTTCCTCAAAATGTATTCCTAGCACAGCAGATGATTGAAATGAAATATAAAGGATCCCTTTATAGAATATACATCCATACATACATTTAAAACCAACATTATAATAGAATGACCAAGGAAAATATGAAATTGGTTGTTTTTCTCCAAGAACAAAAAACAACCGTCCCCCCCCCCCCCCCAACTTTTTAAAATTCTTCCTACATTAAATCCCATTTAGCATCAGAAGTCACAACGGTCTCTGATAAAATACGCAATTTATATGCATTGAAATAATGCCTGGGAAAATGACAAATGACCCAAATAAGTGACATCCCTGCGCGGCATCATTATGACTTGTGCCTGTCGACCTCCTCTCCCTCTCTCGGCTCTGTAGCACTGTGCTCCAAAACTGCGGAGCACTTTTAATTATGTATATAATCAGGTTGGGGTCAACATATTTCATGCCAAAAGAATGATGTGCATTTAATGACTCCAATACATTACCATCCCTATGCAATCTCATTGACGGAGTGCTTGTAAGTTTAACTACCATTAATCAGCATCAAGGTTTGTCTAGGTAGAGAAAAATAGATTAGGGGCTGATTTTGTCCTATAGCGCATTACAAGAGATACACATCATAGCAGTTAACAGCTATGCAGAGCAGCCTGATAGATAATGGTCACCTCGAGGCTGCCTAATAAAGCATGCTAAAGGGCTTAGAAGCACCATGTTACAGTGTCGTTTTTACAATGTAAGATGTATTGGGTTAATATAGCTACTCACTGATGCTTACCTGACTAAACGCCTCACACACAATCAAGGCTAGCCGTAATCAGTTATGTCAAAGGAGACAAGCCCATAGGAGAAATGCTTGGAGGAGTTCTGTTACTTTCCTAAACCCACTGAGGACATCACTCATGGCTGGGTGGAGGTGGCTCATATATTTAACCACTATGATGTCACCCAAATAAAAATGTTCTGTTTATTATCAACCTAAAAACGTTTTCTTAATAACATACATACTTTCAGTTTAGTTAGTTGTAAAAAAAAAAAACTGCTCACGTTCCTTACACAGATCGACTAGCGAATCAGAATGCAACTCCTGACAGGTTAAAACCTTATTATGACTGCTCTTAATCCTTCTAACATTTGCACAATACCAGTGTGCCGAGCCAACATCTGTATCGATGTAAATCCTCCTGTGATTCAGTGTCACCCAGGCTCTCGGCGGGCTCAGTAAACTGAGACACAGAGAGGAGGAGCCCCCAGCAAGACCCACAAACGGTTGAATAAAAAGCCACATCAATTTCAGCACAGACAACCCCCGTCACACAGATTAGGCAGGCACAATGCTAGGGCCCCTTATCTCCCGCGGCAGGAGGAGGGCAGGCAGATCTGCACGGGATGGAAACATTCTCAGGAAGTAATGGGCAAAATCAATTGTTGCCCTCCTCAATCAAAGTAGCCCCCACTTTCACTGTTCAGCAGCTCAACAGTAATTGAAGTTATCCTTGGTCTGTAATGACTAGCTAAAGCTGGACCATGACAAAGTTGAAAGTGGCTGATATCAGGCTGCATGCCAGCAGGGTGGAACGGTATGCGGCGCGGCCGGCCGCGGGGGCAGGGTCTTACCCGGATGGTCCCCGCACGGACCTCATCTGGTCCAGCTGTGAAGAAGTACTCCAACTGTAGGGCTCCATAGCCAGCCTTGATGATCCTTGTCAGAACGCTGTCGGAATAAGCAGGGTGAAAGCAATTTTATTTTCCATGTTGTTCGTGGTGCTGTAAATGCTAGGTCTTTTAGGATATTTTAGTGGCGCTTTGATTCGTAGCCAAAGTTCACGTCTGGGGCAAGACCACATCAATTCCAATACATAAACGCATTAAATAAATAAAATAGGGTCAACATTGAACATTTCATTCTCCAGCGATTAAAACAAAAAAAATTGTCACGCTTGCCCGTCTCATTTAGCACCTTTAAGAATTCATCCCAATGTCTCTCTGAGCAGAGAAAAAAATCTGCTGTCACGATTTCTCGTCCTCCATAGAGGTTTTCACATGCGAACAATACACCCGAAATGCCCAAGTTATAATTATACCTGTAGATGACAGATGACAGTTAAAAACTTCATTTAGAAGAAAACCCTTAGACTGAGTTGTTCCCGTATAGAGAGGGATCCTTGCTTTATAATGGTAATTACTCTACCATCTATTATTCTATCAGCGCACGCAATTAAAGGAGACTGAATGCTAATTAACCTCTGAGCCTTGTGCTCGGTGCAGTACTTCTTAATCTCCCCTTCACTCATGTCCTGCAGGAGACTCTCCACTCCTCCGCTGAAGGGGATGACCAGCGCCCCGGGGTCGTGAACTGTCTACCCACTTGATTGTCACCAACCTGGGCAGTAGACACAACAACACAGGCAGGATTGTCACCAACCTGGGCAGTAGACACAACAACACAGGCAGGTTGGAGCTTCATGGTGCCGGTGTTGACTGACAGGACAGAACAGAGCAGCGTTTGTTATCAGTCGGCTGGCCGATGCATATTCATGAGAGAACAGCCGTGCCTGTTTACCGCGTCGTTTCGGAACATTGCCTTCCCCAAGGTCGCGCTGTGATTGCACAGTTTCACTTTGTTACCGAGTTTGCCTTATTAACAAGTCCCTAGTTCAGGAATAAGTTTGCCATGTCATGCGTAGGTATGAATACATGCAATGACATCTCATTAAGAAAAAGCAGATTGTTGACAATTATCATGGTTAAAATGGCAGTGTTTTTACCCCAAATTCACTCCAAGGTTACAGCTCTACTGTTAAGTACAAGTTGATTTATTTCAAACAGTTAGTAGCCATTCCAGTAATTGCCCTAAAGCCTGGAGGATGGATGGAAGTATAGTATTCCCACTTATGAACGTCTTAGTCATTCCCTTCCCTTCCCTTATTTGTAGGCATATCATTGGAAGATTGGCCATAAGAGACTACATTTTCCAGAGGTCCGCCCGGTGTCCTTTGTCTAAATTTGTGCGTAATCTTCAGGTGCTGGCATTTTCTCCTGGGATTCAGGAGAGAAAGCATGTGTCCAAGAACGATGTATCAATGAAGAGATATGTGAAAAACACCTTGAGGATTGATTCTAAACAACGTTTGCCATGTTTTCAGTCGATATTATGGAGTTAATTTGGAAAAAAGTTTGCGTTTTGAGGACTGAATTTATGGATTTTTTTTGGTAGCCAAATGTGATGTATAAAACGGAGCTATTTCTAATACACAAGGAATCTTTTTGGAAAAACTGAGCATCTGCTATCTAACTGAGAGTATCCTCATTGAAAACATCAGAAGTTCTTCAAAGGTAAATAATTTTATTTGAAGGCTTTTATGTTTTTGTTAATGTTGCGTGCTGGATGCTAACGCTAATGCTAACGCTAAATGCTAACGCGAAATGCTAACTCTAGCTAGCTACTTTTACACAAATTATTGTTTTCCTATGGTTGAGAAGCATATTTTGAAAATCTGAGATGACAGTGTTGTTTACAAAAGGCTAAGCTTGAGAGATGGCATATTTATTTCATTTCATTTGCGATTTTCATAAATAGTTAACGTTGTGTTATGCTAATGAGCTTGCTGATAGATTTACACAATCCTGGATACAGGGGTTTTTTCATAGCTAAACGTGACGCAGAAAACGGAGCGATTTGTCCTAAACAAATAATCTTTCAGGAAAAACTGAACATTTGCTATCTGAGAGTCTCCTCATTGAAAACATCTGAAGTTCTTCAAAGGTAAATGATTTTTTTGAATGCTTTTCTGTTTTTTTGTGTAAATGTTGCCAGCTGAATGCTAATGCTAAATGTTACGTTAGCCATCAATACTGTTACACAAATGCTTGTTTTGCAATGGTTGAGAAGCATATTTTGAAAATCTGAGATGACAGTGTTGTTAACAAAAGGCTAAGCTTGAGAGCTAGCATATTTATTTCATTTCATTTGCGATTTTCATGAATAGTTAACGTTGCGTTATGGTAATGAGCTTGAGTCTGTATTCACGAACCCGGATCCGGGATGGGGAGATCAGAAAGGTTAAATCCCTTTTAAGAGTGTTTTTCTGCCCTGTGACTCAGCGGGAGACCTGACATTGCAGGACAAAGATATCCTCACAGTTAATGGTAACTCTCTGCCAGAACAATGTGGGGTGGGGGGTGGGGGGGGGGGGGGGGGGGGGGGTCGGATAATTATGAGATTAGCCCCACGCGTTTACAGCCTGTCCTGGGATTGGACGAAGCCCAACGAGCAGCATCACACAGACCCATTTTCACACATTGGGCCCGAAAGAGAGAGCTCCCAGGCTTCTGGATTGATTCTAAAGACCCGTCATTATCTGTAATCCTGGTTTCCTGTTTACAAAACCTATAAGAAATCAAAGGCTGGGAGTGGCCGCACAACCTCAATACCACAGCTATTCTAATAATAATGTCACCCGTTTATCATCTAACTATTGGATCACTGGTTCAGTCAATCCATCTCTGGTGTCTTTCTATCACTTACAACTGAACAATATAATCAATGCTAAATATCGGAGAAGAATTCCAACTTCTGAGAAATGTCATTGCAGCTTCATAACAGCTGCGGTTGCTTGGATGCTTTTTTGATCATTTGATTTATCTTACTGAGTGCTGCCAAACGTGCGTCAGGGCAGACCATCAGTGTATTCTCTCGGCAATAAGCATAACCATCTATCTACAACCAATATTTGACTTCCTGCTAACACAGAGGCTGTGATGCACTTAAACTAGAGTTGAGGATTTGACAGGCGCCACTACGAGCTGGTCACCCCTTCTCATGAAGGGAAAAATGTACATTTAGTGGAAACTCAAACTCGAAAGCCAAGGAGATGACTGCCTCTCCAAGTAGGGAAAAGAATCCAATCTGGGATAATAACAGCTGTAGTTTGTCACTTTTAGGAGCCTAGTCGTCTATTCGCTGGCAGATTATTTGCATTCCTCAGGTATCACGTTCTCTACAGGCGACTGAATAATGATTCACAAATCACTCTCCCGACACCAGTCAAGGGCTGTGATCCTGTGAATAGGCCATTGTACCTGAGACTGTAATTGGCGAAGACTTGACAGAATCGAGCGTCGTCAGCCAAGCAACAAAGAGGCTCTTGGTGGAGCGCTGAGGGATGATTTTAATAATGCGGAAGCCGAGATGGAGAACGTGAGCGCCAAATGAGCACGGGGGTCCCTGGCTCCGCGCACAGGAGTGACACAGGAGCAGACAAACACTGTGCCACAGGAACAAGGTACACCCCCTTCGTCCAACAGAGGGAACGCAGCACTGTCAAATGAGATTTGATGTTCTGTCAACATGACTTTTCTGACCAACTTCATCAACTTCACCAGTCTAGTTACGCCACTTTACAATTGTATTTACATCCTCTCCAAAGCATCTCGACAAATGAATTGGGTAAATGTTAATATCAAAACATCAAAAATATGGCTTCTCTCTAATGAATTAAAATGCTGAACTTAATCACACACACACATAAAGATGAGCCAAAATGACTGTATGAAATAAATAATACAAATACTGAGCTACACTAAAACAAATTGGGAAATAATATTAATTTATAATAACCCTAACCGCTCAGAGAAAGAGACCAGGTTTTTGGCCAAAATGTTCATGATGCCATTGACCTTAACAAGGGCCCCAGGACCAGTGGAAGGAATATAGCCCCATAACATCAAATATCAACCACCATATTTTACCGTAGGTACTTTGCTGCATATTCTTCTGTTTTTCAACACCTAACCTACCACACAGATTTAAATCCAAACTGGAACTTGGCCATTCCAGAGCATTCACCGTCTTCTTGATAAGCAACTCCAGTGTTTGAGGTTATTGTCCTGCTGAAAGATGAATTTCTCTCCCAGTGTCTGGTGTAAAGCCGTTTTTTCTCTAGGAAGCAGTTTTTCCTCTAGGATTTTGCCTGTGCTTAGCGCCATCCCGTTTCTTTTCATCCTGAAAAACTCCCCAGTCTGTGCCGATGTCAAGCATACCCATACCATGATGCAGCCACTACCATGCTTGAAAATCAGTGATGTGTTGTGTTGGATTTTCCCCAAACATAAGGCTTTGCGTTTAAGCCAAATAGTGCATTCCTTTGACATTTTTTTTGCATTGTTACTTTAGTGCCTTGTTGCATACATATACATTATTGGAATATGTTTTTATTATATTTCATGATTCTTTTCACTCTGTCATTTAGGTAATTCTTGTGGGGTCAATCAATCAATCAGTCAATCAATCAATCAAATTGATTTATAAAGCCCTTTTTACATCAGCCGATGTCACAAAGTGCTATACAGAAAGCCAGCCTAAAACCCCAAACAGCAAGCAATGCAAGTGTAGAAGCACGTTGACTAGGAAAAACCCACTAGAAAGACAGGAACCTTGGAAGAAACCGAGAGAGGAACCAGGCTCTGATGGGTGGCCAGTCCTCTTCTGGCTGTGCCGGGTGGAGGTTCAAACATTCATAGATGACCAGCAGGGTCAAATAATAATAATCACAGTGGTTGTAGAGGATGCAACAGGTCAGCACCTCAGGAATAAATGTCAGTTAGCTTTTCATAGCCAATCATTCAGAGTTAGAGACAGCAGGTGCGGTAGACCGAGAGAGTCGAAAACAGCAGGCCCAGGACAAGGTAGCACTTCCGGTGAACCGGTAAGGGTTCCATAGCCGCAGGCAGAACAGTTGAAACTGGAGCAGCTACTGGAGTCACTACAATGTTTTTGTAGTTTTGTAGTTAGTTTTCTCCCAGCACAGCAACATAACTCTGTAGCTGTTTTAAAGTCACCAATGGCCTCATGGTGACATCCCTAAGCAGTTTCTATCCGGTCCTGCAGCTCAGGTCAGAAGCATGACTGGATCTTTGATGTGTCTGGGTGGTTTAATAAATCATCCACAGCATAATTATTAACTTGACCATGCTCTAAGATATACTCAATGTCTGATTTGTTATCCATCTACCAATCAGTGCCCTCATTTATGAGGTTTTCGAAAAGCCCCCTGGTCTTTGTAGTTTAATCTGTGCTTGAAATTCAATACTTGACTGAGGGGCCTTACAGATGTGGGGGACAGAGGTAAGGGTAGTCATTTGAAGATCATGTCGAACCCTATTATTTCACAGTGAATCCATATAACCTATTATATGATTAGTTAAGACAAATTTGACTTCTGAATTTAGCCTTGCCAAAGGGAGTGAATACTTATGCAACAATTATATTTACACATTTTATTTGAGAATTATTTTGGTAGAATTTTCTTTTCACTTTGACATTATGGAGTATTATGTGTAGATCAATGACAAAAATGTAAAAAATTCAATCCCACTATTTTTTTTTTGCATTACAAAGTAGGATTGAATTTGTCATTGATCTATGAATAATACTCCATAATGTCACAGTGAAAAGAAAATTCTACCAAAATAATTCTACAAATAAAATATAATTGTTGCATAAGTATTCACTCCCTTTGTGTCGGCAAGGATAACTTCAGAAGTCAAAATGTGTGAAATAATAGGGTTTGACATGATTTTCAAATGACCTCTGTGGCAAAAGTTCAAGGTGTACACTTTCTATAGGCACTAAAGACTGTATATATACAGTACCAGTCAAAAGTTAAGACAGCAAAGCTGTCATCAAGGCAAAGGGTGACAACTTAAAAAAAAAATATAAACACTTTTTTGGTTACTACATGGTTCCATATGTGTTATTTCATAGTTGTGTTGTCTTCACTATTATTCAACACTGTATAAAATAGTACAAATAAAGAAAACCCTTGAATGAGTAGGTGTGTCCAAAATTTGGACTGATAATGTACACTGAACAAAAATATAAACGCAACATGTAAAGTGTTGGTCCCATGTTTCATGAGCTGAAATGAAAGATCCCAGAAATGTTCCATACACACAAAAAGCTAATTTCTCTCAAATTCTGTGCACATTTTTTTAAAATATCCCTGTTAGTGAGCATTTCTCCTTTGCAGAGATAATCCATCTGCATGACAGGTGTGGCATATCAAGGAGCTGATTAAACAGCATGATCATTAATCAGAATAATGGCACAGGACAGGATGGCTGCCGTTTTACAGGCTCCTAACCAACTGTGCCATTTTGCTAGTTTTTTTGTAACTTATTTTGTACATAATGTCGCTGCTACTGTCTCCTATGACCAAAAAGAGCTTCTGGACATCAGAACTGTGATTACTCACCTCGAACTGGACAAAGATTTTTTCGTTAATGAGTCCAATGCGAAGGATATACTGTTTCTCGAGACCCAAACCCCGTCATTTGCGTGCAGAAAAGACAGAGAAAAAGGGGGCGGAGGTCGAGCTGCCTTCTGAGAATTCGTAGGCGAGTGAGTAAACTTCCACTACCATCCGAACTATTGGCCAATGTGCAATCACTGAAAAATAAAATTAATGATCTACAATTAAGACAAAAACTGTAATATCTTATGTTTCACGGAGTCGTGGCTAAACGATGACCCGGATACTATAGAGCTGGCTGGGTATTTCGTGCATTGGCAGGACAAAGAAGCTATGTGTGGTAAGACAAGGGGCGGGGATGTGTGTCTCTTTGTAAAAAACAGCTGGTGCACAATTTCTAATATTAAAGGTATCGCTCGCCTGAGGAAGAGTACCTCATGATAAGCTGTAGACCACACTATCTACCAAGAGAGTTCTCATCTATATTATTCGTAGCCGTTTATTTACCACCACAAACTGATGATGGCACTAAGACCACACTCAACCAGCTGTATAAGGCCATTAGCAAACAAGAAAATGCTCATCCAGAAGTGGTGCTCCTAGTGGTCGGGGACTTTAATGCAGGAAAACTTCAATCCGTTTTACCATATTTCTACCGGCATGTCACATGTGCAACCAGAGGGGAAAAAAAACTCTAGACCACCTTTACTCCACACACAGAGACACATACAAAGCTCTTCTTCGTCCTCCATTTGGAAAATCTGACCATAATTCTACCCTCTTGATTCCTGCTTACAAGAAAAACTAAAGTAGGAAGTACTAGTGACTCGCTCAATACAGAAGTGGTCAGATGACGCCGATGCAACGCTACAGGACTGTTTTGCTAGCACAGACTGGAATATGTTCCAGGATTCATCCAATGGCATTGAGGAATATGCCACCTCAGTCCCCGGCTTCATCCAAAAGTGCATTGACGACGTCGTCCCCAGTGACCGTACGTACATATCCCAACCAGAAGCCATGGATTACAGGGAACATCTGCACTGAGCTAAAGGCTAGAGCTGCCGCTTTCAAGGAGCGGGACACTAATCCGGACGCTTATAAGAAATCCTGCTATGCCCTCAGATGAACCATCAAACAGGCAAAGCTTCAATACAGGACTAAGATTGAATCCTACTACACAGGCTCTGACGCTCGTCGGATGTGGCAGGGTTTGAAGACTATTACAGACTACAAAGGGAAAACCCAGCCTCGAGCTGCCCAGTGACGCGAGTCTACCAGATGAGCTAAATGACTTTCATGCTCGCTTCGAGGCAAGCAACACTGAAGCATGCATGAGATAACCAGCCATTCCGGACGACTGTGTGATCACGCTCTTGGTAGCCGAGAACATTCACAAAGCTGCGGGGCCAGACGGATTACCAGGACGTGTACTCAAAGCATGCGCAGACCAACTGGCAAGTGTCTTTATTGACATTTTCCAACCTCTCCTTGACCGAGTCTGTAATACCTATATGTTTCAAGCAGACCACCATAGTCCCTGTGCACAAGGAAGCGAAGGTAACCTGGCTAAATTATTACCGCCCCGTAGCACTCACGTCGGTAGCCATGAAGATGACGCATGCCCTTTCCCACCTGGACAAAAGGAGCACCTATGTGAGTATGCTGTTCATTGACTACAGCTCAGCGTTCAACACCATAGTGCCCACAAAGCTCATCATTAAGCTAAGGACCCTGGGACTAAACACCTCCCTCTGCAACTGGATCCTGGACTTCCTGATGGGCCGCCCAAAGGTGGTAAGGGTAGGCAACAACACATCTGCCATGCTGATCCTCAACACTGGAGCCCCTCAGGGGTGATTACTTAGTCCCCTCCTGTACTCCCTGTTCACCCACGACTGCGTGGCCAAACATGACTCCAAAACTATCATTAAGTTTGCTGATGAAACAGTGGTAGGCCTGATCACAGACAACGATGAGACTGACCTCCTCCCCACAGTCTGAGACCTGGCAGTGTGGTGCCAGGACAACAACCTATCCCTATCAAGGCACAAGACGAGACCCAGATGCAGACACAGGAGACAGATGGTTGGAGTCTTACAATGTTAATTCATCCAAAAAGGGGTAGGCAAAAGAATGGTCGTGTACAGGCAAAAGGTCAAAACCAGTTCAGAGTCCAATAGGTACCGAAGGGCAGGCAGATTCAAGGTCATGGCAGGCAGGATGATCAGGCAGGCGGGAAAGTAGTCCAGAGTCAGGCAGTGGTCAAAACTGGGAAGACTGGCAAAAGAGAATAGAAAAGGAGTCCGGGGAAAAACACGCTGGTTGACTTGACTAAACATACAAGATGAACTGGCACAGAGAGACAGGAAACACAGGGATAAATACACTGGGAAAAATAAGCGACACCTGGAGGGGGTGGAGACAATCACAGGGACAGGTGAAACAGATCAGTGCGTTACACTCCCTCAATGTGAGCAAGACAAAGGAGCTGATTGTGGACTACAGGACACGGTGGGCCGAACAGACCCCCATTAACATTGGCAGGGCTGCAGTGGAGCGGGTCGAGAGTTTCAAGTTCCTTGGTGTCCACATCACCAACGAACTATCATGGACAAAACACACCAAGACAGTCGTGAAAAGGGCACGACAGCATCTTATCCCCCTCAGGAGACTGAACACATTTGGCATGGGTCCCCAGATTCTACAGCTGCACCATTGAGAGCATCCTGGCCGGTTGCATCACTGCGTGGTATGGCAACTGCTCGGCATCTGACCGTAAGGCGCTACAGAGGGAGTGCGTACGGCCCAGTACATTACTGGAGCCAAGCTTCCTACCATCTAGGACCTAAACACTAGGCAGTGTCAGAGGAAGGCAAAAAAAATGTCAAAGACTCCAGTCACCCAAGTCATACACTGTTCTCTCTACTACCGCATGGCAAGCGCTACCAAAAGGCTTCTTAACAGCTTCAACCCCCAAGCCATAAGACTGCTGAACAATTAATCAAATGGCCACCCGGACTATTTACATTGACACGCCCCCCCCCCCTTTGTTTTTACACTGCTGCTACTCGCTATTTATTATCAATGCAGAGTCACTTTAGCCCTACCTACATGTACAAAATAGCTCGACTACCAGTACCCCCTGTATATAGCCTCGTTATTGTTGTTTATTGTGTTACTTTTTATTTGACTATTTTTACTTTAATTTATTTAATAAATACTTTTCTTGAACTGCATTGTTGGTTAAGGGATTGTAAGTAAGCATTTCACGGTAAGGTTGTACTCGGAGCATGTGACAAATAACAGTTGGTTTTATTTGATTACACAGGTGCATCTTGTGCTGGGGACAATACAGAGGTCACTCTAAAATGTGCAATTTTGTGACACAACACAATGCCACAGATGTCTCAAGTTTTGAGGGAGTGTGCAATTGGCATGCTGACTGCAGGAATGTCCACCAGAGCTCTTTCCAGAGAATTGAATATTAATTTCTCTACCAACGTCGTTTTAGAGAATTTGGCAGTACATCCAACTGGACTCACAATCGCAGAACCAGATGTAACCATGTCAGCCCAGGACCTCCACATCCGGCTTCTTCACCTGCGGGATCGCCTGAGCCCAGCCGCCTGGGCAGCTGAAGAAACTGTGGGTTTGCACAACTGAAGAATTTCTGCACAAACTGTCAGAAACTGTCTCTCGTAACCGACTCCTATTCGATGCCCACTGGCACAATGGAGAGGATAATACAGTGCCCCCGTCGCGGCCCGCTAACAAGGAATGCACCCCCCCCCCTCCTTCTCCGTGGATGACGTGAGTAAAACATTTAAACGTGTTAACCCTCGCAAGGCTGCTGGCCCTGACGGCATCCCTAGCTGCATCCTCAGGGCATGCGCAGAACAGCTGGCTGGTGACATATTTAATCGCTCCCTATCCCAGACTGCTGTCCCCACATGCTTCAAGATGGCCACCATTGTTCCTGTAACCAAGAAGGAAAAGATTACTGAACTAAATGGCTACCACCCCGTAGCACTCACTTCAGTCATTATGAAGTGCTTTGAGAAACTAGTCAAGGATCATATCACCTCCACCTTACAGGCCACCCTAGACCCACTTCAGTTTGCATACCGCCCCAACAGGTCCACAGACGATGCAATCGCCATCACACTGCCCTATCCCACCTGGACAAAAGGAATCCCTATGTAAGAATGCTGTTCATTGACTACAGCTCAGCATTCAACACCATAGTACCCTCCAAGCTCATCATCAAGCTGGAGGCCCTGGGTCTCAACCCCGCCCTGTGCAATTGGGTCCTGGACTTTCTGAAGGGCCGCCCCCAGGTGGAAAGGTAGGAAACTACATCTACACTTCGCTGACCCTCAACATTGGGGCCCCTGTTCACCCATGACTGTGTGGCCATGCACGCCTCCAACTCAATCACCAAGTTTGCAGATGACACAACAGTAGTGAGCTTGATTAACAATAACGACGAGACAGCCTACAGGGAGGAGGTGAGGGCACTCAGAGTGTGGTGTCAGGAAAACAACCTCTCACTCAACGTCAACAAAACTAAGGTGATGATCGTGGACTTCAGGAAACAGCAGAGGGAGCACCCCCCTATCCACATCGAAGGGACAGCAGTGGAGAAGGTGGAAAGTTTTAAGTTCCTCTGTGTACACATCGCAGACAAACTGAAATGGTCCACCCACACAGACAGTGTTACTTGTCTGTTCCTATTAAATGTTTGACTCCCCGTACCCATCAGGTTCGGCGAGGTGGGACGCCGGGTGGCACCCCTAGAGGGGGGTGCCACTGTCACGCCCGCTCCCGCTCATCCCCTCTGGCGCTCGAGGGCGCAGGCACCACAGCATTGCACACTACTGCCATCATCATTACACACTCCTGCCTTCCCCCACGCGCATCAGCGATTATTGAACTCACCTGGACTCAATCACCTCTGTCATTACCTTCTCTATATTTCTGGTTCCCCTCTCTGTTCCCTGTTTCTGCAATAATGTTCATATGTCCTTGTATACCCATGTGATGACGCTGTTTCTGTCCGTTCCTATTAAATGTTTGACCCCACGTACCTGCTTCTCATCCCAGGCATCGGTCGTTACACAGTATGATGAAGAAGGCACAACAGCGCCTATTCAACCTCAGGAGGCTGAAGAAATTTGGCATGTCACCCAAAACCTGCCTGGTACGGCAACTGCAAGGCTCTCCAGAGGGTGGTGCGGTCTGCACAACGCATCACCGGGGGCAAACTATCTGCCCTCCATGACACCTACAGCACCCGATGTCACAAGAAGGCCAAATAGATCATCAATGAGCCACCACTGCCTGTTCACACCCCTACCGTCCAGAAGGCGAGGTCAGTAGAGATGCATCAAAGCTGAGAGACTGAAAAACAGCTTCTATCTCAAGGCCATCAGACTGCTAAACAGCAATCACTAACTCAGAGAGGCTGCTGCCTACATTGAGACCCAATCCCTGGCCACTTTAATAAATGGATCACTAGTCACTTTATACAATGCCACTCTAAATAATGCCACTTTAATAATGTTTACATATCTTACATTACTCATATCACATGTACAGTATATACTGTATTTTATACCACCTACTGCATCTTGCCTATGCCGCTCGGGCATTGCTCATTCATATGTACATGTACATATTCTCATTCACCCCGTTAGATTTGTGTGTATTAGGTAGTTGTTGGGGAATTGTTAGATTACTTGTTAGATATTACTGCACTGTCAGAACTAGAAGCACAAGTATTTCGCTACACTCCCATTAACATCTGCTAACCAGGTGTATGTGACAAATAACATTTGATTTGATTTGAAGTGTGCCCTTCACGGATGAATACCGGTTTCATCTGTACCGTGCAGATGGCAGACGTATGGCGTTGTGTGGGCGAGTGGTTTGCTGATGTCAACGTTGTGAACAGTGCCCCTTGGTGGTGGTGGGGTTATGCTATGGACAGGCATAAGATACGGACTATAAACACAATTGCATTTTATCGATGGCAATTTGAATGCACAGAGATACCGTGACGAGATCCTGAGGCCTATTGTCGTTCCACTCATCCGCCGCCATCACCTCATGCTTCAGCATGATAATGCATGGCCCCATGTCGCAAGAATCTGTACACAATTCCTGGAAGCTGAAAATGTCTCAGTTCTTCCGTAGCCTGCATACCCACCAGACATGTCACCCATTTAGCATGTTTGGGATGCTCTGGATCAACGTGTACGACAGCGTGTTCCAGTTCCAGCCAATATCCAGCAACTTCGCACAGCCATTGAAGAGATGTGAGACAATAGGCCACAACCAACAGCCTGATCAATTATATGCAAAGGAGACGCATCGCACTGCATGAGGCAAATGGTGGTCACACCAGATACTTACTGGTTTTCTGATCCACGCCCCTACCTTTTTTTAAAGGAATGCATATCTGTATTCCCAGTTGTGAAATCCATAGATTAGGGCCTAATAAATTGATTTCAATTGACTGATTTCCTAGTATGAACTATAATTCAACAATTCTTAGAAATTGTTGCGTTGTTGCATTTATATCCAGTGTATTTTACATTGTTCAAATGTTTGAGTTTTAGTATACAACTCTACCCAATAATGCATATCCAAGGTTACTTCAAAGTATTACAAAAAAATCCTTACCATGCAATTGAGAGTTCAACTGTGTCGTTTGTAAAAGTCGGGTGGCCACTGTCAAAGATATCAAAGTAGTTACAATCCATTTTTGGGGGAGAGAAAAAGAGACAGAAAGAAAAAACTGTGTTTTTGTGTGTGTATTTGTGTGTGTTTTTGTGTGTGTGTCTTGTCACTGTCCCATTATGCCTCAGTATAGAGTGCCATCTCTCACAGCCCTGCTAATAGAAAGATTCAGCACTTTCTGGTCCTGATCGCCTTTGAACAAATGATGCCTGAAATTTTTATTCTTTTTATAATGGAATTTCAATCGCCTTCGCTGCAAATCTAGTGGAAAGTTTTGCATATCAAGTAGGAAAAATTAAATGTTGACCACGTTTTAATGTGATTAAGGGTGACAGGGACATTATTTCTGCTAATCACTCACCGCCTTAAAAGACTCCAACGAGACTGGGGAACAAGTCATGTTCATGCTGCTTTTCCTGTTAGTCTCATTTGAAGGGGGAAAAAAATACACATTTTAAAGGCAAATATAATATATCAGTATTTTCTTTAAAACAGGACTCCTCCTACCATTTGCATTTCTAAATAATATTTTTTATTTCAATCTCCATTCAATCTAATATATACTGTATTTTTAGGCACATTATGCATTTGCTTGACCAGAAAGAGGAGACATTTTGGTATATGCCTACATATTATTCAAAACAACCAAATCCTAAACATTCCGTTTTTCGATACCCAAATAGCTTTTCTGTGCGTAGCCTACATGTTATATTCTGCTAGAAGCTGACGATACCTTCATACACACTACTATACGTAATCAGCGCCGCAATAGACGCCTGCAGCAATTACAACAAGTCTACTCGGCGGAATAACCTACGCTAAAGCAATGACAACCTACTAAAAACAAAAGAGCTTCCAGCACAGAGTAGGCTTGGATGAACACATCCCACAGGGGGTCTCTCAGTGCCATGTCTATTTGTCTTGTTCTGTGAGAGAATACTGAAGGGGGAATCATTCCTGTGTTTCCGCAGGCCTGGGGCTGCCCTGGGCTTTGTCACAGCTTTGATCTCCTTAAAGGACTTGGGAGGGGGAGACAATGGGAGATCCTAAAGTACAGATGCAGCTACCTGAGCCTGTGACCTGGGCCTGTGTCCTGCCCTGCATTCAGACGGACCGGCTTCATTATCACTGCTTAGTCAGGTAAGCCTGTAAAAGGTGGGGACAAAGGGACCCAGCATCTGTCTTTCAGATGCAATTGAATGCTGACAGGCCTGAGGAGTAATCCTCTAACAGCCTCTCCCTCTCCATTACTTCATTACTGACCCACCCACAGGTGGACAGACACACAGCCAAACAAAGCTCCTCAGCACTTGAACCTGGATATCGCACGCACGCACGCACGCACGCACGCACGCACACACACACACCTTAAGGATTCCCCTTCTGTTGGCTGTTGCTGGCTTGCATGCAATGCACCAACTCATCAAAATCATAACCCAGAGGCTTTATTGCCCCCCCCCCCCCACATTCTCTGTTTCTCAGTCCCAGCTGAACGCTCCGGAGCACACAGCATCTCAAACCCCCCCCAACACACACACCTCCCTCGGAGGGGGGGTGAGAGGTATGAGCTTATGGTGCCGTTTGAGGCTGGGAAGTCAGGGGCTCTGTGGGACGCTTTTCATCCTCCCAGTGGTGCGCTCCTGTGAGGACACGAGTGCAAATGCTCTCTGCTCCCCGTGGCCACAGACAGCCCTGAGAGCCAGGCAGCCAGCAGAGCCTCAGCCTCTCTTACTGCTTTACTCACATCACAGCCAATATTGTCAACTTGTTTCCCTCTTCAAAGCAGTCACGGCAGAGGGAAACAGAGCGGCACCGGCACAATGGGAAGAGGCTTAATTAACAGCATCCTCTTGCATCTCTTCTCACAAGGCACAACAAGGGCATGCTAACAACAGGCGTTTGATTATAACTTTCTTCGCTAACAACTTTATCTCTTGAAAGACAATTCCTTGAGAACATACATACACAAAATCAACAGTGGATACGGCTTCGTAGAAATAACACTTCCTTTAAATCTCATCCTTTAAATGACAGAGGTGGCACTACCGTAGAATAGCTACAGCCTAGCTTACTGCAATTTGTACGGGAGTAAAAAAAATAAAGAATACGATCAGAAATTCAAACAGTAACCCCCAAGAGTACATACATACTACATCACCTCAAATAATTCTCTATACAGGGCAGCAGGGCTGTCATTCATTGGAAGTGACTGCGAGCAAGAAAACGAGGGGGGAGAAGGTCATCAAAATGTGACAATTGTGACAAGAGCAGGCAAAGTGTAGCGCAGGCAGCAGAATGGGGCGCGGTGGATTTCTCCATCTCTCCTTCTCTCTTCCTGGATGACAGCTTAATGTGTACCACATGCAATATTTATTCTCATCTCGTGTCAGACTGTCTAGCCGTCCAAGGGAGTACAAAGAATGCCACTTATTAGAATAAAAGCAGAGAGAAGGTAATCAAGGACATATGCAACATCAGCCAATCATGCCCCCCCCCCTCTTCCTCCCTCCTGTATCCTTTATCCATTCATAACAGTTCAACAATCACTCTGATAACAAGCTTTCAGGAGCTGTATGTGGCAACACTAAATTCATTTATTTATCTCATTAAAGCTGGCAGGCTGCAGGACACTTGCTGTGACATGTGTGTTTTGTTATAGCCCTTATCACAAAGATAATAAACAACACAACCTGCCATCAAAATATATCATTAGCTTGACTTAAAACACATGGAGAATCTTATGTTCTCAATCTCAGAAAGAAGGCTTCCAAGGGCTTATTTTTCCTTCCCATCACAGAGCTGCTTCGGGACAGGCAATGTGCTCCTGTATGAATGCTTTGGAAGAGCTTAGCATATTGTGTTCCAACAGAAATGGCAATTTTTATTAAATGAAAAGGACCTTAACTTACCACCTGAATAGGGCTGTGATAATGAATAATATGCTGACAGGTGAGAGAATTCAAACCAAATCCAGTGTTGTCACTGCAGTTTATCTGGTAACAGTGTTGTCACTGCAGTTTATCTGGTAACAGTGTTGTCACTGCAGTTGATTTAGTAACAGTGTTGTCACTGCAGTTGATTTAGTAATGGTGTTGTCACTGCAGTTGATTTAGTAACAGTGTTGTCACTGCAGTTGATTTAGTAATGGTGTTGTCACTGCAGTTGATTTAGTAACAGTGTTGTCACTGCAGTTGATTTAGTAATGGTGTTGTCACTGCAGTTGATTTAGTAACAGTGTTGTCACTGCAGTTGATTTAGTAACAGTGTTGTCACTGCAGTTGATCTGGTAACAGTGTTGTCACTGCAGTTGATTTAGTAACAGTGTTGTCACTGCAGTTTATCTGGTAACAGTGTTGTCACTGCAGTTGATTTAGTAACAGTGTTGTCACTGCAGTTGATTTAGTAACAGTGTTGTCACTGCAGTTGATCTAGTAACAGTGTTGTCACTGCAGTTGATTTAGTAATGGTGTTGTCACTGCAGTTGCACTAGTAACACAGTGTTGTCACTGCAGTTGATCTAGTAACAGTGTTGTCACCGCAGTTGATCTAGTAACAAGTTGTCACAGCAGTTGATCTAGTAACACAGTGTTGTCACTGCAGTTGATCTGGTAACATTGTTGTCACTGCAGTTGCTCCAGTAACAGTGTTGTCACTGCAGATGATCAAGTAACAGTGTTGTCACTGCAGTTGATCTGGTAACAGCGTTGTCACTGCAGTTGATTTAGTAACAGTGTTGTCACTGCAGTTGCACTAGTAACACAGTGTTGTCACTGCAGTTGATCTAGTAACAGTGTTGTCACCGCAGTTGATCTAGTAACAAGTTGTCACCGCAGTAGATCTAGTAACAAGTTGTCACAGCAGTTGATCTAGTAACACAGTGTTGTCACTGCAGTTGATCTGGTAACACAGTGTTGTCACTGCAGTTGATCTGGTAACATTGTTGTCACTGCAGATTATTTATTAACAGTGTTGTCACTGCAGTTGATCTGGTAACATTGTTGTCACTGCAGTTGATCAAGTAACAGTGTTGTCACTGCAGTTGATCTAGTAACAGTGTTGTCACTGCAGTTGTACCAGTAACACAGTGTTGTCGCTGCAGTGGATCTAGTAACAATGTTGTCAATGCAGTTGATCTTGTAACAAGTGTTGTCACTGCAGTTGATTTAGTAACAGTGTTGTCACTGCAGTTGATTTAGTAATGGTGTT
The DNA here is from genome assembly GCF_013265735.2 of Oncorhynchus mykiss. Lineage (NCBI taxonomy): Eukaryota > Metazoa > Chordata > Actinopteri > Salmoniformes > Salmonidae > Oncorhynchus > Oncorhynchus mykiss. Next base: position 14,640,254 of record NC_048586.1, on the reverse strand, counting down.
GTCACTGCAGTTGCACTAGTAACACAGTGTTGTCACTGCAGTTGATCTAGTAACAGTGTTGTCACCGCAGTTGATCTAGTAACAAGTTGTCACAGCAGTTGATCTAGTAACACAGTGTTGTCACTGCAGTTGATCTGGTAACATTGTTGTCACTGCAGTTGCTCCAGTAACAGTGTTGTCACTGCAGATGATCAAGTAACAGTGTTGTCACTGCAGTTGATCTGGTAACAGCGTTGTCACTGCAGTTGATTTAGTAATGGTGTTGTCACTGCAGTTGCACTAGTAACACAGTGTTGTCACTGCAGTTGATCTAGTAACAGTGTTGTCACCGCAGTTGATCTAGTAACAAGTTGTCACCGCAGTAGATCTAGTAACAAGTTGTCACAGCAGTTGATCTAGTAACACAGTGTTGTCACTGCAGTTGATCTGGTAACACAGTGTTGTCACTGCAGTTGATCTGGTAACATTGTTGTCACTGCAGATTATTTATTAACAGTGTTGTCACTGCAGTTGATCTGGTAACATTGTTGTCACTGCAGTTGATCAAGTAACAGTGTTGTCACTGCAGTTGTACCAGTAACACAGTGTTGTCGCTGCAGTGGATCTAGTAACAATGTTGTCAATGCAGTTGATCTTGTAACAAGTGTTGTCACTGCAGTTGATCTGCTAACATTGTTGTCACTGCAGTTGCTCTAGTAACAGTGTTGTCACTGCAGATGATCTAGTAACTGTGTTGCCACTGCAGTGGATCAAGTAACATTGTTGCCACTGCAGTTGATCTCGTAACACAGTGTTGTCACTGCAGTGGATCTAGTAACAGTGTTGCCACTGCAGTTGATCTAGTAACAGTGTTGTCACTGCAGTGGATCTAGTAACACAGTGTTGCCACTGCAGTGGATCAAGTAACATTATTGCCACTGCAGTTGATCTCGTAACACAGTGTTGTCACTGCAGTGGATCTAGTAACAGTGTTGTCACTGCAGTAGATCTAGTAAAAGTGTTGTCACTGCAGTGGATCTAGTAAAAGTGTTGTCACTGCAGTTGATCTAGTAACAAGTGTTGTCACGACAGTTGATCTAGTAACAGTGTTGTCACTGCAGTGGATCTAGTAACACAGTGTTGTCACTGCAGTAGATCTAGTAAAAGTGTTGTCACTGCAGTGGATCTAGTAAAAGTGTTGTCACTGCAGTGGATCTAGTAAAAGTGTTGTCACTGCAGTTGATCTAGTAACACAGTGTTGTCACTGCAGTTGATCTAGTAACAAGTGTTGTCACTGCAGTTGATCTAGTAACACAGTGTTGTCACTGCAGTTGATCTAGTAACTGTGTTGCCACTGCAGTGGATCTAGTAACAGTGTTGTCACTGCAGTTGATCTGGTACCATTGTTGTCACAGCAGTTGATTAAGTAACAGTGTTGTCACTGCAGTTGATCTAGTAACAGTGTTGTCACCGCAGTTGATTTAGCAACAGTGTTTTCACTGCAGCTAATCTAGTAACTGTGCTGCCATTGCAGTTGATCTAGTAACACAGTGTTGTCACTGCAGTTGATCTAGTAACACAGTGTTGTCACTGCAGTTGATTTAGTAACAGTGTTGTCACTGCAGTTGATTGATTAACAGTTTTGTCACTGCAGTTGCTCAAGTAACACAGTGTTGTCACTGCAGTTGATCTAGTAACACAGTTTGTCACTGCAGTTGCTCTAGTAACAGTGTTGTCACTGCAGATGATCTAGTAACTGTGTTGCCACTGCAGTGGATCAAGTAACATTGTTGCCACTGCAGTTGATCTCGTAACACAGTGTTGTCACTGCAGTTGGTCTAGTAACACAGTGTTGTCACTGCAGTTGGTCTAGTAACACAGTGTTGTCACTGCAGTTGATCTAGTAACACAGTGTTGTCACTGCAGTTGATCTAGTAACACTGTTGTCACTGCAGTTGATGTAGTAACGCAGTGTTGTCACTGCAATTGATGACAACATTGATGCCTTACGGCGAGGATAGCTGTGCTACAAGCCCAGCTTCAGACGCAATCGTTAGGCAATGGTAATTTCAGTGTAGGAAAGGATGAAACAGCGTCTGTGCCCCCAGTAAGTACAGATAGTAACGCTAGCATAAATCCCCTCGCACGGTCCCCGCAGCGGGACAACTTTCTCACGGTTTCTGGAGGGAAATGCTGTAGGAATGCTCAACCGGTGTCGCTCATTCAGCTGACAGAAACTTTCAACCGGGTTTCCCCATTAAGCAACTAGTCGAAGTCAGAGGCAGAGCCTTCTCTTGTCTCTACTCCTCCCGTTACGGGGTCTGAGACGCTGAAGCTTCCCACCATTAGCTCTGACAAATTGAAAACTCTAGTCATTGGCGACTCCATTACCCGCAGTATTAGACTTAAAACGAATCATCCAGCGTTCATACACTGTTTACCAGGGGGCAGGGCTACCGACATTAAGGCTAATCTGAAGATGGTGCTGGCTAAAGCTAAAACTGGCGAGTATAGAGATATTGTTATCCACGTCGGCACCAACGATGTTAGGATGAAACAGTCAGAGATAATCAAGCGCAACATAGCTTCAGCGTGTAAATCAGCTAGAAAGATGTGTCGGCATCGAGTAATTGTCTCTGGCCCCCTCCCAGTTAGGGGGAGTGATGAGCTCTACAGCAGAGTCTCACAACTCAATTCTGCCCCTCCCAAAAGATAGAATTTGTAGATAATTGGCCCTCTTTCTGGGACTCACCCACAAATAGGACCAAGCCTGGCCTGTTGAAGAGTGACGGACTCCATCCTAGCTGGATGGGTGCTCTCATCTTATCTACCAACATAGACAGGGCTCTAACTCCTCTAGCTCCACAATGAAATAGGGTGCAGGCCAGGCAGCAGGCTGTTAGCCAGCCTGCCAGCATAGTGGAGTCTGCCACTAGCACAGTCAGCTCAGTTATCCCCATTGGGACCGTGTCTGTGCCTCGACCTAGGTTGGGCAAAACTAAACATGGCGGTGTTCGTCTTAGCAATCTCACTAGGATAAAGACCTCCTCCATTCCTGTCATTATTGAAAGAGATCATGATCCCTCACATCTCAAAATAGGGCCACTTAATGTTAGATCCCTTACTTCAAAGGCAATTATAGTCAATGAACTAATCACTGATCATAATTTTGATGTGATTGGCCTGACTGAAACATGGCTTAAGCCTGATGAATTTACTGTGTTAAATGAGGCCTCACCTCCTGGCTACACTAGTGACCACATCCCCCATGCATCCCGCAAAGGCGGAGGTGTTGCTAACATTTACGATAGTACATTTAAATTTACAAACAAAAAAAACCCGACGTTTTCGTCTTTTGAGCTTCTAGTCATGAAATCTATGCAGCCTACTCAATCACTTTTTATAGCTACTGTTTACAGGCCTCCTGGGCCATATACAACATTCCTCATTGAGATCCCTGAATCCCTATCGGACCTTGTAGTCATAGCAGATAATATTATAATATTTGGTGACTTTAATATTCACGTGGAAAAGTCCACAGACCCACTCCAAAAGGCTTTCGGATCCATCATCGACTCAGTGGGTTTTGTCCAACATGTCCCTGGACCTCCTCACTGTCACAGTCATACTCTGGACCTAGTTTTGTCCCATGGAATAAATGTTGTGGATCTTAATGTTTATCCTCATAACCCTGGACTATCGGACCACCATTTTATTACGTTTGCAATTCCAACAAATAATCTACTCAGACCCCAACCAAGGAACGTCAAAAGTCGTGCTATAAATTCACAGACAACACAAAGATTCCTTGATGTCCTTCCAGACTCCCTCTATCTACCCAAGGATGTCAGAGGACAAAAATCAGTTAACCACCTAACTGAGGAACTCAATTTAACCTTGCGCAATACCCTAGATGCAGTTTCACCCCTAAAAACTAAAAACATTTCTCATAAGAAACTAGCTCCCTGGTATACAGAAAATACACGAGCTCTGAAGCAAGGTTCCAGAAAATTGGAATGGAAATGGCGCCACACCAAACTGAAAGTCTTCTGACTAGCGTGGAAAGACACTACCGTGCAGTACCGAAGAGCCCTTACTGCTGCTCGATCATCCTATTTTTCCAACTTAATTGAGGAAAATAAGAACAATCCGAAATTCCTTTTTGATACTGTCGCAAAGCTAACTAAAAAGCAGCATTCCCCAAGAGAGGATGGCTTTCACTTCAGCAGTAATAAATTCATGAACTTCTTTGAGGAAAAGCAAATTACGGACTCCTCTTTAAATCTGCGTATTCCCTCAAAGCTCAGTTATCCTGAGTCTGCACAACTCTGCCAGGACCTAGGATCAAGAGAGACAGTCAAGTGTTTTAGTACTATATCTCTTGACATAATGATGAAAATAATCAAGGCCGCAAAACCTTCAAGCTGCATACTGGACCCTATTCCAACTAAACTACTCAAAGAGCTGCTTACTGTGCGTGGCCCTCCTATGTTGAACATAATAAACGGCTCTCTATCCACCGGACGTGCACCAAACTCATTAAAAGTGGCAGTAATAAAGCCTCTCTTGAAAAAGCCAAACCTTGACCCAGAAAATATAAAAAACTATCGGCCTACATCGAATCTTCCATTCCTCTCAAAATGTTTAGAAAAGGCTGTTGCGCAGCAACTCACTGCCTTCCTGAAGACAAACAATGTATACGAAATGCTTCAGTCTGGTTTTAGACCCCATAATAGCACTGAGACTGCACTTGTGAAGGTGGTAAATGACCTTTTAATGGCATCAGACCGAGGCTCTGTCCTTGTGCTCCTAGAACTTAGTGCTGCTTTTGATACCATCGATCACCACGTTCTTTTTGAGAGATTGGAAACCCAAATTGGTCTACACGGACAAGTTCTGGCCTGGTTTAGATCTTATCTGTCGGAAAGATATCAGTTTGTCTCTGTGAATGGTTTGTCCTCTGACAAATCAACTGTAAATGTTGGTGTTCTTTAAGGTTCCGTTTTAGGACCACTATTGTTTTCACTATATATTTTACCTCTTGGGGGATGTCATTCGAAAACATAATGTTAACTTTCACTGCTATGCGGATGACACACAGCTGTGCATTTCAATTAAACATGGTGAAGCCCCAAAATTGCCCTCGCTAGAAGCCTGTGTTTCAGACATAAGGAAGTGGATGGCTGCAAACTTTCTACTTTTAAACTCGGACAAAACAGAGATGCTTGTTCTAGATCCCAAGAAACAAAGAGATCATCTGTTGAATCTGACAATTAATCTTAATGGTTGTACAGTCGTCTCAAATAAAACTGTGAAGGACCTCGGCATTACTCTGGACCCTGATCTCTCTTTTGACGAACATATCAAGACTGTTTCAAGGACAGCTTTTTTCCATCTACGTAACATTGCAAAAATCAGAAACTTTCTGTCCAAAAATGATGCAGAAAAATGTATCCATGCTTTTATTACTTCTAGGTTAGACTACTGCAATGCTCTACTTTCCGGCTACCCGGATAAAGCACTAAATAATCTTCAGTCAGGCTGATTTCAAGGTTTTACTGCTAACCTGCAAAGCATTACATGGGCTTGCTCCTACCTATCCCTCTGATTTGGTCCTGCCGTACATACCTACACGTACGCTACGCGCACAAGACGCAGGCCTCCTAATTGACCCTAGAATTTCTAACTCAAACTCAATCTCGGTCTTCAAGTCTTCACTGAAGACTCATCTCTTCAGTGGGTCATATGATTGAATGTAGTCTGGCCCAGGAGTGTGAAGGTGAACGGAAAGGCTCTGGAGCAACGAACCGCCCTTGCTGTCTCTGCCTGGCCGGTTCCCCTCTTTCCACTGGGATTCTCTGCCTCTAACCCTATTACAGGGGCTGAGTCACTGGCTTACTGATGCTCTTTCATGCCGTCCCTAGGAGGGGTGCGTCACTTGAGTGGGTTGAGTCACTGATGTGATCTTCCTGTCTGGATTGGCGACCCCCCTTGGGTTGTGCAGTGGCGGAAATCTTTGTGGGCTATACTCGGCCTTGTCTCACCTCTAGTGGTGTGGGGGCTGTGTTTTGGCAAAGTGGGTGGGGTTATATCCTTCCTGTTTGGCCCTGTCCGGGGGTATCATCGGATGGGGCCACAGTGTCTCCTGACCCCTCCTGTCTTAGCCTCCAGTATTTATGCTGCAGTAGTTTATGTGTCGGGGGGCTAGTGTCAGTTTGTTATATCTGGAGTACTTCTCCTGTCCTATCCGGTGTCCTGTGTGAATTTAAGTATGCTCTCTTTAATTCTCTCTTTCTTTCTCTCTCTCGGAGGACCTGAGCCCTAGGACCATGCCTCAGGACTACCTGGCATGATGACTCCTTGCTGTCCCCAGGTGGCCGTGCTGCTGCTCCAGTTTCAACTGTTCTGCCTGTGATTATTATTATTTGACCATTTAGCTGTAATCAGCTAAATGGGACCTCTGATCAAGATCTAACCTGAACCGATCTCTCTGGTCAAGATCTAACCTGAACCGATCTCTCTAGTCAAGATCTAACCTGAACTGATCTCTCTGGTCAAGTACATACACAGTTGGCATTGTCCCCATCTTTATCACACAAGGGGGACGTTTTGAGGAACTAGTCGCCGTCTTGTGTGGTCAACGGAGAATAAACGTGTCTGCTTTGTTCCTACGGCCAGGACGGAAGTCTGTGACACTCACCGTCAGGATCTCATTAGTGATAACAACAACAGAACAGAGCTGTCTCTGTCTGCATGTCTGCCTCACCAAACCCCACCAGACCCCCATCAGACCCCACAGACCACAACAAAGACAGCCAGGCTACCCAATGTCTTGTACTTGTCCAACATGGTGAACAACAGTGTGACACAGTGTGTGACGTGTTCAAATCAAATTGTATTTGTCACGTTCACAGTTTCTAGCAGGCACAAAAAGTACAGCTAAATGCTTGTGTTGCAGTACAATAATCAATAATAAAGACAATATGACATAGCGCCACATGCGGCTGGAATTGGGGAGGACCGGCCCATAGTAATGGCTGGAACGGAATGAATGGAACAGTATCAAAAACATCAAACACACGGCTTCCAGGTGTTTGATACCATTCCATTCACTTCGTTCTAGGCATTATTATGAGCCGTCCTCCCCTCAGGAGCCTCCTGTGCCTAGTGAGGGGAGCACAAAGTGGGTGGTGTCTTGGTCATGCATTTGAATGAATAGTATATAATAGGACAGCAGCGTTGACTGTAATTGTGTGTGTGTATGTGTGTATGGGAGTGCTTGTGTGTGTGTGTGTGTGTGTGTGTGTTTGTGTGTAAGGGTTGGATGTTTGGAGATTGCAAATAGTCTCTAAAGTGCAGATGGTCTCTAAGGTGCAAATAGTATCTAAAGTGCAGGTCTGTACAGGGAGACATCTAGCGTGAGCTGTTCAGCAGTCTGATGGCCTGATTTGAGGGCGGTGCCATTTCCGCACCATTCAAGATGCTCTCAATGGTGCAGCTCTCAAACTTCTTGAGGATCTGAGGGTCCGTGACAAATTTCTTCAGTTGCCTGAGGTTGAAGAGGCGATGTTGTTGGTGTGATTGGTTCGTGCCAGGTCCTGTGATGTGCAAGCCGAGGAATTTTAGGCTTTTTCACCCTCTCCACTCTGCAGCCCCATCGATGTCAATATGGGCGTGATGCCCCCCCCCCCCCCCTTTCCTGTAGTACAAGATCAGCTCCTTGGTTTTGCTGACGTTGAAGGAGAAACAGACCAGGGACGGTCAAAAACAAAGCCAAGTGAACTGATCCTGCAGGATTTTATGAGACACCATCTGGTTATGTTTTACTCCTCTCATAGCCTCTCCAGTCGTTCACACTCATTACAAAGCCTAACTGAAGGCTTCCATTAGGAGTTAGTGTGGGCAGCAGGGAACGTCTTTCCTACCATGGGAAAGTGTTTTCAGGATCCCACAGTATACAAGGGGAGAGGGAAGAGGGGAGAGGGGAGAGAAGTAGACGGCTGTACACAGAATGAAAGGGGACCCACTGATCATATATCTTCCACATCGCTTTGAAAGGCAAACCGTGGCCTAGACAGCAGTTCCTAAAAATTTGGATGGAGCCAGTGGTGTTGCACTTACTAACTTTCAATTCTGTTTATGGGAATTATGGTTTGGAGTAGCAGAAGTGGGCTGCTGCCACCGCTTTCATGTGACGATTCTGAAAAGATCACAACGATACTTTCCCTCAGTCAGTTTGTCCAGTGTGCCTCAAAATTGAATGGGGACCAAGACATGCTCGCTTGGCAGTTCACTAACAAATCATCTGACATGAAAGAAAATATACAGTTATCATTACTCTGCAACAAAATAAAACTACAAATAAAGTAAATCCTGAAATCTTAATGAATAGAAGACCTCAACAAAACATGGATGACCAGGTTGTACAAATCGAGGAACAAATTAAGCCCATCCTCTCAGACAGTGAGATCTTAAAACTAAACGTGGCTTAGAACCGCCGCCCTGCTGAGACTCCCTGCAGGGGTACCTTTACTTTAATTGTCAAAGCACCACCTACAGGCCAGCTGGGGTAGTTCACTGAGCAAACATACCTGCTGGTTTCCTTTCCAAACCAGGAGAGAAATGCACAGACACTCAGTAAGAACAAAGTGACATGTCTGGAGACACAGGACATATGCAGACAGACAGCAATACATATACGACCATTCCCCAGACACACACACACACACACACACACACACACACACACACACACACACACACACACACACACTCACCTCTTGTATGTAAAAGCCCCCTGTGAGGAGCCTCAGTGCCTGGCCATTCCTCTCCCCACTCACGGTACTCTCAGAGAGGTCACCCTTTCCAGTTTTCTTAAAGGTCGAAACACCTACTTAAGAGGTCCAATTTACTTTAAAGCACACCCTTCAGCAAAACAGGCTGTCTCTCTAAATGGGACAGCAGTTGTTTTTCTTGCTAAGGACATTGGATTAAATATCTAATAATATCAACTCAAAAGAAAATATTAAAGACCAGGAACTTTTAAATGACCAGCTTGCGCTTTGACAAGTGAAAACACACAAACAGCTGACAAACTACCACATTATCAACCAAGAAGTAATGACCCTCTCTAACACACAAACAGCAGACAAACCACCACATTATCATTGGAGGAGTAATGACCCTCTCTAACACACAAACTATGTGGTACAGACAAAAGTGTTCCGGGCAGCCTATTGACGCCGAAGAAAGAGGAGAAAGCCTCTCGGTAGACTCTTGTAGATGCCATTTCCTATCACGCAATGCCTCTCAGTCATAAACACATGACAAATGCGGCCTTAATCATTTTTTACGAGCGGGGATGTGCAGGAGGCAGCGCATGGCTGGAGGGGAGAGGGGAGCGGCGCGAGCAGCAGGCAGCCTCCGCTCCACAGAGGAGAGGGCCGCGTGGTAAAGGCTCCTCTGGAACATCACTCGGCCAGCCGGCCTTTGATCTCCACACCGCAATTACGCCAACATCCAAATGAGCATGGAGTCGCCTCGGCAACAGACTTCAAACATGCACATGTACACATTCTCATACACACGCACTGCACTGTATGGAATTATACCCACGTGCCCTCCCTTTACAGTAAATGATATACCGTCTCCAGCAGAGAACCTGAGGATGAAAGGAGCCTCTCGTCCCTCTGTGATCCCGCCATTAATGATGGCTTCATGCTAAAGCTAATACTGTTTATTCTTGTTAAAATGGGGTCAGCTTGGTATGTAGTGGTTACACAACCCCGCACTCCAAATAGGGTAATTGTGGTCGAGCAAATTGACGTTTTTTTTTCCCCCTCCCTGGACTACAGTATCGTCTGGTAGGGTTGTTTCCCTACGTTATAGAACATGGAACGATTCTCTGATGTAAACACACACAATTACAACAGCAGGCCTGGGTCTGTCACTCACAAGGCCTTCTGCGTTCGCCACGCTGCCTGACCATTGTGATCAAACACTGACGTTCAAATGGAAAGTGTGCCGTTAAAAAGTATGCTTGTGGCAAAATGATGGAAACATACAACCAACTGAAGAGAGCCTGAAAGTGAATATGTGATTAACAAACATTGAAAATACTGTACTATGTACATGAATACAGTGCTGTACGTTTGCCAAATGGCCTCAGTGTCCTGAACAAAAAAAACTCAACACTGCATTTGCCTTATGCTGTGTTCCTCTTTCTTGTCTTCTCACATTAAAAGCTGCGATTGCAATTTGTCTTGCTGTTTGCTTTGAATAGTCCTTAACCGTATAATCATCTCAACTGTTCTGGGGAAAAACACAGGAGTCTGGCGACAGCCAAATGGCAGTCTGGCGTCTCTAGAGCAGACTGCCTGCTATTAGGGTTGAGAGCAGCATTTAGTGTACATTTAAGGGCAGCCGAATCTACCTGTAATCATCTCCATACAGGTGTAGGCTCCACTCTGGACAAGGGAAGTGACTCATCACTTGTCAAACATAAACACTTTGATGTCTGCATTGTTTCACGCTCAGCCCTCAGGACACCGCCGCACTACCGCTTGCCCATTTGAAAACTCCCCAGATTTATTGCCCTTCTCACAGTTAAAAAAAACAAAACACAGGTAACATGAAATACTTCCTGCCCATGAGTGATGTTCCGCACGTCATGAATCATCTGATTTATGCATTTCTGACGCAACGTTCCCTCCTCCCGCTGTCAGACAGACAGACCTTCTTTCGTGTCAGGAACATTTGAACCAACAGTCATCAGGTAAACAACTTCCCTCCTAATCGAACGCAGCTGCCAAGCAAAAACAGAGAAAAACAAACGCAGAGGCAAAACTGTTTGACACCAAATCCTAGAGGGCAATTGAAAAAGTGTGATACCAATCCACAAGTTACTGGTTATCGACAGTATGTGGCTGTAACGTAGATAAGACAAGTATCCCTTTCACCTGTAATGGATGTTGTCCACTTTGTTATCCCTGCTCTCTATGTCGCCAGATCACAACTCCACTCTCCCAAAGGTGGTCATGTGGAAAAGTCCTCTCTTATCATCCCTCTGGCTGCACTAGCACTCTGCCACAGCCCACAGCTATACAGGTTGGCCCATGTAACTCAGGTGAATGAACGGGACATCGAGCCACTGTTTACCAGACCTAAACAAAAACATTTGGAGACACTCTGACACCATTTCATGTAGACTGAGGTCGCACCTTAGAGTTTATGGGACAGAGATAAGTCAGGCCGGGCTTAAGATGACAAGTCAAATAGTACTATACCCCTGATCACATAAACAACCTTCTGACCTGTTCAATAGGAAGGAAATACATGACAGTAGGTGATATAGCCACACACATTTTTGGGTTGCAGATGTCTCACTTGAATCCCATGTAAAATACGTCTTTGGACATAAAGAGTCAACCCAGTAAGACATTTTTCGATGAAGAGCAAACAACATCTGTAAACGGTGAACTCGTCAGACAAAACCAAACATTTTGAGAAAAACAATTGTAGACATCACACTATTTAAAAGAGAACCCTGCTTATGATTTATTGGCTCTCTTCATATGACGTTAATTACTTTTTGGGTTTCGAGTCTATGAATGTTTATTTTTTTTATGTTGTTGTCATTTGAAGCCTTTACCCTCTTTGATATCACATGGAAAAGAGCATTTTCTGATAGAAAATGAAAACCATATGGTTTTAGAGTAGTTAATGGAGTGCAGAGTTCGGGGGCTGCTTCGGTTTTGCAGGGCTGGCTGTGACTGGAGTGTCAGAGGGGGCTGAGTGCCACCGCCCAAACATGTCCTGTCACAGAGTCACTATCTTATTGCGTGGGAGCCAGTAGAGCAGCGTGGGTACTGCAGTAGTAGACAAGCTTACTCCACAGTGACTGAGGGAGGACTTTAGCATGTGGAGAATGAGGAAGCTTCACCACGGGACTATTAGGAGTACTGTACAGTAGGCCTATCTAACTTCACTGGTAACCAGTGGTGTGTTGGAGTGTAAATGGACGTAATGGCCGTTTACAGACCTTTTTTATTTTGGTCATCCACCTTTTGTGGGGGAAAAACGCGTTGAAAGTATAGGAAGGTGTATGGCGTCCATGGTGTAGGTAAATACACATTTGTAAAAGGGGAATGGTTGTCCATGGTTGTCAAGTCAGTGGGGTTCCACCCTATTTCTGAGCACTTACTTACCATTTGTTCTTTCTTCTGAAGTAGTCTTTCTCTGAGAGGTTAATGAGGTAAATCATTGGCTTGGGATGTCAAAAACAAGTATTTGTTCAACACTTCGATCTGTGTGAGAGAGAGAGAGAGAGAGAGAGGGAGAGAGAGAGAGAGAGAGAGAGAGAGAGAGAGAGTGAGAGAGAGGAAGAGACAAAGAGAGAGAGAAAGAGAGAGAGAGGGGAAGAGAGAAGAGAGAGAGAGAAAGAGAGAGAGAGAGAGAGAGAGAGAGAGAGAGAGAGAAAGAGAGAGAGAGAGAGATAGAGAGAGAGAGGAAGAGAGAGAGAAAAAGAGAGAGAGAGGAAGAGAGAGAGGAAGAGAGAGGGGGGGAGAGAGAGAGGGGGGATAGAGAGAGAGAGGGGGGGGTAGAGAGAGAGAAAGAGAGAGAGAGAGAGAGAGAGAGAGCGAGAGAGAAAGGGAGAGAGAGAGAGAGAGAGAGAGAGAGAGAGAGAGAGAGAGAAAGGGAGAGAGAGAGAGGGGAGAGAGAGAGAGACAGACTGAGAGAGAGAGAGAGAGAGAGAGAGAGATAGAGGGGGATAGAGAGAGAGAGAGAGAGAGAGAGAGAGAGAGAGAGAGGGAGAGGGGGGGATAGAGAGAGAGAGGGAGAGAGAGAGAGAGAGAGAGAGGAAGAGAGAAAGAGAGCGAGAAAGAGAGAGAAAGAGAGCGAGAAAGAGAGAGAGAGAGAGAGAAAGAGAGGAGAGAAAGAGAGAGAGAGAGAGAGAGAGAGAGAGAGAGCGAGAGAGAGAGCGAGAGAGCGAGAGAGAGAGAAGGGTGGGGGGGGGGGGGGGGGGGGGGGTAACTGAGGACCCAAACTTTCCAAAGTAGCCTTTGAGGAGGACGTGGAGTAAAAAAGTGAAGCCAAATCAAATTAGAATCTGGTCTGGACTCTGCAGGGAGCATCTATAAAGCGTTTAGATCAATATCAGGCCGGACAAAGCAACACAGAAATACCCCCCAAAAAGACAGCATGCACATTAAGGGATTTGCATATTAAAGCGTTTTGCTCAAAAGCAGAAGTCTGACATGAAAAGACGAGCCTGATAAATGGCATTAATACATTTGAGTGTGACATCAAAGCCTCACCTCTTTCTCAGTCCAATCGCGACAGTAGCGGACGCGTTTCTTTTCATCCGCTACCCAGTTCTTGATTTTGAGCGTTACGTCCTGTTCGGGATTCAAAGAGAATGAACGAGGAGCCATTAAAGGAGATGAGCAATAATGTAAACCCAGCAGGGTACAGGGTAATTATTTCCTAAATGCACGGTATCCTGATGCCCAAATGAACAATGCCTGCTCATATTGAAACAGGGGAGGCTTTGACATGGGTGGCACGCACAAGCCCCCCCCCCCCCCCCCTTCACCCCCTAGTCTCACTATGTTTTAACCTGCTTGTCACACATATTCGATACACTTGTATTCAATGAAGACCATTCCAATAATAAAAGTACGAGGAGGGGGAAAAAAAGAGAGGGAAAAAAAGAGAGAGAGAAAAAAGGTCAAGCAAGTTCGTTAGAGATACGCGTATGATGTCCACTCCCCTTGGCTCTCTGCAGTGAGCAGTCACATTGAGTTTGCACTAGTCAGGTACTAATTACACACTGTTCCTACTGGAGAAAATATTAGGCTTTTCCAGCAATGTTTGCCACATTCATTACTGAAGCAGTAGTGGGTTGAGACCACAGGCAAGACTGGGCCATAGGATCTGCGAGTGGGAATGGGTGGGAACATGGGAGGGAGGCAGTTATAAAATTTGTAATAAAGAAATTGAGCCTATTATTGTTGTTCTGGCCCCACAGAAATTAGCGGAACACATTCTTTTTGTTCCTGTCTTAACTTAACCTCCCCCTTCATATAAAAACTCCTCCACCTCCTGCAACCCTCCCCCTACCTCCTCTTTCCTCCCCAAACCCTAGCAGCACTTCACAATCACACTCCCCTTTGAAAGAACAGAGGAAAAGCGCCTGTCAGAGCCTCAATTACACAATGGCAGAAAAAGCTCCGCACACTGAACCCCAGCCAGCTGCATTCACTCTCTGCACATCTCTCTCCGCAGGAATTCTAAAGGCCTTTTAGTCAGGCAGCCAGAGTGCGGCCAGCAGGAGAGAGAGCAGGAAGAGCGCCGCACAGTCCGCCCGCGCCAGCCCAAGCCTTCACAGAGAGATTAATCATGTGTGAAATGGAAACAGCAAACGGCCAGTGACACAGGCTGAACCCGCTCCAGGTTTCCCTCATCAGCTCTGGGCCTCCGTACAGCGCTCCTCTAACAGGCAGGTGTTAATAAAAGGCAAATAGGTCCCACAGGGGTCAAACACATACGCCTGCCACCAGGAAACACTGCTGGGGGTCTTAGCTGCTGACTATTATTGTTTGTTAAGGGCGGGGAATTCTGGGATTCAGCTGGGAGGAAAAAAAAAACAGTGAAATATTCTCCTTGTTCAATGTACATCGTGATCTCAAATGGATTTAAGTGACCATAACAAAACTATTGTAATATGAGTTTGAATAGCTTGTTATGTTGCGACATAATGCCTATAGTGTTTTACTATATAAAGACATATTTTCTCGTGGGCCCACAATCAGTCAGTTGAATTCGTGCTGAGCAAATACACGCATGGTTCAATTGGCCAAGTATTCTCCGAAAAAGGCAGAGGACATGGTTTTAATCACTTTTGAACCACCACAAGATATCGTGTCTATTTTGTAACAGGAATAATCAGCTCCAGTTACAAAAACACCTCATGTTTGTCTCAGTACTATCAATATCCAATGCATCTTGCTAGCTATAGAATATTGAGTAACATATTATATATATATATATATATATATTTTTTTTTTGTTGTTGTTGTTGAGAAATGTGTATGATATGTCACACTACAGAAATGTAAAAAAGATCTGTAATTTCAATATGTGTTCATTCAGAATTCAGGAGTATTTTCGAAAGAGAAGGACTGATTGAGGAGCTCTGGTAAAACATGCGGCAGCTACGGAAATTAGTGCTTAATTCTAACTTCTCGATAATTACTCAGTAAGTGCCAAATCTCAGGATGTAATTACTGTTTAAGTTCATGTTAGTTACATGCTATTTACCTGGTTATTTTAATGTACTCCTGGCACTATAAAAGGACGTGATGCTAAACCATTCATTTATTTACATTAGTACCCATTTCCTGCAATCAAATGACCAAATCGCATTCTATTGGCCTCATGCGTAGAATGTTTAATGTTTTGTAATTAATAAACATTCTATTTCAAAAGTTTTTTACAAATGTTTCAGTCTTCTGTGATGTATATAAAAAGTAATATTGGGATGCAACTCTATGCCTGACATGGTACAGGCGTCTTCTTGTTATTAAGCCCATAACCATGTGTGTGAGGTGTATACTTTTGTTTGAAAATAGATTTGTTTAAGACTACCAAGAAACACTCTGTGTGATGCTGACTTAGCCCACCGCAGTAAATGAAGGAGAGTCGTGGAATATAGTGGCAGAGGGTACTGCCTACATACCGAACCCTAAACCTGGACATAAATACAAGAATGAAGGATAATCTCAGTAACACACCTTTTCTTCCCCCCTAAAATCAAACTCAGTTTGAATGTGTCAAATACCACATTCGGCCTGTAAGAAATGCATTATATCCCCTGTAAAGTTCGCCAGAGCCGTTGATAAGGACCGCTCTCTCACTTCTGAAGGCACCGTACATAGATTCTGCTTGGGAAGGCACACACAACCTTTGGCAAGTAATGCAGATCCTTTTTATTCATTGCCTAAAATTGCCAGCAATTACGTGCGTCAGCGGCCACCTGCCTGGCCTGAATGGCTTGCCCGTCTGCCGGGCTGCTAAGGGGGATTACTCTGACGGGGGACCGACCGGCCAGGGCCCCTGCGGCAGGTGAAATGGCCCCGCTCGTTAATGTAATGAGCGGTCAGACCCTCATGTGCCGGGGTTCTGAAATTGGGCACGCCGCTCCCGCTGAAAGACCAGATTACCTCGCTTACTCACCCATTCTGCAAAGGGGTTCATACTCACTCTGCCCTGCACACTGAGAGTACATGACACAGGCAGCATCACTGCCTGCATCCTGCGTCACTAGCGGTGGAGGGACAGAGCAGAGCACGCAATCAAAACAGAAGCGGAACTGCAGCAGTAAATACTGCCGAGCTTCCTTTTAAGTCGATATGATATACAGTGTATTTGGATGCCCTCTAATCTTACAGTCTATTCGGTTTCTCACTGCGGAAAACCGAAGAATGTTCTGTCAAAGCACATTCCAAACATTTATTGTATTCATATCTAGATTGTGGGATTGTGGGTCACCCATTGTATGGCCTCACCCAATTTCCAGAGACTGCTGTGGGTGCGAGAGCGCAGTGCGAGAGCTGTGCTGTGATTTGAGTACTACTTCAGATGAAAAGAGACTTGTGAAAACACTTTCATTAGCCCAGCACTGTGACCCAGGGTTGGCAGCTGAATACGTAAATCTCTATTAATGATTTCTACAGCAGAATACCCCTGACCCCCGATCACTTTCAATCTCAGAAAAATAAAGAAAAATGTGGCAGAGGGAGACCCAATGGGAAGGAACAGAAAAATACATTTTTCCCATTGGCAGTGTGTGGGAGGGTTATTATTTGTGTTGATGCGTGCTGTGCGGGGGATGCAGTAGACATGCTGAGACACTGACTCACATATTCAGGTTTGAGTTTCTTGTTGCTTCCCCTCGCGGCCACCTTTTCCAGCTTCTCCATAATGGGCCCGATCATCTCCTCATCCTTTAGCCTCAGCTCCTCATGGATGATCTCAATGTCCCTCACTGGGTCCACGTTCCCCTCCACGTGGACAATGTCCTCATCTGCAAACGCACCTTTAGAGTACAGAAACAGTATAACATCACTAGAACACACTACCACACACATAATTACTTAAACCTTTGCTGTAGCTACAGAGATTCTCTCACACACACACACACACACACACACACACTATAGATAAATACCGGTCAAAATTTTGGACACACCTACTCATTCAAGGGTTTTTCTTTATTTGTACAATTTTCTACATTGTAGAATAATAGTGAAGACATCAAAACTATGAAATAACACGTGGAATCACATAGTCACCAAAAAAGTGTTAAACAAATTAAAATATATTTGAGATTCTTCAAAGCAGCCACCCTTTGCCTTCGGGACAGCTTTGCACACTCTTGGCATTCTCTCAACCAGCTTCACCTTGAATGCTTTTCCAACAGTCTTGAAGGAGTTCCCACATATGCTGAGCACTTTTTGGCTGCTTTTCCTTCACTCTGCGGTCCAACTCATCCCAAACCATCTCAATTGGGTTGTGGTCGGGAGATTGTGGAGGCCAGGTCATCTGATGCAGCACCCCATCACTCTCCTTCTTGGTCAAATAGCCCTTACACAGCCTGGAGGTGTGTTGGGTCATTGTCCTATTGAAAAACAAATCATAGTCCCACTAAGCGCAAACCCGATGGGATGGCGTATTGCTGCAGAATGCTGTGGTAGCCATGCTGGTTAAGTGTGCCTTGAATTCTAAATAAATCACTAACAGTGTCACCAGCAAAGCACCCCCACACCATCAAACCTCCTCCTACATGCTTCATGGTGGGAACCACACATGCAGAGATCATCCATTCACCTACTCTGTATCTCACAAAGACATGGTTGGAAAAAATATATAAAATTTGGACTCACCGGTCTAATGTCCATTGCTCGCGTTTCTTGGCCCAAGCAAGTCTTTTCTTATTATTGGTGTCCTTTAGTAGTGGTTTCTTTGCAGCAATTTGACCACGAAGGCCTGATTCACTCTGATGACTCATTGCTGTCCCCAGTCCACCTGGTCATGCTGATGCTCCAGTTTCAACTCTTCTGCCTGCGGCTATGGAACCCTGACCTGTTCACTGGACGTGCTACCTTGTCCCCGGGCCTGCTGTTTTCGACTCTCTCTCTATCGCACCTGCTGTCTCTAACTCTGAATGATCGGCTATGAAAAGCCAACTGACATTTACTCCAGAGGTGCTGACCTGTTGCACACTCTACAACCACTGTGATTATTATTATTGACTGACCTTCATGTCTTAAAGTAATAATGGACTATCATTTCTCTTTTCTTATTTGAGCTGTTCTTGCCATAATATGGACTTGGTCTTTTACCAAATAGGGCTATCTTCTGTATACCACCCCCACAACTGACTGGCTCAAATGCATTTTTAAGGAAAGAAATTCCACAAATGTACTTTTAACAAGGCACACCTGTTAATTGAAATGCATTCCAGGTGACTACCTCATGAAGCTGGTTGAGAGAATGCCAAGAGTGTGCAAATCTGTCATCAATGCAAAGGGTGGCTACTTTGAAGAATCTCAAATATAACATATATTTAGATTTGTTTAACACTTTTTTGGTTACTACATGATTCCACTTGTGTTATTTCATAGTTTTGATGTCTTCACTATTATTCTACAATGTAGAAAATACAAAAAAATAAAGAAAAACCTTGGAATGAGTAGGTGTGTCCAAACTTTTGACTGGTACTGTACATACACACATTCCCACACATATTCATCAGTGTAGGTTGCTGAGGGGAGAACAGCTCATAATAATGGCTGGAACAGAGCAAATGGAATGGCAGCAAACACCAGAAAACCATGTGTTTGATGTATTTGATACCATTCCACATATTCCTCTCCAGCCATTACCATGAGCCCGTTCTCCCCAATTAAGGTGCCACCAACCTCCTGGGACATACACACACACACACACACACATACACCTGCTGCATTGCCCTATGGATATTGAGATACCCAAAAATGATTACATTCTCAGGGGGACAAAATAAATAAAATACTTCCACTTCAAAAAGCACAGTGGGAGATATAAGAAAACCTAAATCTAACAGCCCCTTCACAATACATTTGACTATTCTACACACCACATACTGTAAGCCAGCACACGTTTTGTAAGCACTACTATGACTCCTCAACTTGCAGAGTCATGGTCAATTCCTCTCACAGTTGTCGTTTCCTTACATGGAAAACATGAGCTCCTTGCCAACTTTAGTACCACAATATGTGAGTGTTGCCAAAGGCATTTCTGTTTTTTATTGTGCTGAGAAACAAAACAACTTTCCGTGCCAAAATGTAAATCTGTATGGCGTGTTGTAGCTCTGGTCGAGCCTCTTCAAATGGTGAGGTGCCAACCAAAACACAAACCGCCTGGATAAAAACATGTATCCATAACTTGTTACAAATGTTACTGTAAATAAGAGTACATATAAAATACAGCCTTCCCTCTGCTACTCAATGGCCTACTTGCCATGGTATTGATGGTGATTGGATAATGAAGCACTTAACCACACAATTTAGGCAGAAACTGATGATGTCCTCCTTCTGATTCTGGAGAAGGGCTGAGGGTTCCGGCCACGGGGCAGGAAGGGACGGGGGGGGCTCTGTCAGATGGGGACTGACAACCCTTTAACACCAGAGAAGGGCACCTCTCTGGCCCACTATCCACCATGTCATTAACTAGTGTCAGCACAGTGATCGTTATCATTCACCCAACTGGCAGCTGACAAGAATCACTTAAGGCTTCCTGGACATCCAGCTGATATATAAACCTGTTTTCTGAAAGTCTTACTTCTATTAAGTCACAGGTAAAACACCATGTAACTCAATACAAACACGTTTTTTTTTCCTGTGTATGTTTCAGCTCATTACTTAGAAAATAATGAAAACCGTTTTAGTTAAAAGCACTGACATCTTTAGTTGCACGTACACTTTCCATTGTCACGATAACATGAAGCGTATCATTCCCCTGTGTGGTGGCTGTCAGGACACTGAAACTCAGGTTAGAAACATTGCTGTGTTGATGAATGACGCACGCTGTGTTCGGCATCTGCGTGTTGGCGAAGACTTACTTAATTCAAACAGCACTCCTGGTTGAAGTGCTGACACCTCCGTGGAGAGGACTGTTGACAGTTGAGGCCCGGTGAGAAAGTTAGTCATTTGACTGATTCATGGCTGTCATACTTCTGATTCTGAACAAGTTTCAACCATGATTCATGTTGGAAATATTGATTCATGGTGCGGATGGGGTTTTAATGGGCAATAGAACACCTCTGCAGTTTCCTAAGTTCTCCTCAACCTGATTTTTAAACAAATTCAGTGATGTGTGTTATATTTAAGCAATAAGGCACGAGGAGTTGTGGTATATGGCCAATATACCACGGTTCTTATGCACAACGCAACTTGCCTATTGGCCATATACCACTAACCCATGAGGTGCCTTATTGCTATTATAAACTGGTTACCAACGTAATTAGAGCAGTAAAAATAAATGTTTTGTCATACCCGTGGTACACGGTCTGATATACCACCGCTGTCAGCCAATCAACATTAAGGGATCAAGCCACTCAGTTTAGAATTGCCAGGTCGCTGTTGTAAATGAAAATTTGTTCTCAACTGGCCTACCTGGTTAAATAAAGGTGACGTTTTTTAAATAAAAAAAATGAGTCATAGGAATATTATAGTTATTGTCTATCTGGTTTATATAAACATAAACATTTGTCAGTTCACTTAAGAAAACAGAATGAAACAAGAATTTCATACTCTCTTTGGTAGACTTCATCAAGATTCCATCCACCCATCCACCCAGAATCCTCTCTATATCCAGATTATGGCCCAGCTGCAAGGACCATCACACACCCCACTCCCTACTCCCCACCCTTCCCCTGGTAAGGGACAGTCCTGCACACAAAAAAAGGATGGGTTAAAAAGAACCCAATTTGGGTAAATATTGGACAGAACACAAGTTGATGCTGGGTTATTGAGCTATGAGCCACCGGGTCAGATCAGAAGTTGATGCTGGGTTATTGAGCTATGATCAACCGGGTCAGATCAGAAGACTGGAGGCGTGGCTTAGTAGGGGTGTGGCTTTCAAATAGTGATTTTTGGCCACCAACGAGAGTAAATGTAATTCCGGTTAATCTGTTTTATTGTCTTGTCAACACATGCTAAGATTGAGCATTGACACTTTAATAATGCTTTAATAATGCTTACACAAGAGTATGAGTTTCATAAGTGCCGATGCATATCCCAATGTTGGGATGATTACCACTGTGATATTTAAATAATAATACTACACATTTTATATTAAGGTATGAAATGTGCAGAAATATTGAAGGAACATTTTAATTTGCAGTGTACAAATTTAACATGAATGACATTTACTCTCACGGGTGACTAAAAATAACTATCTAAAAGCCCATTTTTTGATTACTTAAACATGGGTTAATTTAACGATCAGTCGGGTTTTTATTCACTTTCATGCTGGGTATTTTTTTGAATGTAATTCATAAGTCATTTCACTTTTTTTTTAAACGTAATTCATAGTTAATTTTTAGGAGGAGTGGGGTGTGGCTTACATATAGGTCGTTTTGGTCACTTGTGAGAGTAAATGTCATTCCTGTTCATCATGTTATGTTTGTACACTGCAAACTTAAATTTACCCTCAATATTTTTGCACATTACACATTTTAATTACATTATTATTTAAATATCACAACAAAATGGTAACTATCCCAAAATTGGGATACACATAGGCACTTGAAGAACTCAACTTGTGTAAGCCTCAATTGGCTACAAAAGTGTGTTGACAATACAACAGAACAGATGAACCGGGATTACATTTACTCTCACAGGTGGCCAAAAATAACTATCTGAAAGCCACACCCTTACTAAGCCCCGCACCTGATCTGACCCGGTGGATCACAGCTCAATAACTCAGCATCAACAACCCAACTTAAAAAAACAATGGGTTGTTTGTGACCTAACTAGCTAGGTCAAAACAACCCCATGTGTGTTCTGTCCACTATTTACCCAGCTATGTGTTGTTTTTAACCCAGCATTTTTTTGTGTGTGTTCCAGACTCCCTACTGTGCAGGGAATATCAAATCTCTGACTGACCAACAACACCCCTGCTCATCACTGGGAGTCTGAAAGTGGGAAAAAAATGAAACAATCAAGAGAAAGAGAAACAATCAGCAAATACATTCTTTATGGGCTTGTTACACTGGCTTCTTCTGGCCCCTGACATTACACAACAGTATGTGGATTTTTTCAAATAAAACTAGCAATCTGCAACTGCTTACATCACCATTCAATCATTTTGAACTGTGTGATAGCGTGATGAGATCGACAACAAAATTACAGACGAACATGAAATCAAACTTTCCAGTCTCATTCAAGTCAACAGAAGCTCTACACTTTGGTGCAAGCTGCCATGATCATGCGCGTCGTCGTGCTCATGGTAAAATGAACTTATCCAATTACTCTTTGCCTAATCAGGCTGTTTTGGTTCCTCTCCTCTTCCAGAGGTACTCCACAGTATAAACAGTTCACTTACGCCACACAGAAAGGGGCTAATCAGTGGAATTATTGTTTTGCTGCTCCAATTTGCCAGCTCCCAGATCTACACTGATTAGAATGAAAATGTGCTATTGTGTGCACGGTCCCTCCATGAACTTAAAGTGAAAATAATGCAATGTGAATCATTTGAGAGAGGCACAAATGTGCATACTGACAAAGGATTCTGATTTTTTTTCCGGGGGGGGGGGGGGGGGGGGGGGGGCAGATAAAACAATAGTGTTTGTGAGGTTTTATTGTTCTATAGGAGACATCTATAATATCCATTTGGTGGTTACCTAATACATTGTTGGAAAGGCTTTACATAAGTGATATAACTCATTATAATAGCTATATTTTGATACTGTTAATCATTTAAATGAAAGCCCCCACAGCAAAAGGACAAATACTATATCAAGAAAAAGCTATATTAAACCAAAGAGCATAATACTAACTCACTATTTAAACACACAGAATTCATAAATGGATTGTGAATTTGGCCAATATTTGACTATCATCACGGCAAAAGAAAGAAGCTCCTCTGTCCTTCTAAGTTTAAGAACAGCTGATCCACCACCCCTTCGGTGATCTAAGACAGTCTTTACTGAACACTACATTGCAAAGTAATTTACTTTCATTCCCTCTAATTTCACATTTACATCACACCAGGGCCATTCAGGCCTTAGTAAGTGGGCTACTATCTATGTATGAGGAGAAAAAGAGAAGAAAAAAAAACAGGAGGGAAATCTCCACAATTAGGCCTTTAACGACTGGGTCTGGGTAGGCCTCTGTGAAGACAGCACTTATGAGACTGCGGCGCCACACAAAGCCACAAGCAAGACTGTAAAAAAAAAAGAGAGGGGGGGGGGATCTGGTTTTCAGGAGTCAAGCTTATCTTGCAATTAACGTTTTACAACTTCATTTCAAATACTGTATGTTTTGAAGAGACCATTACCAGGTGTGCCTTTATTGACAGAACAAAGGACTTTATCTTCTCAGGGCTTGTGGCTCAACACTGCCCTGACCAGAGGACGGCCGAGAGGAGTGGAGTCTGGGGAAGTCTTGCCTCAACATAGTCATGGGATAGGACCAGGGCTCTAAAAGTGTGACTAATTTGGTTGCATATGCAACTAAATATTTTGCTGTGCGACTAGGAGTTTTATTTTGGGAGCACTGTGTGACTACGAAAAAAATCTCCCAGATAATAATTGGTTGTAATGATTAGGCTACGCTGTACCTTTGTTTCTGAGGGCCCTGGAGAAACTAGCGAGTGCAGATTCGTTAGCACCATGGTTGCACCATGACTACAGCGAAAACGGCTTGCTTCTGGCCCAACCAGTCAGGTCAAAAGATCTGGCTCATACCAGCGCAACATTTCTATCTTCCTATTGCGAGTCTCCGGGACCGCATTTTACATTCATAAACCATGTCGTGGAACGTTCTAAAACGACTCGCCCGTCGACATCGTTAACCATTTGTTTCACATTCGTTTAGTGATGTTACCTCATTGGCTGGCTAGCTAACAAACCTGGTAACTTTACCAGTATATCCAAACATTTGGGGGCACTGAAAAAAAGGAAATTGGATAGCTTCTTCGGGATATCAATGGTCGTAGATAGCAATGAATGAATGACAGATCTCTTGCATGTTGTCATCACAAACCTTTCATTTTTAAAGAGACGTATGATTTTCAATGTAATGCATCGATATAGGAAAATTGTGCTTTTACACAATGTAGAAACCTAATATTCCACATGACAGGTATTCATATCAACATTTTAGCTTTAAGTGATAATGACTGAGGAGGCGGTGTTTGGAGGATATATTGGCATGGGTGTTCTCGAGGGCCGGAAAACCATTCCAATATATCTGCCAAATACCGGCTTCAAGAGCATTATCACTTTTATACAACGGGTTACCAACATATTCAAATAATGATTGACATATTTTCATTAAAAACTTTATTTTGATGAATTTATTCATCGTATTACATCCTTCCACAAGATATAGTCCTGACACAAATCTAGGGTTGCTACCCAAGCCAGCTGGTCGTTCGTTCTATCGGTTCGGTTGCTAGAGACGCGACCCAGTCGTTCAGTCTTTTTGTTCTGTATCTATGGACGCGAACCAGTCGTTCGTCCTAAATGTTCCATTGTCATACTGGCTGGCAACGTTCTTATCCCTTGATCGCTAGCTAGCCAACTTCGGCTAACTTAGTCACATAAAAAAAAAACGCTTCCAGAATAACAGCAAAGTAGCTGCATTTGCATTTTTTAAAGCTGTTTTCTAGGGACATTTATTTGGATACATCTATAACAATGAGCTAATGAGGCGCGATTTCGCCTGGCATAGAAAATGTGCTCACTCATCAGGACACTGTTGTTCAGAGGAGCTAGCCAACAACACAGCTAACACAATTTCTTCAAACTGAAGCTGGAAAGACTGCAAACTACCTGCACTTAATTTCGTTCTACCTTTTTTGAATTGACATTTCTTTGTATATATGCATAAAAATGATGCCAGCTGATACATGATTTCGACTGGCTGAGAAACGCTGCCTGTCTGTCTGCTGGAGATCAAATTTTAATATTGAAACCATTTTGAAATGTTGGAGACAGACAGCAAGGTTTATACACATTGAAAACTAAATGTTACTCTAAAAGAAATGTGAGATAATGTCTAGACGCTTTTTATAGTGGAGATCAAATGTATAAATTGCTTGGCTGGGTTGATGAGACAGTGGATTGCGCATTCAGGATTAGACCCACCCATTGTACAATTTATAATAAACAAATGTATTTACAGTCTTACATATTAGTTTCTAGGGCAAAACATGTGCTTCAAAAGTAGCTTGAATTGATATTAGCTGTATCTCAATCAATTTAAAACATCTTATTTTCTGGTGCTCCTAAATTTAATGTTGTGCTCTTAACTTTTTCAAGTGATTATTTTTTTTTTAGAGCCCTGGATATGTTAGAGCACCAGTGGTAGCACCAGTGGGAGCTAAGGACCGTAGGCTCTGTTGCTCTGTTTCCCTTTTTCTATTCCTTTCTATTAGATGCTCTTATTCAGAGCGACTTAGCTGGTGCATATATTTAGTGAGTGCATACATGAGTACTTTTTCATACTGGGCCCTTGTGGGAATCGAACCCACAACCCTAGCATCGCAAGGGCCATGTTCTAACGACTGAGCGTCTAACATGCTCCGTCTTCTCTTAACACCTCTCAATAGATTGACTCTGCCTTTTTACAGCATCGGCAATGTAGACTTCCATTCCCATAGTGAAATGAATAAAGTTCACAGACATGAAAAAGTACAAATAGGTATCAAATCAAATCAAACATTATTTGTCACATGCGCCGAATACAACAAGTGTAGCCCTTACCGTGAAATGCTTACTTACAGGCCCTTAACCGACAATGCAGTTCAAGAAAGAAAACATTTACCAAATAAACTGAAGTAAAAAATAAGTAACAACAATAACGAGGCTCTATACAGGGGGTATCGGTACCGAGTCAATGTGCGGGGGTAAAGGTTAATCGAGGTGGCGAGCGAAAGGTTTGTTACATCTCTTGTTCAAATCATTTGGCACTGTCGTGGGCTCATAGTTTTTGTTGTTGTTTTTCACCTTTTTTTCCCCCTCTGGGGTGCTGACATGTGAGCTTTCAATGAACCAAGGTGACAACTGTTTCAAGAGGCCATATATATTCCGTTTGTAGAGGTGAAACACTTGAAAACATGCAGCTAGTTTGAAGGGCTTGATGTCATTACTTTTCGGTCAAGTACAAAGACAAGGAGAGACAGGAAACAGATCAATACTGATCAAACAGACTCCTCTGATGTTGCTACCTGGAGAGGCTATGTGGTCAACATAATTCAGTCAAATTACAGTATTCACTGGCTGCTAATTTCCTGTGCATGTTTTCACATGCGAGAGGGGGGAAGAGCACATCTGAAGCGCTTGCATTCCTGGCCCAGCTTTTAAGATGTTCTATACAAACCTAGTACCGCAATTCTCCTGGTATTCAGAGCAGTAGAAGCTACTTTATGGGCCTGTCAGGAAAAGCACATTATGGCCACCTTCCCTGCATCAAAACACCTCCAACGCAGACATGACTCTTTATGTTGATCTTGGGAATATCTTTGTGTATTATATATATATATATATATATATAATGAAACAAGGTGATAGCAGACTTTCATGTTGGACTCATCTTCCTTCTTTTAGGTTATTTAGTTTCTCAACAGAGAGCATAAACGGAAAATGCATCTGTATCTTACCTTTTTTTTTTGTTAAGGACCTCAGAAATGTTATGTTGGTATATAAGTACGTCCTAATTTTTCCGTCAAAGATCCCACGTTTCAGAATTGATTGTCACACAATGACATTGTTTCGTCCTATGAATATTAGTAGG
Source organism: Oncorhynchus mykiss (assembly GCF_013265735.2). Lineage (NCBI taxonomy): Eukaryota > Metazoa > Chordata > Actinopteri > Salmoniformes > Salmonidae > Oncorhynchus > Oncorhynchus mykiss. The sequence continues at coordinate 14,613,211 of NC_048586.1, read as the reverse complement.
CTACCTCATAAGGTATCTCCCATTCCAATTTAAACTCAAGCCAATTGTAGTACTTCCAACCAAACTGATGTATCAAATGTGGTAGCCTTTCAGCAAATATTTTTTTGCCACTGAAAATGGGTACCAAAGTAAAGAGCTGACATCTGACTGGGAAGATAACCTCTCAGTCTAGTTGGTTATTTATGCAGCCGAAGAATGAATGTACTGGGGAGGCTCCAGATTTCATTAACTTTGATAGACAATAATGGTGTTCATTCCCTTTTCATTTAAGTCTCCTCTGTCGTTTTTTTCAAGCCAGTGGGTCTGAGGGTGCCTTGATTGAAAGGAACCATCATATGCACGTCACTGTTGTCCCCCATCATTCAGAGAACAAACCTTTTTAGATCCTTAACTACCATAGCGGTGCTGATTGCACAGGCACCAGCAATTTCCTAACCAACCGCCACCTGAACAATGATGTGTACGGCTTTCAGACCCTCCAGCCTTTCAACGGTGAATCATTTCACAGTTTGGAACGAGATCTCCATAGCAACTCCTCTTTGAGGGGTTTAGAATCAACATCCAATAATTCTATGATCATCGGGCCCAGCCATTCCAAATGCTTCTTTTCACAGTGGACAGGGAAGGGGGGCAGGAGGAGGAAGCAGACAAATTCTACAGTCTATTTCAGGCAATTCATCCAGCAGCCCCATTAGAATTCAAAATATTTCGACCTTCAATCACCAAGCATGTTATCTGGAGCTGCTGTGATCTCCAGTCAAGATGGGTAGACGTTTTAGTCTAGTCAGCCACGATGAGTGGAGGTTGACAAAAACTCATTCATTCTGGCAGAATCAAAATGCTCTTTTAAACGGCGTGACAGTATATCTCAACACAGCCCACAAACAACAAGGAGGATTCTGTTCTTCCCAAGTAAAACAGAGCAAAACGCTGTGCATCCGCTCTGTGTCTCCAGGAAATCACATCACTCTGTAAAACAGCAGACCGTATAAATGCAGGGGCTCACAACAACACACCGGCTGCATTTCTAAAATAAATGATGGTGCTAGCGCATAAAAACAAAGTAACTTTTAACACCTAATTTATTTGCTCTGCAGATTAAACGCAATTCTGGAAAGTATGTAATCCTTTGATATCTGTAGAACACTTGGAAATGGAACTGGGGTCAATTCCATTTCAGGTACTATTTCTCTTAATACTGGAAATAGTTTGAAGTATGACCACTCTAACGACTACTGAATACACATCCACTTGCATTATAACTGCTCAATAAAGTTGTGACAAATGCTCATACATACAAAACACGAGTCCAGTTCGACATGAAGTGCCTCTCCAGCCATGTAAACAAAGGCAAAACACAACCACTTCCGGTCTGTGCATTTTGTGGCTTACCCACTAAACAGTCATGTTTGTGAATGCAGTGTGACCAGCTACGAGGACACTTACAGGGTGCTGTTAATTCATTATGCTTTCATCACGGTCGTTTCCTTTCCATCCTAAACAGTATTTTACAATACCAGTGGATGATTTTGTCAGGCAGTCATTACCCAGGGAACATAGACACTAGTAGTGCCTAAATGTCAGAAGTAGGGAATATCATTTAAAAAAAAAGATCGGAGAAATAACAGGGTGAGTTGTCATCCCCAGAGGTTCCTGTTTACAACATCTCTGTGAGTCACATGATCCCCCTCCATACCAACACCAGAGGGGCCTCCACAGGAAAGCCAGCGTACAGTTTTATACCCAGACCCCTTTGCCGTCATTTGGCAGAAAATCAATGTAATGGGCAAATATGACCAGTATCTGGGTTGTTGACGTTTTTTTTTTTTTCTTAAATTCAAATGAACATTTTCTTAAATTCAGAGTTTCAAGTTCAATGTTTTTATTCATCAAATTACAGACAGCAAACACTATATTATGACTGTAACCGATTCAATACTTTCTCAATATTTCCTCATGTAAGGTATAGTAATGGCATGCTAAGCCTGTTTCTGCTGGTTTAAGGAGAATCTTGTTTAAACGCAGTAGTAAGCAGGTGTTCAAGGCATTCAATTAAAGTGAGAAGCGTGTGAGCCAAGAAAAACTGCTGCTTTCCAATTGATTGACCAAATCCAGTCTTTGTGGATGAATGTACTACAGTTTATACTGCTGCTATGGCTACGCACATTGAGAAAGACAAACACATGGATGAGAATGACTCACAACTATGTACCGTAACAGACTATTCATAAGCATAAGATTTCTGATACTGCCTTCGACCTGCTCACGCAACGACTAGGGACTAGTCTGTGAGCATCCTCTTTCTTCAATAAATAGCTGGAGATGAAACCAATGTGAATGAGACCACGTGGGGAAGCACGCTTGCTGGTAAGGGACACAGGAGACTCAGTAGAGTCGGTGAGCAGGAACGAGTTTGTCTGTGTGTCTGTGTCTCAGGAAGAGGATCCAACAGTGTTCCAGTCACTGCAGAAGCACTCGGAGCACTTACCCTTCAAACTACTCCCTTATGAAATCTGGGCATTTAATAGAACCAGCTTTCAGGATGCCATAATGCCACTTAATAGTTTTTGGAAGGTTTCGTTAAAAGCAAATCCACTGTTTATACAGGCTTTTCAAAACCATTAGGGGTTGAAAAAGATTCATAACATGCAGACTACTGGGAGAATTGAGCAACTACGTCTGACTTGACATCAAAGTTCCCACGCCAGGCTGAAAAGCCTGTTTGACCACTACCTGGCTTCGATAAGTCTATAGCTAAGGTATGTAAAGTTGGAGGAGGGTGCACTTTTTAAAACAGTGTTCCACAACTGGCGGGCCGCGGGCCGCGTTTGGCCTGTGGGTAGGTTAATTTGGCCCCCCAACTTTTCAATTTTTTGGGGGAGAATTTTCATTATTGGACATAAAAGACCACTCCAAGTTATTTAAATTTTGAAATCTGTTCCCAAGTATTACAATGCATAATAGAGAGACACGTGATCGTAAAAAAGTAGGCAAGGTTTGAAATGGTTATGTTTTAGTCAAATATTAAATCTGTTTGAGATTCTTGTCACTGCTAGAGGAGATTCTCTTGATCAACTTGTAGTCTACAAATGATTTGTAATTACTTTCTGGCCCCTCGAACATCTGCTCAAGAAAGAAATGGCCCGTGGCTGAATCTAGTTGATGATCCCCGGTTTAGAACATAACCATGCACATTAATAAACCAACAAGTTAATGATAAAGACATTTTAAAACTGCAATGTTTCACTATTAAAGGAAAACACAATTTAAATGTATGTTTTCCAGAATCTTCAGACTAACATAAGAGGCAGTGTATTTATATCAAACTGGATTTTTATAGCAACCGGCAGTTGTTGGGCTGGAAAAGTGATGAATTTCAATTTAGACAATATCAACTGCAATTATGCTTTACTTCTTATAGAGTAGAGTCGAGTGTTTGTAGAGCTGAAGCTGAAACAAGTAAGTGGTCTACACTGTCCAAGATCTAGCATCCTTCCTTTAAGTTCTGATAAAGTAGGGACAAATCACTACTGACAAGATTGTGTCATTTAAACAAAATTAGAAAAATGTCAGAAATGCATTGTCTTGCGTAGTTTAGTCCCTCGTTTCCAATGGAAACAATTGCATAAAGGGTTTCCATAATGGCAATTGGGAATAAACCAAAAGTGAAAAAAGTTCTGTTTTACTGGCTGGTCTACTGTAGAGCATGGCTGAGATTTCCAAACCTCCCCCACTTCATTTGATCAGGATCAGGTCAACCAGTCAGGCACAGGTACATGCACTAACAAGCACACTATTGACACTCACTTAGGTTGAGCGCTAGCTCTGCCACAGAGCAGCAGCCTTTTGTAGGATGCTTTATAGAAGCCCGTTTCTAATTTTCAGACACAAACATGCCGTTCCAGGCAAGAAAAATTGTGCTCGCCCCCAACCGTATAATCAAGCAAAATAAAAGAAGTGCCTGGAATACTGCAGCCTATACTGCCTGACACCAGATAAAACATTGATATAATTGCAAAACAAAACCAGCAACGTTTAATGGTTAACTTGTGGAACATACAGCTTAGTCTCTAAGGAGTCCACAGAGGGACAACAATGGTGTGTCAAAACAGATAGTCGTAAAGTGACAGTAAAAGCACCAGCATCCTCTCATCCTCATTTAGAAAGTCTGTTTTCTACACACAGACATAAAAGAGCTGGTTTTGGTTTGAGGATCTGCTTCGTTTTTTTCTGTCACTATAACAAAAAAAAGCGAGCAAATACAGTTGAAGTCAGAAGTTTACATGCACCTTAGCCAAATACATTTGAACTCAGTTTTTTTTTGCGCATTATGCCCTGAATATATTCTACCATGCCCAGAAACCTGCTCCTCTTATTCTCTGTCCCCAACGCCCTAGGCGACCAGTTTTGATAGCCTTCAGCCGCACCCTCATACTACTCCTTCTCTGTTCCGCGGGTGATGTGGAGGTAAACCCAGGCCCTGCATGTCCCCAGGCACCCTCATTTGTTGACTTCTGTGATCGAAAAAGCCTTGGTTTCATGCATGTCAACATCAGAAGCCTCCTCCCTAAGTTTGTCTTACTCACTGCTCTAGCACACTCTGCTAACCCTGATGTCCTTGCCGTGTCTGAATCCTGGCTCAGGAAGGCCACCAAAAATTCTGAGATTTCCATACCCAACTATAACATCTTCCGTCAAGATAGAACTGCCAAAGGAGGAGGAGTTGCAGTCTACTGCAGAGATAGCCTGCAAAGTAATGTCATACTTTCCAGGTCCATACCCAAACAGTTCGAACTACTAATTTTGAAAATTACTCTCTCCAGAAATAAGTCTCTCACTGTTGCCGCCTGCTACCGACCCCCCTCAGCTCCCAGCTGTGCCCTGGACACCATTTGTGAATTGATCGCCCCCCATCTAGCTTCAGAGTTTGTTCTGTTAGGTGACCTAAACTGGGATATGCTTAACACCCCGGCAGTCCTACAATCTAAGCTAGATGCCCTCAATCTCACTCAAATCATCAAGGAACCCACCAGGTACAACCCTAACTCTGTAAACAAGGGCACCCTCATTGACGTCATCCTGACCAACTGGCCCTCCAAATACACCTCCGCTGTCTTCAACCAGGATCTCAGCGATCACTGCCTCATTGCCTGTATCCGCTATGGAGCCGCAGTCAAACGACCACCCCTCATCACTGTCAAACGCTCCCTAAAACACTTCTGTGAGCAGGCCTTTCTAATCGACCTGGCCCGGGTATCCTGGAAGGACATTGACCTCATCCCGTCAGTTGAGGATGCCTGGTCTTTCTTTAAAAGTAACTTCCTCACCATTTTAGATAAGCATGCTCCGTTCAAAAAATGCAGAACTAAGAACAGATATAGCCCCTGGTTCACTCCAGACCTGACTGCCCTCGACCAGCACAAAAACATCCTGTGGCGGACTGCACTAACATCGAACAGTCCCCGCGATATGCAACTGTTCAGGGAAGTCAGGAACCAATACACACAGTCAGTCAGGAAAGCTAAAGCCAACTTCTTCAGGCAGAAGTTTGCATCTTGTAGCTCCAACTCCAAAAAGTTCTGGGACACTGTGAAGTCCATGGAGAACAAGAGCACCTCCTCCCAGCTGCCCACTGCACTGAGGCTAGGTAACACGGTCACCACCGATAAATCCATGATTATCGAAAACTTCAACAAGCATTTCTCAACGGCTGGCCATGCCTTCCGCCTGGCTACTCCAACCTCGTCCAACAGCTCCCCCCACCCCGCAGCTACTCGCCCAAGCCTCTCCAGGTTCTCCTTTACCCAAATCCAGATAGCAGATGTTCTGAAAGAGCTGCAAAACCTGGACCCGTACAAATCAGCTGGGCTTGACAATCTGGACCCTCTATTCCTGAAACTATCCGCCGCCATTGTCGCAACCCCTATTACCAGCCTGTTCAACCTCTCTTTCATATCGTCTGAGATCCCCAAGGATTGGAAAGCTGCCGCAGTCATCCCCCTCTTCAAAGGGGGCGACACCCTGGACCCAAACTGTTACAGACCAATATCCATCCTGCCCTGCCTATCTAAGGTCTTCGAAAGCCAAGTCAACAAACAGATCACTGACCATCTTGAATCCCACCGTACCTTCTCCGCTGTGCAATCTGGTTTCCGAGCCGGTCACGGGTGTACCTCAGCCACGCTCAAGGTACTAAACGATATCATAACCGCCATCGATAAAAGACAGTACTGTGCAGCCGTCTTCATAGACCTTGCCAAGGCTTTCGACTCTGTCAATCACCGTATTCTTATCGGCAGACTCAGTAGCCTCGGTTTTTCGGATGACTGCCTTGCCTGGTTCACCAATTACTTTGCAGACAGAGTTCAGTGTGTCAAATCGGAGGGCATGCTGTCCGGTCCTCTGGCAGTCTCTATGGGGGTGCCACAGGGTTCAATTCTCGGGCCGACTCTTTTCTCTGTATATATCAATGATGTTTCTCATGCTGCGGGCGATTCCCTGATCCACCTCTACGCAGACGACACCATTCTATATACTTCCGGCCCGTCCTTGGACACTGTGCTATCTAACCTCCAAACGAGCTTCAATGCCATACAGCACTCCTTCCGTGGCCTCCAACTGCTCTTAAACGCTAGTAAAACCAAATGCATGCTTTTCAACCGTTCGCTGCCTGCACCCGCACGCCTGACCAGCATCACCACCCTGGATGGTTCCGACCTTGAATATGTGGACATCTATAAGTACCTAGGTGTCTGGCTAGACTCTAAACTCTCCTTCCAGACCCATATCAAACATCTCCAATCGAAAGTCAAATCAAGAGTCGGCTTTCTATTCCGCAACAAAGCCTCCTTCACTCACGCCGCCAAACTTACCCTAGTAAAACTGACTATCCTACCGATCCTCGACTTCGGCGATGTCATCTACAAAATTGCTTCCAACACTCTACTCAGCAAACTGGATGCAGTTTATCACAGTGCCATCCGTTTTGTCACTAAAGCACCTTATACCACCCACCACTGCGACTTGTATGCTCTAGTCGGCTGGCCCTCGCTACATATTCGTCGCCAGACCCACTGGCTCCAGGTCATCTACAAGTCCATGCTAGGTAAAGCTCCGCCTTATCTCAGTTCACTGGTTACGATGGCAACACCCATCCGTAGCACGCGCTCCAGCAGGTGTATCTCACTGATCATCCCTAAAGCCAACACCTCATTTGGCCGCCTTTCGTTCCAGTTCTCTGCTGCCTGTGATTGGAACGAATTGCAAAAATCGCTGAAGTTGGAGACTTTTATCTCCCTCACCAACTTCAAACATCTGCTATCTGAGCAGCTAACCGATCGCTGCAGCTGTACATAGTCTATTGGTAAATAGCCCACCCATTTTCACCTACCTCATCCCCATACTGTTTTTATTTATTTATTTTTCTGCTCTTTTGCACACCAATATCTCTATCTCTACCTTTACATAACCATCTGATCATTTATCACTCCAGTGTTAATCTGCATAATTGTAATTATTTGCCTACCTTCTCATGCCTTTTGCACACAATGTATATATAGACTCCCCTTTTTTCTACTGTGTTATTGACTTGTTAATTGTTTACTCCATGTGTAACTCTGTGTTGTCTGTTCACACTGCTATGCCTTATCTTGGCCAGGTCGCAGTTGCAAATGAGAACTTGTTCTCAACTAGCCTACCTGGTTAAATAAAGGTGAAATAAAAAAAATAAAAAATACATTTGAACTCAGTTTTTCCACAATTCCTGACGTTTAATCCTAGTAAAAAAAAATCCCTGTCTTAGATCAGTTAGGATCACCACTTTATTTTAAGAATGTGAATAATAGTAGAGAATGATTTATTTCAGCTTTTATTTCTTTCATCACATTTCCAGTGGGTCAGAAGTTTGCATACACTCAATTAGTATTTGGTAGCATTGCCTGTAAATTGTTTAACTTGGGTCAAACATTTCAGGTAGCCTTCCACAACCTTCCCACAATAAGTTGGGTGAATTTTGACCCATTCCTCCTGACAGAGTTGGTGTAACTGAGTCAGGTTTGTAGGCCTTCTTGCTCACACATACTTTTTCAGTTCTTCCCACAAATGTTCCATAGGATTGAGGTAAGGGCTTTGTGATGACCACTACAATACCTTGACTTTGTTGTCCTTAAAACATTTTAAAACAGCTTTGGAAGTATGCTTGGGGTCATTGTCCATTTGGAAGACCCATTTGTGAGCAAGCTTTAACTTCCTGACTGATGTCTTGAGATGTTGCTTCAATATATCCACCACATTTTCCTCCCTCATGATGCCATCTATTTTGTGTAGTGTACCAGTCCCTCCTGCAGCAAAGCATCCCCACAACATTATGCTGCCACCCCCGTGCTTCACAGTTAGGATGGTGTTCTTCGGCTTGCAAGCCTCCCCCTTTTTCCTCCAAACATAACGATGGTCATTATGGCCAAACAGTTCTATTTTTGTTTCATCAGACCAGAGGACATTTCTCCAAAAAGTACGATCTTTGTCCCCATGTGCAGTTGCAAACCGTAGTCTGGCTTTTTTATGGCGGTTTTGGAGCAGTGGCTTCTTCCTTGCAGAGTGGCCTTTCAGGTTATGTCAATGTAGGACTCATTTTACTGTGGATATAGATACTTTAGTACCTGTTTCCTCCAGCATCTTCACAAGGTTATTTGCTGTTGTTCTGGGATTGATTTGCACTTTTCGCACCAAAGTACGTTCATCTCTAGGGGACAGAATGGGTCTCCATCCTGAGCGGTATGACGGCTGAGTGGTCCCATGGTGTTTATACTTGCGTACCATTGTTTGTACAGATAAATGTGGTACCTTCAGGCGTTTGGAAATTGCTCCCAAGGATGAACCAGACTTGTCAAGGTCTCCAATTCTTTTGGTTTGAGGTCTTGGCTAATTTCTTTTGATTTTCCCATGATGTCAAGCAAAGAGTTTGAAGGTAGCCCTTGAAATGCATCCACAGGTATACCTCCAATTGACTCAAATGATGTCAATTAGCCTATCAGAAGCTTCTAATGCCATAACATAATCTTCTGGAATTTTCCAAGCTGTTTAAAGGCACAGTCAACTTAGTGAATGTAAACTTCTGACCCACTGGAATTGTGATACAGTGAATTATAAGTGAAATAATCTGTCTGGAAACAAATGTTGGAAAAATTACTTGTGTCATACACAAAGTAGATGTCCTAACTGACTTGCCAAAACTATAGTTTGTTAACAAGACATTTGTGGAGTGGTTGAAAAACAAGTTTTAATGACTCCAACCTAAGTGTATGTAAACTTCCGATTTCAACTGTACATACATTGTTAACAAACTATAGCTTTGGCAAGTCGATTAGGACATCTACTTTGTGCATGACACAAGTAATTTTTCCAATAATTGTTTACAGACAGATTATTTCACTTATAATTCACTGTAATTCACTGAGTTCCCCTAATTGTTATGCAGATAAATTACTTTTTAGGGATAGTGAAACTATTCCGTGAAAGCTGAAAGGCCATTTCTGTAACACGGGTGCAATTCAGCATTGTTGCTTTCCGTTTATCATGCCCACTAACTGCCTTTGTATTCTCAGTAAATACACAGATGTGAGTGCATCAGCAGAACAACCCCCACTAAATACTTCTCACTTGTCTGGCTCACTGTGGCAGCATAGAAATTACTTATAGGTCTCCCTCTGCCTGAAGTTCTTTTGTGCCTCTGACATCATCTTTGTCTTACACAATTAAAGTGTTACACGCTAGAATAATTTAAATTGCTGCTACTAAAATGGAGATGGAGGCTCGTATAAAAATAGCCAAATTTGTTTACTGATTGTATGCAGCTATTGACTTTCCCATTTTGTGAAAAGAGCTCTGATTAGTGACTGGGCTGTGGCAGGCAGAGTGGCCAAATGGACAGGGTTACAATACAGGCCATTTTCCTAATTGTTCCCAAGTTCTCTCTGCAAGGGATTACTATGTGGACAGTATAAGTGTGTCATTTCATTTCTGAGGCCATTTTCCAATAGCCTTTCAACTGACTCCTTGCGACAGACTGAGACCGCATGTCTAGAACTACCTCAAGACTCTGATGATCATCTCAAATGTGTTGCTTATGACATTTTCATATTTGAGCACATCCATGGAACAGTTATCACACTGCTGTATGGAACAGTTATCACACCGCTGTATGGAACAGTTATCACACTGCTGTATGGAACAGTTATCACACCGCTGTATGGAACAGTTATCACACCGCTGTATGGAACAGTTATCACACCGCTGTATGGAACAGTTATCACACCGCTGTATGGAACAGTTATCACACCACTGTATGGAACAGTTATCACACCGCTGTATGGAACAGTTATCACACCGCTGTATGGAACAGTTATCACACCACTGTATGGAACAGTTATCACACCGCTGTATGGAACAGTTATCACACCGCTGTATGGAACAGTTATCACACCGCTGCATGGAACAGTTATCACACTGTTGTTTGTCCTCTGCATGGCTATTCTTTTTTTCCTGTGATTTAGAAGCCTGTCAGGAAGGGATTCATTTTCTCTCCTCAAATATACAGAAGCACGTCAAATTGCACCCTCCTTTCCTTGTAAACAAACCATTGAAATATACTGTACAGTATTCAGTGGAGGTTACGGGATGACTTCCACGAAAGGGTGTGTTGGGTATGGAAGGATATCGTTTCCTTAGACAATTGGTCTGAGAGGAGGTTGTCTGCTTTTGTTGATGCAATGGAGGACCACCCACTGTAGGACCAACCACAACTAAGCTTTAGCAATGATTTACTCCGTAGGAGCAAGTAATGCAAGGTGAGATTTACCTACAGAGGATATGTTGTAACCGTCAATTTTGTCAACTGTCTCTGTGAAACCGCTGTTCTTGTGAGGTTGCACTGTTTATAACAGGTATTATGTGAACTTACATGTACTATATTGACGTTATATCACTACTAAAATGTGTGATATTCAGTTTAAAGATACAGGTAGGCTTCCTGTGATGCTGTGCTGTCCCCTGTCTGTGGTTGCTTCAGGAAGAAGCAGCCATGTTAATATTGGTCTTGTTCACTGGTTCCAGTCTAGGGGCCAATAGAGCATTGCCACTTCAAGCCATATCTCACAAGACACCGTTTAGAAAACATGCTTCCATTTTGCTGTGCGACTCAGGTGTTTTAAAAAGCTATTTGACTTTATGTCATCCGTTAGACCTTCCCAGAGGCTAATATCTGTAAACCATATGCCATGGCTGACTCAGTCACCAAATCTCAACCCAATTGAACGCTTATAGGAGATTCTGGAGCGGTGCCTGAGATAGCATTTTTCCACCACCATCAACAAAACACCAAGTGATCTAATTTCTCGTAGAAGAATGCTGTTGTATCCCTGCAATAGAGTTCCAGACACTTGTATAATCTATGCATTGAAGATGTTCTGGCTCATGGTGGCCCAACGCCCTATGAAGACACTTTATGTTGGTGTTTCCTTTATTTTGGCAGTTACCTGTATTTTCAAGATGCTGTTATATGTTTTGCGTCAATTGATATGTGCTTACAGTTGAAGTCGGAAGTTTACATACACCTTAGCCAAATACATTTAAACACAGTTTTTCACAATAAACAATATCTTAAAGGGGAGGCTGAACTTTCTGATTTAGTCTCGGTTTCAATTCGCCTCATTAGGAAATGCGACTGAGAATGAGATTTGGGTTTTGGAGGTGCGCTTTGATGTGGGTGTCTGTTGTGTGTGTGTTCGAACATGGGAAGCATTTGTACTTTCACTCTGCCAAAACAGTTACCGTCACTCACCCTTCTATGTAACTTGAAACAGTCTAACCAGGTCTTGTGTGTGGAAGTATCCTAGACTAGCTAGCAAGCTAGCCAACTTCTTTTGCCAATTAGCTTCAGCCGGCTGGTATGCGACCGTGGCAAAGTTGGTTTGGCTTTGGATAGCCTATCTGTGGGGCTAGTTAGGGACCGTCAATAAATGACATGATGTAAATGGGACAATACTTTCATGTTGCACACCGTTTAGTTGTTTAGATGTTTTCAATATTTGTATATTAATTTCTACAGTTTATAATTGATTTGAGGCTTTTAAGTCATTGAAATTTGGAGCTATTGAAATGTTAAAATATTGTAATTTACTGATGGTGCCTAACTAGCCCCATAGGGATATCGAATGTCAAACCAAATTGACCATGGGCATTAAGATCGGGTTGCATGCAGCTGCGGTCTGAATGGATGATTACTTGGGTGCTGCCAGTTGTGGGCAGGATTGAAATAAATCTAACCCGAGGAAAACTGTTACGGTACATTTCATTCCATGACATAATATTTTTTGACTATATGACCAAAATGATCCTATTTACACTTTGTAGTCAATTTTGACACTAGAATAAAAATGTTTCTGACTCATATCGATGCCACAAAAGGAGAAGTTGCTTATTACGTTCAGTTTCTCTTTAATTGTACTGTATTTTTGCCATGCAGGCTACTTACCTTTGTTGTGCCCAACCATAATCAAACGGTGTCATTTTGGGATCAGGTTACAATAATCTGTGGTTACAGGAAGCCGCTAAAGACTACAGTGTAGTTGTATTTCTCAACCTCAGAGTAGTGTGCAGTGAGTCTACCAAACCAGGCACAGGCCCTTTCATTAACTTTTCTCTGATTCCAATTCAGAGAGAAACTCCCAATAGGAATGTGAGTTTTGGGTCTGGCTTCATCTGCTCTATTCCTGAATATTGTGTTTATCTTGGAACCCAGCAGAGAGAACCGTATAGGCCTCAGTAAAAAGCTCTGCCAACTGCTTTCAACAAGATTCTACAGCGAAGTATGAAGTACATTTTCCAGTAATTGTTCTCTTTACTAGCTCATTCTGGGTGGTGCATGTACATTGGGACACATTTCTAAACAGATGAAAAGCCTGTCGTTTTAGACAGTGATATGCAGTGCGCTATAGCCTGGCAGGTGGGACTCACGTGTCGTGTGGAAGATGCCATCGCCGGCACTGATGTGGGACAGGAAGGCATTGCCCAGGCCCTGGCCAGCGTGAGCTCCCTTCACCAGTCCTGCTATGTCCACCACGTTCAGGAAGGCCGGTCACCTTGCTGCAGAACAGGTAGTCGGGGTTAGGGTAGTCGAAAGGAAACAGAGGTTCTATAACTCAGTTTAATGTCTAATATAACCAACAAAATACAGAAAAGGACAACATTTGGGAGGTGAAAGTGTTCCTCAGGTTTTTACGTATGAATCAATACTGCCAGAGGAGATTGCCAGTGATCAGACTTTCTTGTTTTCTATGGAAAATATATATACACGTCTTCAAAATCATGTCTGGGGCATTAGCGACCTATCGCTGACTAATTGGTAGCCCTAGGAGCCCATGGTCCTATCAGCCCTCCCACTTAACGCAGATAAAGGAGAAATAGAAACCAAGCAGCAGCCTGTACACCAACACCGGCCCTACACCTTAATCACCCTCCTACTGACAACAGAGGTATGTGCCATACCTTGATTCATCATCAGGCTCCTACACTCTGGAATAAGAGCTGTGACTAAAGGGTGATAGGTTTTATGTCATATTAGTCCTAGCAGAGTCATAATGCGTGTGTTTTTGCATTGCTCAATGCTGAACATGTTATACAGTCTCTTTCGCAACACCACCAACCCCAGAGAGACAGAGAGACATTCGTTCCCTGTTGTGATTTATGACCCTCTCTCACATCAACCCAATAGGATGGTCTAACCTCGCTCATAATGACATACGATAGCCAGCCACTGACACTTAAATGTTATGGCCTCTTACTTAAAAGACAAACATAACATGGAAGCCTGCAGTTATCCTCATATGTATTGTAAAGGACTGGCAACTCAATGTCAACAAAATGTTTGCGTCTTTCATGTTGCAGTAGTGTATATTTGCGGTGGCCTATACATATTTGCCAGAGAGCCCAAGTCTGAAGTGTGAATAATACGTGAACAGTGAGACCCCATACCTGACAGGCTTGTGGAATTGGCACAGGAAATCATAGCGTTCATCTGGAATGGGCACTCGGCTTTCATTTGGGTCAATGGTGCAGAAGGGGAAATTCTCAGTTGCAGCTCGACTCTTTGTCAGCACGTTGAAAAAGGTTGACTTCCTAGAAAGAAAAACAGCAGAGAGGTCAACACATCCCAGAAACTGTTTGTGGATCCTGATGGCTTGAGGGTATGATGTTGGTTTATTCAAAGACCTCAGCAAAGCCTGCAAAGCAGGAAGAACATTTCATCTCCACTATGGGAAAGAGGTCAATCTAATATATTGAACATTTGAGCTTCCAAATCCTAAATGTCCTGATTGTAGTAAAACATTAAGCCCATTTACAAGGTCAGATAATCCCATAATAGATCAATTGTGGTTGGAATCCAGGAGAAAATGACGTTTTTGATAGATATGAGCGATTGAACGGGATCAGCCAAACATAGCCCATGTCGTGCTCACTGAGAGATTTCTGTTCCACAGCACAAGCACCTCAAGAGTGCTTCAGGTTGCACTGACTACCCAATGAATGCAAGTGTAATAACGGCAAAGGCAGTTAAATATAATCCTGGACAGTTCTATCTTGGTCCCCTCACCTGATGCTCTCCGCATTTCAATGATTGGTTGGTTTAGACTCCAAAATCTACAAGACTCGAATTGCCTGGAGATTGCTGTGATGAAGCATGGATTCCTCACACGTCGCAGGATTGCTCCATCTGTTATCGTAGATATTTCAAGGATGTTTGAGATCATCCTCAGAAATATACAATCTGCCTATGATTTACAATGGCATATGAGGATAATAAGCGGAGCGCATCCCCATGTCCCCAGACAAAGGGGATTGTATATAGTCAAAGAATATTTATATGACTTGACCTTAGTGTTAATGAAGACCAGTGTTATTCTGCCTACAGTGGTGGACAAAAACATGTCGCTTCAATCATCTCTCATGTTTGTATTCATCAGCTCATCACAGAGCACGAGGCCAGTTGAACAGCAGTGCTTGCCGGGTAGGGTGGGGAGCAGGGTGAGGACAGGGGTCATTGTGAAGCCCCAGGCTTGCTAATGTTTCATGCAGGAGAGATTATTCCCAGTGGACACACATGCTATCAGCTCTATCCCTGTACAGTGGAAATGTCAGGAAAAAGGGAAATATCATAATGAGTGAGATGTTGCTGCTTGGCAGGCTTCAGGATTTGACAGCATGGTATCCTTTATTGTGTGTTTTTATCTGGGGAGAATCTTGTAATACCCACTCATCAATCAAAAGCTTTTGTGGCTGTTTATTCTGATCTATTAGACTTAAGAGTCGGTTGAGATTCTGAATTATTGAATTAAATTTGGCAAATGTAATCCCAGACATTACTGGTGCAGGGTTTGCGACCTTTGGATTCACATGCACTGTACAGTGAAAGGTATACATACTCCTGCGTCCACAGTAATGAGAGCCTTATGGCATGTGGCCGGAAATGAACTAGTCCAGAGGCTCTCAAAGTGGGGTCCGTACGCGTAGGTACTGCAGGGGGTCTGCGGATAGATCTCAAAATACAGTGCCTTGCGAAAGTATTCGGCCCCCTTGAACTTTGCGACCTTTTGCCACATTTCAGGCTTCAAACATAAAGATATAAAACTGTATTGTTTTGTGAAGAATCAACAACAAGTGGGACACAATCATGAAGTGGAACGACATTTATTGGATATTTCAAACTTTTTTAACAAATCAAAAACTGAAAAATTGGGCGTGCAAAATTATTCAGCCCCTTTACTTTCAGTGCAGCAAACTCTCTCCAGAAGTTCAGTGAGGATCTCTGAATGATCCAATGTTGACCTAAATGACTAATGATGATAAATACAATCCACCTGTGTGTAATCAAGTCTCCGTATAAATGCACCTGCACTGTGATAGTCTCAGAGGTCCGTTAAAAGCGCAGAGAGCATCATGAAGAACAAGGCACACACCAGGCAGGTCCGACATACTGTTGTGAAGAAGTTTAAAGCCGGATTTGGATACAAAAATATTTCCCACGCTTTAAACATCCCAAGGAGCACTGTGCAAGCGATAATATTGAAATGGAAGGAGTATCAGACCACTGCAAATCTACCAAGACCTGGCCGTCCCTCTAAACTTTCAGCTCATACAAGGAGAAGACTGATCAGAGATGCAGCCAAGAGGCCCATGATCACTCTGGATGACCTGCAGCGATCTACAGCTGAGGTGGGAGACTCTGTCCATAGGACAACAATCAGTCGTATATTGCACAAATCTGGCCTTTATGGAAGAGTGGCAAGAAGAAAGCCATTTCTTAAAGATATCCATAAAAAGTGTTGGTTAAAGTTTGCCACAAGCCACCTGGGAGACACACCAAACATGTGGAAGAAGGTGCTCTGGTCAGATGAAACCAAAATTGAACTTTTTGGGAACAATGCAAAACGTTATGTTTGGCGTAAAAGCAACACAGGTGAACACACCATCCCCACTGTCAAACATGGTGGTGGCAGCATCATGGTTTGGGCCTGCTTTTCTTCAGCAGGGACAGGGAAGATGGTTAAAATTGATGGGGAGATGGATGGAGCCAAATACAGGACCATTCTGGAAGAAAACCTGATGGAGTCTGCAAAAGACCTGAGACTGGGACGGAGATTTGTCTTCCAACAAGACAATGATCCAAAACATAAAGCAAAATCTACAATGGAATGGTTCAAAAATAAACATATCCAGGTGTTAGAATGGCCAAGTCAAAGTCCAGACCTGAATCCAATCGAGAATCTGTGGAAAGAACTGAAAACTGCTGTTCCCAAATGCTCTCCATCCAACCTCACTGAGCTCGAGCTGTTTTGCAAGGAGGAATGGGAAAAAATGTCAGTCTCTCGATGTGCAAAACTGATAGAGACATACCCCAAGCGACTTACAGCTGTAATCGCAGCAAAAGGTGGCGCTACAAAGTATTAACTTAAGGGGGCTGAATAATTTTGCACGCCCAATTTTTCAGTTTTTGATTTGTTAAAAAAGTTTGAAATATCCAATAAATGTCTTTCCACTTCATGATTGTGTCCCACTTGTTGTTGATTCTTCACAAAAAAATACAGTTTTATATCTTTATGCTTGAAGCATGAAATGTGGAAAAAGGTCGCAAAGTTCAAGGGGGCCGAATACTTTCGCAAGGCACTGTATATATATATTTTAAAGTGGATTATTATTTATTTACATTTTATTTTAATAATATTACTAAAAACAGCAGATTAAACACATTTTTTGCCAAGGGATCTGTGGAATAAGTTTAGAGGGTGTAACACAATACAATGTAATTTTATTAATCTACAATTTATGTTCTTAAAGGGCCAGTTTAGTCAAAAACTAGATTGTCTTGTGTTTTATATATATTTCCACACTAAGAGGTTGAAAGAATAGTGTGAAATTGTGAAAATTATGATAATGCCCTTTCAATTTAAGAGATGTTTTAAAACACAGCCTGAAATTTCTGCCTGTTTTGGTAGGATGGAATTTTGGCCAGCCTGGTGTCATCACCAGGTGGTAAAATAGTTAATAGACCAATAAGAAAAAGAGTTCCAAACCTCTCTGCAAATAAAAGCTCATTTTCAGTTTTCTGAAGTCGGACGTTTACATACACTTAGGTTGGAGTCATTAAAACTTGTTTTTCAACCACTCCACAAATTTCTTGTTAACAAACTATAGTTTTTGCAAGTCGGTTAGGACATCTACTTCGTGCATGACACAAGTAATTTTTCCAACATTTGTTTACAGACAGATTATTTCACTTATAATTCACTGTATCACAATTCCAGTGGGTCAGAAGTTTACATTCACTAAGTTGACTGTGCCTATAAACAGCTTGGAAAATTCCAGAAGATGATGTCATGGATTTAGAAGCTTCTGATAGGCTAATTGACATCATTTGAGTAAATTGGAGGTGTACCTGTGGCTATATTTCAAGGCCTACCTTCAAACTCAGTGCCTCTTTGCTTGACATCATGGGAAAATCAAAAGAAAACAGCCAAGACCTCCACAAGTCTGGTTCATCCTTGGGAGCAATTTCCAAATGACTGAAGGTACCACGTTCATCTGTACAAACAATAGTACGCAAGTATCAACACCATGGGACCACTCAGCCGTCATACAGCTCAGGAAGGAGACGCGTTCTGTCTCCTAGAGATGAACGTACTCTGGTGCGAAAAGTACAAATCAATCCCTGAAAAACAGCAAATGACCTTGTGAAAATGCTGGAGGAAATAGGTACAAAAGTATCTATATCCACAGTAAAACGAGTCCTATATCGACATTACCTGAAAGGCTACTCAGCAAGGAAGAAGCCACTGCTCCAAAACCACCATAAAAAAATCCAGTCTATGGGTTGCAACTGCACATGGGGACAAAGATCGTACTTCTTGGAGAAATGTCCTCTGGTCTGATGAAAAGAAAAAATAGAACTGTTTGGCCATAATGACCATCGTTATGTTTGGAGGAAAAAGAGGGAGGCTTACATGCCGAAGAACACCATCCTAACCGTGAAGCACGGGGGTGGCAGCATCATGTTGTGAGGGTGTTTTGCTGCAAGAGGGACTGGTGCACTTCACAAAATAGATGGCATCATGAGGGAGGAATATTATGTGGATATATTGAAGCAACATCTCAAGACATCAGTCAGGAAGTTAAAGCTTGCTAGCAAATGAGTCTTCCAAATGGACAACGACCCCAAGCATACTTCCAAAGTTGTGGCAAAATGGCTTCAGGACAACAAAGTCAAGGTATTGGAGTGGCCATTACAAAGCCCTGATCTCAATCTTATAGAAAATGTGTGGGCAGAACTGAAAAAGCGTGTGCGAGCAAGGCCTACAAACCTGACTCAGTTACACCAGCTCTGTCAGGAGGAACGGGCCAAAATTCACCCAACTTATTGTGGGAAGCTTGTAGAAGGCTACCCGAAATGTTTGACCCAAGTTAAACAACTTAAAGCCAATGCTACCACATACTAATTGAGTGTATGTAAACTTCTGACCCACTGGAAATGTGATGAAAGAAATAAAAACTGAAAGAAATCATTCTCTCTACTATTATTCTGACATTTCACATTCTTAAAATAAAGTGGTGATCCTAACTGACCTAACAGGGAATTTATACTAGGATTAAATGTCAGGAATTGTGAAAAACCGAGTTTAAATGTATTTGGCTAAGGTGCATGTAAACTTCCGACTTCAACTGTAGGTTGAAGACGACAAAGGTTAAAACAACGAGATTCTAATATCCCATAACTCTTTGCAACAATAGGACCAGCTATGCTAGTTAGCAAAGGCGCTGGTAGCTAGCAACGGCGCCGGTCATTAGTAATGGCCCTTGTAGTTGGCAGCGCCGCTGCTCCCAGGTTTTTACCAAGACTCAGACCACTCACAGACAGTCCTGGAAACACTTTTGCTTGAAAAATTGCTCTTTGGTAAGAAGCTATTTTAGTGCATTTTTTTTTAAACCATTTTAATTGAAAAAAATCACAGTAAAGGTACTTAATAGTTACCCAGAAATTACTTGATTTTGAGATAAAAACGGCTGCATTGGAACTTTAACTATGGGCAACATGGGTCTGGGAGGTTCACAGGGATATTGGCATTCATAGTACTCCACCAATTATTTTAAAAAATGTAACTCAACACTTCTTGTATTCCCCCATACATGCACAGTAATTTAAGCTTTAAAACTGTCTCTCTGCCTCATGTAAGACTGTGTAGAATTACAGCATATGTGTTGAATTGCAGAGTACTATAGCTTTAAAGCTGCAAAAACAACAAAAACTCTCTGCCACTGACAAAATATCTCCAATGCCAGGCCTTTAAAATGTTCCTTCCCAGGACCTGAGACTTGGTTTGTCTAGCCCTGCACTGCCAAAGTCTTAGTAAAACTCCTTGTATGCTATTTTAATTTTATTTTAACTCACTCAAGTTGTGTTCTGATTATGAGGGGGTCCCTGAAGAATTTGTTATGACCAAATGGGTTCCCGGACCCAAAAAGTTTGAGAACCCCCTAGTCCAGTGGTTCCTAACCAGGGGTAGTAGGATCCCTGGGGGTACTTGACGTATCCACAGGGGGTTACTTGAGGAGACTCATGAGACCATTGGCCTACTGGTAAAATACACATGAGAGGACACTTCAGGGGTACTCTGGGCAGAGCAACATTTAGCTGGTGGTACAGTAACAGAGAAAGGAACCACTGCCCTAGTCAATGAATGAACAGAATACCTTTACACTGGCTCATGCAGACCATATAATAAATGAAGTACTTAAAAATGCATAGTCCATGTTTGCTAAGCAGTAAAAATGTATATTTCGAGTTTACATTTAAAGACTATAGACATACCCTACATTGGGCAATCCAACGATTCCTATTTTTAAAGAGGTCCCAAACCGTCCAATCAGTGGTGGTGGCTGCTGTCCATCATCTCCCTTCTGCTAACAAAAATAACATGTCACTGTCCATTGAGAGTGAGAGCTCATAGTATTATGTAATCTAGGGTACACATTCAGCTTTGGCCTGAGCTACTGTAGTATACATAAAACACACCTTCTTGGGAGCCATGTCCTTTTCTTCAGTTTGCGCTGGCTACTAAAACTGCGCTTAAAGTATAGTGAAAAAACATAAATGCACGATTTAGAGACAATAAGCTGACAGGTGTCTAGCTAACACCACGCTGATGTCGACCGCACTAACGCCCTGCTCTCAAAATAGGACATGATTCTGCTCGAAATAAAAGATGACACTGGTAGCTTGCTAGCTGACCAATGTTTCTACATTTAAACACACACTTGTTAACATTAGGCCTAGTATGCCTACTCTACTTGAGCTGAGCTAAACTTAATTTTGTCATAGAAAATGTATGCACACATTGGCGCATGTACATTGGACCACGTAAATACTTTTCATACGTGCCTGACTGTGTTGTCTGGCACAATGCATTTGACTTGCACCACATGCACTTACAACTGATTTAAAACGTACAACACACCATTATAGGTTACTACAGGAGTTATTACAGGAGACTGACTACCCAAGAGTCAAGCCTATAACCAAAATGACAGTCTCTAACACAGAATATTACAGTGGCAGGGTGTGCTGGTTAGGCTGTACCTCATAACATGGAGGGTTAAATCAATGCAAGTAAGCAGCTGGGAGATTACTACTCCTTTAACAATGTGAATCTTCTATGCTATTGCTTGCCTGGGCGCTGGTTTTCCCCTAAGGGTTATCTCCCTCCCCGATATTTTTCTTCTTCTTCTGAACACGAATATGATTGTATATCAATCTGCCTGTTAAGCACCATTGCATAGTGAATTTCAGTCTTTCCCACATATTCTTTAAAAAAAAAGCTTCCCTTGACAACCAGAAATGTACAAACATCGGATGGAAAAATGTGAAAGGCATTCAGCAATAATTACCATGCAAGGGCGGGGACGAGAAACAGGTTGAATACTGTACATTCGAAATTAATGGAGAACCATATGGCATGCAGGTTTTTGCATATGCAAATAGCCTACTCACGACGATCGACGATCTGGTGCGTTAGTCCACAAATCATATAAAAGGAGATAGGCCTACTGTGCATCTTGATATAGATTTTACAAGATAAAAATAACACGAGTTTATGAGAAAATAACGTTTTCTACATAAAAATGAAGTAGGCTACCACCAGTATGACCCAAAACACCACCAACTTTATCTACTTGTAGGCTACTTAAAAAATAAATAAAAAATCCCTTAAAAAAAAAAAAACTTTCATACACCTGTTTTACGATAATTATATAAATGATCATGTAAAACTACTTAGAATTGAAGCAAGGCGTCCTTGCCCCTAAACTGTTTCATCCCTTGGCCAGAAACAGCTGTAGGCCTGTGGATTTCAAACAATTCCGACCATGAGTTTACACCGATTAGTTAATTG
Organism: Oncorhynchus mykiss; assembly: GCF_013265735.2. Classification (NCBI taxonomy): domain Eukaryota; kingdom Metazoa; phylum Chordata; class Actinopteri; order Salmoniformes; family Salmonidae; genus Oncorhynchus; species Oncorhynchus mykiss. The sequence continues at coordinate 14,591,219 of NC_048586.1, read as the reverse complement.
TCCACAAATAAACTTCCCTCCAGGCCTAAAGAAATTAATCCGTGCAGGAACTGACCAGAAATATCGCTCTAATCCAGCATCCTGCATCGTTTAACATGCATAAAACGAGCCTCTAATAATATAGATTTGAGGCAATCAAATGCCTTTTGTACCAATAATTTAAATGAATAGGTTTGGATTAATCATGTATCTTTTGTTGTTGAACGCCTTGATCGATGCAGCGTCACTTAGCCTCACCACAATAGATGCACAACGTTTTGTTCTACCAAATAAATCATGTTCATTGTTTAAGGTACATTGATCAATCTAATGACTTGTAATAGGCTCCTAATTGCCACAGAAAAGTGCTTTCGGATGGAGTCCTGCATGCGAGATTCAACTTCAAATTCTCACTTGAATGACACTGTTCAAATATTTTTCAGGACAAGATTTCGTCAAGGATGCTGGCATTCGGTACCAAACGTTACGCACATTGACAGACTATCACATCTTTATCATAGTAGGCCTACATGAAATTGTGTGAAATTCCAAACTCAAGTACATGTGCAACGCCATTCAAAATTAGTAAATAGTCTTAACACGGTTTCAAAATGAGTATTGGCACTCATGTGATCAAACATTTTGGCAACAGCTGTCATAATCGTTGTTTTGGTGCTCTGGTGTCCCTATCTGCCTACACCGCTAAATGTTTTTGTTTGTTCGTTATACATTACCTTACGACTTCATAATATAAGTGTTTCAATAATCAGTTAGATGTTGAATAATGTGGGAATAATCACTCTAATTAAAAGCAAGTACTCCATCGAAGGCATTATCTTCCCCTCGCTCGGCGATAAATGATTCCTCTTTTATTTACAGACAAAAATAGAAATCCAGTATAAAGATCTAGATAACACCAGAATGTGATTATATATAGAACATCAACAACAGATAATCAACAATAATGACACGGGCCTTATTTTAACCAAAAGTGCATGACACCAGACAAAACATCTCGAATTGTAATTACAAAAATGCCAAAAACGGTAAGAGAAATGAATTCTTGCATGCTCAGACACATCTTATCAGACACTCACGCTGTTCGAGCTACTTTGGCATTACAATCAAATTTGTTTATGCAGAATCGACATTTGATAGTGCTAATAGCACTCCACTCAAATTGCCATGATTGCAAAAAAAAAAAAATGAAGCAATTTTCTTGGCTCCGTTCGATGGATTTGATGAAATTGTTTTATATTCGCCTCTCTAAAGGTGGGGATTTAAAGCAGAGAGAGCCTTTGAACAAATTGCGCTTGCCTGACTGGCAGCATTCAAGCGCTATAATGGAGCATTATTTGCCCGTTTTGAATACTGTAATGCACAGCTTTCAGTGAAGCCTTTCTCTGGAAAATTGCTTTAACTTTTAAAGGGATGATGATTCACACCAAAGCAGGCCATTGTTACATTATGTCATTACCCCCTAAATGTTTAACAAGCTGTGAAACACGTTGACATATATTGCATTGTGATCTTTTAAAAAATGTATCTAAAGAAGGAAAAAAACTATAGTCATTTGGCGAAAAAAAATAGGTAACGTTGATGAGCTCCCCAATGGGTTTTCTATGATTCAATTGTATCTCCAAACGTTATATTTAGTTAGCCTAAATATTTAGTGTGCAATGCTCTATGGTTTCATTGTGCCATATGAAATCAGCCTGTGTCTGTTGAATGAAATCCATTCGCCAGGCTGACATGAGGGGAACAACATCTCCTGTGATTATTATGAGAACGTCTGCAATATTTTTTTCAAATAGTTGTATTTTAGTAGTTTACAGGTTGTAACTCTTCAGAACACCAACCACTCATCAAGTTAATTGTCACTTTTTTAATTGACCAAAATTCCCCCGCACACACTCAACATACACGCGTAAATTGGCACAGACAGGCAGGCAGACTGGCGCTTCACGCTCACGCACGTACACACACAGAGTTTACAAACAAGTCCACGATGCTCTCTTTAACGCACACCTGGCAACGTCGCTTGAGCCGATGGAAACATTTAGATAATTCACCGGTTGAATGACATACCTTGTATTGCAAGCGTCTTCACTTCAGTCAGCCATTAATCAGTGACAATGGGTCAGCTTACTGTATTTTCTGGCCTCCTGGTGAGAGTACGGGAACTTCTGCTTAAATTCATGTCCATGGACGCTGTGAGCAAGCACATGCCCTGCAAATGAAGACGTTTCCATTCCTGAAAGTGCATGACAGCTTTAGTTTTGACAAATATGAAGGCACCGCAATTCTTATAGGCCTAAGATCATTTTTTTTTCAATAATCACCAATCCCCTTATGTCATGTCATGAAACATAAAACATTTTTGGGACTCCACGAGGGATAAATGCCAGTGGTAGCTATAGCCTACACCAGAACAGTATCCCTCACAATAATATGCAATTAGAGAAATCCGTTTCAATAAGAAGCTGCAGTTGAAATAAAACAAGACAATTTGTCAGAAAGCCTTAGGAAATGCAACAGAGTGCGTCACCTAACTAAAATATATCATATTAAATGCTTACCTCTTTCAGAGGACTGGTTTACCCCAAAATGAGCTCGATTCTACAATGAAAGGACACATTGAGCCTTGATGAGAGAATACATAAAATGTATAAAAACACCACATCGTGTCTTGCTTGACAGTCAGAGTCGCACAATAGTTATTGATTGACGTGAATCTTTTAGCGTTTCTGTCCTTAGTCGAATCTCTCATTGGCTGACATCGCCCCCTTGCCAATAATCCAGCACTTAGATTGGCTGCTTGCTCTTGCCAGCTGTACTTCAAAGAACGCGCTCTCTACAACTAGGTAGTGTAGGAGCTCCGAGCCAAGAGAGAAATCGTGTGACTACGAAAAAGCACAGTGCCTGAGTCGAATTGGAAAAGTACACTATTGCAGAATTTTGACCAATTCAACATAGCAAAGGCCCTGGATATGGCTACGTCTATACTTGGGGTAAGGCGACACAATATTCGTTTTCAATTCAATGCGTAAAACATGCGTGAAAGTAGGCTTTATACTTTGTCGCTTTCTAAGAAGTTTGTGGTCAATGTTGTTTAATCCTTCAGCTTTGTTGGTCATAGGTATTTAAACTGCTTGTTTATATGTTGAACATCGTGACTCATATCGGTTTATAGACCACTTTCCTCAATCAAAAGAATTGTAGCTTTTGCCAACTTTCAATAATAGGCTATACCCAACATTGTGAGCAAACTTTCGAGACACGCAGTCAACTGAGTGACATTACTGTATATCCTCGATGATTGTGGCTGTTTATTTGGTTCAGTGGATATTTGGGTCACATTTTGATACACTCTTTACGAATAAAACATTTCAGTAAATTCAATTTTTTATCCATTATTACGGTAAATAATTTTGTAGCCTGCAATAATTGCTATCCAAACAAGCATGACAACCGAACGGTTGGTGATCACATAGGCAGACGCAAAGTATACTTCTAGCAAATACATGTAGGCTATATTATTTTCATTGCTTGCAATGTTCTAAATACAGATATTCATCTCTTTACAGGAAGAACCACGATTTGGAACTACCCCTCTAGCTATGCTGGCTGCTACTTGTAACAAAATTGGCAATACCAGTCCCCTTACCACTCTACCTGATTCCAGTGCGTTTTCAAAAGGCGGATTTCATCCTTGGAAAAGAACCTCCTCTAGTTGCAACTTGGGATCCAGTCTCCCTGGATTCACTGTAGCAACAAGCCGCGGATCGACCGGACTAACATCAACTACTGGCACAGGCAACAGCGCGTTCTGCTTAGCCTCCACCTCCCCGACCTCCTCTGCGTTTTCCACAGAGTACAGCAGTCTGTTTTCCAACTCTGCGAGCATTTCGTCCCAAGAGTCTGGGCAATCCGCCTTCATCTCCAAAGTCCACACATCAGCAGAAACCCTGTATCCGAGGGTAGGGATGGCACATCCGTATGAGTCGTGGTACAAGTCTGGTTTCCATTCAACCATCTCGGGCGATGTTACGAACGGAGCGTCCGCGTGGTGGGACGTTCACGCCAACCCTGGCTCATGGCTCGAGGTCCAGAACCCTGCAAGCTCACTGCAGACCTCCCTGCATTCCGGGACCCCCCAAGCCATACACTCTCAGCTCAGTGGCTATAACCCTGACTTCTCCACTTTGACACACTCGGCATTCAGCTCAACCGGTATAAGTCCCACGGCATCTCATCTCCTATCAACTGGCCAACACCTATTAACACAAGAGGGATTCAAAACAGTCATTCCATCATACACGGACGCCTCTGCCGCCAACGCTATGATTTCAGGTTCCAGTTCTGGTTCCTCAAGGTCATCCAGGAGGTACTCCGGCAGAGCCACATGCGACTGTCCGAACTGTCAGGAGGCTGAGCGGCTCGGGCCTGCAGGGGCCAGCCTACGGAGGAAAGGACTTCACAGTTGTCACATTCCTGGCTGCGGTAAGGTGTATGGCAAAACCTCTCACCTTAAAGCCCATTTGAGATGGCATACTGGCGAGCGGCCCTTTGTCTGCAATTGGCTTTTTTGTGGCAAAAGGTTTACAAGATCAGATGAACTTCAGAGACACCTCCGTACCCACACCGGTGAGAAAAGGTTTGCTTGCCCAGTCTGCAACAAGCGCTTTATGAGGAGCGACCATTTGAGCAAGCACATTAAAACCCACACTGCCGGCGGTGGAGAAGGTAAAAAGGGAAGCGACAGTGACACCGACACCAGTAACCTGGAGACCCCCAGGTCCGAGTCCCCAGAACTCATTTTAGACGGGGTAAACCCCAGAATCACGATCAAGGACCCATCTCCTCATGACGAGCCCTGAAGGCTGTTATTTGAATGACTTCGAAACCAACTTTATAAAGCAAATGACCAGTAGGCATCAAAACTGGCACATGTAATAAAAAACGGGCCTAAGGTTTGAGAGACAGTATTGGAGGAAACAATTATTTTAGGCAAAGCATTTGAAAACTAAAAATAATTAGATCTTACCACCATATTGATTGAATGTTCAACTCGTTATTAACCATCAAACGAAAAGCAGAATTATTCTATAGGCTATTGTAAGAAAATGACTATAAAGCTGTCAACTTAAAAATGAGCTGGAGGACATTTTAAACGGACCAGTGCGTAAAAGGGGTAAGTTAACCGAAATGAACTTGGTTGGCCCATGTGAGTCGCCATCATCTTGTACATATTGGCAACAAACAATGTGTTCTTTTCATGTAAATGTTAATTATGATTGTTTTATTCGTGTTTGGGATCCTGAAATTCAGGGAGTTTACTTTTAACGCACTTTGTGGATATGTATGTACACAGCTTTTTAAAAATTCAGTTAACCATTTAATTTCTTTGCTAAAAATATATAAATGTTTACTTGTATAAAATCACACGTACAAGCCTTTCATTTTGTCATAATTAAAATGATGTAAAATCTGAGGCAGTAGTCATGTGATGGGAATGTTTTACTATCTTGTGTCCCATATTTGTTTTCATTATTCCAAATTAAAATAAATGATGAAAAAGGGTAATTGATTTGATCGTAAATAAATACGATTGCCAAACGTAAAATGTAGATAAGCAAGAGTGTTCATTACATCAAATCAATCATATATTGCTGATATAGGCAATCGCACATAGACTTGCATTCTCTCTGAGGAATAAATCAATAGGCATAGTAAATGGCCGGAAAATACATTTCATGCCCAAATGAAAATCGTGTTAAATGGTATTAATTATGACTTGGAGCACATCGCAGCCCCCATGTGTCTTGTATTTGCGATTAGGGATTCGTGTCTTATCAAATATCTGATTAATCTCCGAGACAATCATTTGTTCAGCTTTACTTTATCTGGGGGCTTCCGAGGGGGTTTTGATGACAAAAGGACTCCTGAATATTTATTTTAATTGTCCAAATTAACTGCTTTAATTTGCATGTCAAACGGAAAGATTGCAGTCCAATAATAAGGACACAGCATCTCTAAGCTTTCCTAGAAACTATACACTTGATTTGATGTTATGGGAACTGTTTAAAAAAAAAAAAAAAAAAGGAAAGAAGAAGGGGTAAAAAGCCATATGCAAATGTTGAATTTGAAATGCTCTTGTCGCGGCGCAGTCAAATGGTCCCTGCGTGTTATTTGAATATCAGTGGCCCCGTACTGAAAGGGTTCAAGGATGCTCTCTGAATTCTTTGTGCTTACCCAGTGCAGCGTCCGATCTCAAAGAAAAACCCGGGGAATAATTACAGCGTGAGCCCAGGCCTGGGAATACATTAGGGAGAGGCATCTCATCCAGACAACCTCTTCATGAAGAGGAAGTTCAATTGACCAGAAGGCAATGGAGGGAAATTATTTTCATTTCCTTTTGTGTGGCTGGGTTTAAAAGAGAGAGATCAGGAAAATAACGACCAAAAATAACATTGACATGTTCTATAATGATCACCAAATTTGAGTTCACGAATAAACAACTAAAACTGAAGACTAAAATGCCTAAAAAAAACAAAGGCATATATCATATATTTAGCATTTAATATCAATGTGACATTTTAAATGCGCAGGCATGATTTAAAATAAAATAGACCCATTCAAAATCAGGCTACTATAATATAGACTAACAAATAATACATCAATGCAACCCGCAGTTGCAAGTGTGCTTATTTTTTAAATTATAAATTAGCTGTTTATTTGCAGTGACTTTCTGATGTTATTTTTTCTTCTTCTGGAAAATATTTTTCATAAAACATTTAGTATTATACTGTAAATCATTAACATAGTTTGCAATTATATGGCTACAATAGGTGGTTCAAATCAAAACGATAAGTGCGTCCAAATGCTTTTGGGAGAGAGACGCCTGGTGTTGCGGACAGTAAGTGCTGTCAGTTAGCGCTTTGTTGCTTTCCCTGGAATGCCCTCTCACTGAGCATTAGGCAGAAGTCATCTTTGTTTTCAAGCCACAATAAAAGAGAGAGATCAAAGAAGAGAACCAGTGCGACGTTACGGGACACATTTCGCTGCTAAAGGGCTCACGCCATTCTCCTCGTCCCCAGGGTAAAAACAATGTCCGTCATCTCACAATGGAAGATGGCAAAAATATTTTTCTTGTGATAATGACAAAATTACAATTAATCAAACCAATTGGATAGCCTAAAGCATTTGAAGTATAGGCTTATAGATGCACACCTCCCTGCATTATTGGAGGTAAATTGGCTACACAGAATATACAAATCTGAAGCGACTGAAACAAAACGTGCAAGTAATTCTCGACTTTTTTTTATCAGGAATGATCAAAGCATATCATATCGACATTAGTTATCCATCTAAGCTAATTGCTATGGCTTTTCCAAAAATATATGGCTCCCAAACAAATACGGACTCGTAGGTTACACTGTTCATTAGGTCAAATGAACCCCAATGACCTCATGGTTTCTTCGGTTTTGTCCATCATGGTGATCTTGTCATGCAGGCAGCTTACAAGTAATATCTAAAGGCCAATAGGCACGCAGTGTTGTGTAAATCATGCATTGAGTTTTACACTAAAGGTAAAATTACATGCATCGACTTCAATTCGGAATTGGGTCTTCAGTGTTAAACATTTGAAACAAACTTGAGTTCTACACACTAATCACGTATGCAGGCATACTCATATGGATCGCATAGGCTACTGAACACTCAAGAGATTGAATGTCATTAGTCAACCATGCTCCTGTTTAGGGCACTTGTTGCAAAATACCATTGTGAAACAAGCTACATAATTAGGCTAGACTTGTAACAAATGTGATGAAACACGGTTACAAGCATGTGGGAACATAACAGTTTCCCACTGGGCACAGACACAATTTGTTTTGTTCAGTAATGTCTAGTTCTGATTTACATTTGGTTGAGTTGTCAACTAATGTGATATAAACAAAACAATTTACCATGCCATTTGATTTAGGGTAAAAGTTGGGTGAAAAAAATACCAAATCCATTACTTTGACAATCAGTTTTCGACGTTGGTTCAACGTCACATAATGTTGTTGTTTAAATAACATTGATTCAAACATTTTTTTTTTAAATTGCCCAGTGGGTTGTTACACTTTCACCAAACCAAAATATTTTCATTACGATTTGCTATAATATTATTTTAGTATTTTGCAGAGTTATCATGAATAAAATGACAACCATGAAGTGCATGCAAGACAATGTGACAAATATTTCTGTGGTTCAAGTTATTTTTCATCTACTGCTGCCCTCTAGTGGAGGAAAATAACATTTGAGGGCCTTCGCTCTCATGATGCTGTAGCAGTCAAATAGCAGGTAACATCAAAACGACCAATGACCAATACTGTGCAGGCTACTAAAACTTTGGTTTCTATGTGTTGTTTAATGTTTAATAAAGTGACCACACTTAAAGAAAAAAAACAACATTTTACAGTAGCATCATAAAACATTGAAAACATTACACGTTCGTGTGGAAAAAGATTAACTTTGTTTATAGGCCAGCAAAATAAAAAGGTATGCCATTACTGTCCCACTTTGTAAGATTGTCTACTCTCACAGTTTAGCGCTTTCTCTGAGCTCTATCTCGGCTTCTGGCTCTTTTCTCCCTCCCTCGGCCCATACTCCTGCTTCTACTCCTCTCTTTACCTCCCCTCTCTCTCCCTCTCTCGTGGCTTCTACTCTTCTCTTTACCTCCCCTCTCTCTCCCTCTCTCGTGGCTTCCACTCCTCTCTTTACCTCCCCTCTCTCTCCCTCTCTCGTGGCTTCTACTCCTCTCTTTTGCTGCTTTATCCTTCGCTCCATCTCTGCTCCTATTCCTCTCTCGTCTACTTTTCCCCTCATCCCTACTGTGAACCTGGTCTTTACCTCTCTCACGGCTCCTGCTTCCTTCTGGGCCAGGCTGGGAGCTGCAGCTGGTTTTCTGCCTCTCCCTGCTGTCATGTCTGTGTCTCTCCTGACGTTCTTCCACCCTCATCTTTCTCTCTGGACTGTACTTTCTGCCCTCGCTCCTGCCTGGCTCAGCCCTCGTTTGTTTCTTCTCTCTGGTATCGTCTTCGTGCCGTTTCGGTCTGGAGGTTGGGCTCCGTGACCTGCTCCTGTGAGAGGCGGCCTTGGTCTTACTGTTGACTTGTCCCTCACTCTTCATGTTATCACAACAGGAGTCCTTTCTCTTGTCCTTCCTCTTCTTCTTCTTTTTCTTCTGGCTCTTAGAGTTGCTGTCAGAGTCTGAGTCACTGTCACCATCACTGCTGCTGCTACTGTCACTGGAGCTATCACTATCATGCTTCTTCTGCTTTCCTTTACTCCTCCTCTTCTTCTGCTTTTTGCCCTTCTTCTCTTTCTTCTTCTCCTTCTTTTCTAGACGATCCAGTTTCCTTTAAAAAAAAAAAAAGAAAGACAATATATATTTTTTTAGTAGATCACGTTTACTTTTATTTTTGAATGAATCATCCTGTGTCTTATTTTACAATGAGCATACTTTCATCCAAAACAACTAAATCTATGAATGAATGCTCTCCTACCGGAGGAGCTTCTCTTTCTGTTTAGTAGTCAACGACTTCAGGAATTCAACCTCCGGATCCTCCTCTTCTTCACTGGCGACATACTCCTGTAGCAGGAAAACAATGAACAATAAGTCAAACACAATTCAAGATAATTCAAGAGCAAACACTAACTAAGCGTGCATATACATTTCATGTAGAAGATATGTCACAAATGGTTAGAGGAAGCAAGTAAGACAAGAATAACATCTGCTGAACAAAAATACAAATGCAACAATTTCAAAAGACTTTTACTGAGGTTCATAAGGGAAAAAAAAAATCTGTCAATTGAAATAAATTCATTAGGCCCTAATCTACAGATTTCACATGACTAGGAATACAGATATGCATCTATTGGTCACAGATAAGGGCGTGGATCAGAAAACCAGTCAGTATCTGGTGTGAGCACCATTTGACTCATGCAGCACGACACATCTCCTTCGCATGGAGTTGATCAGGCTGTTGATCGTGGCCTGTGGAATGTTGTCCCACTCCTCTTCAATGGCTGTGTGAAGTTGCTGGATATTGTCAAGAACTGGAACACGCCGTCATACACGACGATCCAGAGCATCTCAAACATGCTCAATGGTTGACAAGTCTGTTGAGTATGCAGGCCATGGAAGAACTGGGGCATTTTCAGCTTCTAGGATTTATGTACAGATCCTGCAACATGGGGCCGTGCATTTTCATGCTGTGTAACAGTATAACTTTAGACCGTCCCCTCGCCCATACCCGGGTGCGAACCAGGGACCCTCTGCACACATCAACAACAGTCACCCACGAAGCATCGTTACCCATCGCTCTACAAAAGCCGTGGCCCTTGCAGAGCAAGGGGAACCACTGCTTCAAGGTCTCAGAGCAAGTGACGTCACCGATTGAAACGCTATTTAGCACGCACCACCGCTAACTAGCTAGCTATTTCACATCCGTTACAGCTGCAACATGAGGTGATGGCGGCAGATTAATGGCACGACAATGGGCCTCAGGATCTCGTCACGGTATCTCTGTGCATTGAAATTGCCATCAATAAAATGCAATTGTGTTTGTTGTCAAGTGCTTAAGCCTGCCCAACCCATAACCCCACCATGGGGCACTCTGTTCACAACAGCAAACCGCTCACCCACACGATGCCATACATTCTGTCTGCCATCTGCCCAGTACAGTTGAAACCGGGATTCATCCGTGAAGAGTTCACTTCTCCAACTGGCCATTGAAGGTGAGCATTTGCCCACTGAAGTCGGTTACGATGCCGAACTGCAGTCAGGTCAAGACCCGGGTGAGGACGACGAGAACGCAAATGAGCTTTCCCAAGACGGTTTGACAGTTTGTGCTGAACGTCTTTGGTTGTGCAAACCCACAGTTTCATCAGCTGTCCGGGTCGCTGGTCTCAGACGATCCCACAGGTGAAGAAGATGGATGTGGAAGCCCTGGGCTGGCATGGTCTGCGATTGTGAGGCCCGTTGTATGTACGGTCAAATTCTCTAAAACGATGTTGAGGCGACTAATGGTAGAGAAATTAACCATTTCTGGCAACAGCTCTGGTGGACATTCCTGCAGTCAGCATTCCATTTGTACACTCCCTCAAAACTTGAGACATCTGTGGCATTGTGTTGTGTGACAAAACTGCACATTTTAGAGTGGTATTTTATTGTCCCCAGCACAAGGTGCACCTGTGTAATGATACTTTAATCAGCTTCTTGATATGCCACGCCTGTCAGGTGAATGGATTATCTTGGCAACGGCAAATTTCTCACTAACAGGGATGTAAACAAATTTGTGCTCAACATTTGAGAGAAATAAGCTTTTAGTGTATATGGAAAATCTCTGGGATATTTTATTTCAGCTCATGAAACATGGGACCAACACTTTACATGTTCCGTTAATATTTTTGTTCATTATATATACCACCGCATCTTGTGTTGCAACAATCCTATAATTTCCACAGTTAGTCAATTGGTCACATGTGATGAGACTAATGTTAAACTTGAAGCGACTGGAATAGTGGTTTGGTTTACTCTGATAATTGGGCAGTTTGCAGCAATCACATTTAGACCAGGGATTTGCCATGGGTATTGTTGGTGTTTTTCTTCAGGGGGAGAAGATGAACAGAAGATTACCTGCGATGGATCACAAACAGTAGAATTTCTCCCAAGGACACATTTCTTCAGGGCAAATCCACTGTTCCGCATCTCCGCCATTAACTCAGAGGGGTGCATTGACGGACCTGTTAGCACAAATCACAGCCTCAAAGTCCCATTGATGTCTGACCACATCTACCACGGCCTCCACAGTGGGGAATTCAGGGGTGGCTTTGTTAACAGAAAGGTATACCAAATCAACTCACTCGTCTTTTGGTTGAGCAAATCATACAATATCATTCTCCCAAAGCAGTGGTTAGGGGAATCAGAATACACAATACTTTCATTTTTCTCCCAGCACAGGAGGGGCTCCATTATGGCCTACACTATCAATGCCATTCACAGGACTGTCCCACGGTAAACATTACTTGACTAATCCACTTCCTGATTGTAGCAGTCAGAATCAGCTCCACAGGACACCAGGAACGATGGCAACTACTGCTACATGGTACAGACTAGAGCTGGGTGATATTTACAAAAATCCACATTGCAATAAACTGCCTGAATTGACACGATAACAAATAGAACGATAAGTTTATAACAATGTGCACCACAGATTTTAAAATTATAATTTAAACTACTACTGCTAGTTTGAGGGCTGTAGCCATCAGTTGTCCTATTAACAAATCACCCATATTAGCAAACGGATTTCATTTCAAACTTCACATTTCTCTATATAGGCTACTTATCATAATGAACCAAATCAGCAAAATGCAAAAGTATTTGGTATCGATAATTCAATTTATTGTCCCAGCTCTAGTATAGACTTTTCACAAATATACAATGTAATAGTGAATTATATTCTATTAGACAAATTATTCTATAATTTTTTTGTGCGCCATAGGTGCATCATACAAGTTCTTTATTCAAATTATTTCAAAGGAATTGGTGAAGAAGATATAATTTTGTCGTTGAGAATGAAAATATGAATTCTTCATAAACCATTACGTCTGTGAAATACTATTCATAATTACCAGCCGGCTAACTTTTTTTTAACCTCTACTTACCCTGATAGGTCAATTAAAAACAGATTGTTTTTTGTACCTGCTTCCTCTGTGGGTGCAGCGCTGGCATTGATCCCAGACAGGCCGAAGAGAGGGCACTCTCTGTCTGTATTCACATGGCCCCATTTGTGACACTTGATGCATCTCACGTTGCGAACCTGAGAATCACAGGTGATTAGACTGAACTTACATCCATTCAGTCCATCACTCATACCTATAATGCATGACGTAACGTAAATAAACACATTGTGATCCCCAGTTCAACATGATCCTTTTCCTTTAGCGCCACCAAGTGTCAAATTCCAACACACGTTTGTTAACAGAAGAGTATTTAGCGCTGACGATGATGATATTAAAACAGCAGATTGTTATCAATAGTTAAATTAAACATAAATGGGCACATTAATCTATTATAAAAAGGTTCACACACACAGACACAACCAGTCAAAAGTTGGGACACACCTACTCATTCCAAGCCTTTATTTATCATTTTATTTTTTACTATTGTCTACATTGTAGAAAAATAGGGAAGACATCAAAACTATGAAATAACACATATGGAATCATGTGGTAACCAAAAAAAAGTGTTAAATAACTGTTAGAATTCAGAATATTCAAAGTAGCCACCCTTGCCAGCTTTGCACACTCTTGGAATTTCAATTTCTCAAACAGCTTCATGAGGTAGTCACCTGGAATGCATTTCAATTAACAGGTGTGCCTTGTTAAAAATTTATTTGTGGAATATATTATCTTCTTAATGCATTTGAGCCAATCAGTTGCATTGTGACAAGGTAGGGGTGGTATACAGAATATGGCACTATTTGGTTAAAGACCAAGTCCATATTATGGCAAGAACAGCTCAAATAAGCAAAGAGAAACGACAGTCCATCATTACTTTAAAACTTCTTAAGGCTAGGGGGCGATATTTTCACGTCCGAATGAAAAGTGTGCCCAAAGTAAACTGCCTGCTACTCAGGCCCAGAAGATAGGATTTGCATATTATTAGTAGATTTGGATAGAAAACACTGAAGTTTCTAAAACTGTTTGAATGATGTCTGTGAGTATAACATAACTTATTCGGCAGGTGAAACCCTGAGGACAAACCATCCAGGATTTTTTTCACTCTTTTCAATGGGTTTTCTATGGGGATCTGGATTTCTAAGGCACTTGCTTGCAGTTCCTATCACTTCCACTAGATGTCAACAGTCTTTAGAACTTGGTTGATGTTTTTCCTTTGTGTAATGAAGTAGTAGTGCAGTTCAGAACGAGGGCCGAGTGAAGTGTACTGCTTGTTAGAGGCGCGTGACCTGAAAGCACGCTCCACTTTGTTTTCGTCATGTATTGAACACAGTTTATCCCATCTTAAATTTGATTGATTATTTACGTTAAAAATACCTAAAGTTGTATTAGGAAAGTTGTTTGAAATGTTTGGAATAAGTTTACAGGTAACTTACTAGATATTTTGTAGTCATGTTACGTGAGTTGGAACCAGTGTTTTTCTGGATCAAATGCGCCAAATAAAATTGACATTTTGGATATATAACGACGGAATTTATCGAACAAAAGGAAAGTTTGATATTTATGGGACATTTTGGAGTGCCAAAAAAAGAAGATATTCAAAGGTAAGGCATGAATTATATCGATAATCCTGAGTGTTGTGTCGCTCCCGGCGGGTTGAAATATGAAAGTCATGTGTTTGTTTGGTGGGGTGCTATCCTCAGATAATCGCATGGTTTGCTTTCGCCGTAAAGCCTTTTTGAAATCTGACACGTTGGCTGGATTAATTTGGTGTATTGAATGTGTGATTTCATGAAAGTTGAATATTTATAGTAATTTAATTTGAATTTCACCGGATGTTGTCAAATCAATCCCGTTAATGAGATTTGATCCCTAAGAAGTTAACTTCTCTAGGGTAGGTGGCAGCATTCGGAATTTTGGATGAAAAGCATGCACAAATTAAACAGCCTGCTACTCGGGCCCAGAAGATATGATATGCATATAACTGGTAGATTTGGATAGAAAACACTCTAAAGTTTCCAAAACAAATCAAATAGTGTCTGAGTATAACAGAACTGATTTGGCAGGCGAAAATCGGAGAAAAATCCATTCAGGAAGTAGTTTTCTTTTCAATGCCATTACAGTATCCATTGACATAGGACTCAAATTGCAGTTCCTATACCTTCCACTAGACGTTAACAGTCTTTAGAAATGGTTTCAGGCCTGTATTCTGATAAATGAGGGAGTAAGACCAGTCTGAATGAGTGGACCCTACAGTGTCACAGCTTTTTCATTCGCAATTCCGAGAGAGTGCCTTTCTTGTATACCTTTTATATATTTATATTTTATACCTTTTATATTGACAAAGTTATTGTCCGGTTGAAATATTATAGATCATGTAGGCTAAAAACAACCTGAGGATTGAATATAAACATCGTTTGACATGTTTCTATGAACTTTACGGATACAATTTTGATTTTTTTGTCTGCCTGTTTTGACTGCGTTTGAGCCTGTGGATTACAGAAGAAAACATGCAAACAAAACTGAGGTTTTTTGGATATAAAGAGACTATATCGAACAAAAGGAACATTTATTGAGTAAATGAATGTCTCCTGACTGCAACCATACGAAGATCAAAGGTAAGGGATTAATTTTATCTCTACTTCTGACTTGTGTAACTCTTCTACTTGGCTGGTTACTGTTTGTAATTATTTGTCTGCTGGGCTATGTTCTCAAATAATCGTAAGATATGCTTTCGCCGTACAGCATTTTAAAAATCTGACACCGTGGTTGGATCCACAAGAAGTTAATCTTTAAACCTATGTAAAATATGTTTTGTTTTCTGAATTTTTATAATGAGTATTTCTGTATTTGAATTTGGCGCTCTGCAATCTCACTGGATACCCTAGAGGTTAACTGCAGCTCAGATTGCAGCCCAAATAAATGCTTCACAGAGTTCAAGTAACAGACATCGCAACATCAACTGTTCAGAGGAGACTGCATGAAATATTGATTTGTCTAACACTTTTTTGGGTTACCACATGACCCCATAGTTTTGACGTCTTGTTCACTATTATTCTACAATGTAGAAAATATACAAAATAATGAAAAACCCTTGAATGAGTAGATGTTCTAAAACCTTTGAACGGTAGTGTATATTCACCTGAATTCCAAATGGTTGATCCCTAATAGCCATGTCATCCTTGGCATACCTAGAAAGATGAAAGAGAAAGTATCAACAAATATACATTTAAACTCAAGTCATCTAAATGTTTGTACCGATCAACACAATTACAGACTTACTTCTCTCGAGGGGCCGTCTTTTGCCACTCAAACTTGTATTCTGATTCACCTTCCTATAAGAGAAGACACAACGTATAGAACATTAATAAGATATGCCTACATATCTTGCATCACTCATCTCATATGTATATACTGTATTTGATACCATCTATTGCATCTTGTTTATGGCGCTCTGTCATTGCTCATCCATATATTTATTTGTACATATTCCTTTACTTAGATGTGTGTATTAGGCAGTTGTTGTGGAATTGTTAGATTACATGTTAGATATTGCTGCACTGTTGGAACTAGAAGCACAAGCATTTTGCCACACTCGCATTAACATCTGCTAACCATGTGTATGTGACCAATAAAATGTGATTTGAATAATAAACCAACACCTTTTTGCCTTTAAATCTACAACATTTACCAGAGTATAAATGAACAAAAATCTAAACACAACATGGAACAATTTCAAAGATTTTACTAAGTTACAGTCCATAGAAGGAAATCAGTCAATTATAATAAATTCATTAGGCCCTAATCTATGGATTTCACATGACTGGGCAGGGGCGCAGCCATGGGTGGACCTGGGAGGGCATGGGCCCACCCACTTGGGAGCCAGGTCCACCCACTGGGGAGACAGATCCAGCCAATCAGAATGTGTTGTTCCTCACAGAAGGGCTTTATTGCAGACAGAATTACTCCTGAGCACCTTGTCAGCTCGGGGGATTCAATCTTGCAACCTTACAGTTAACTAGTCCAATGCTCTAACCACCTGCTTACATTGCACTCCACGAGGAGACTGCCTGTTACACGAATGCAGTAAGCC
The DNA here is from genome assembly GCF_013265735.2 of Oncorhynchus mykiss. NCBI lineage: Eukaryota > Metazoa > Chordata > Actinopteri > Salmoniformes > Salmonidae > Oncorhynchus > Oncorhynchus mykiss. The sequence goes on along the minus strand of NC_048586.1, from coordinate 14,574,415 downwards.
AAGGTAAGTTGCTAGCTAGCATTAAACTTATCTTATAAAAAACAATCAATCAATCACTAGTTAACTACACATGGTTGATGATATTACAAGTTTATCTAGCGTGTCCTGCGTTGCATATAATCGATGCGGTGCGTATCGTTGCTCCAATGTGTACATAAATATCAATGTCTTTCTTAAAATCAACACAGAAGTATATTTTTAAACCTGCATATTTAGCTAAAAGAAATCCAGGTTAGCAGGCAATATTAACCAGGTGAAATTGTGTCATTTCTCTTGCGTTCATTGCGCGCAGAGTCAGGGTATATGCAACAGTTTGGGCCGCCCAATTTGCCAGAATTTTACGTAATTATGACATAACATTGAAGGTTGTGCAATGTAACAGGAATATTTAGACTTATGGATGCCACCCGTTAGATAAAATACGGAACGGTTCCGTTTTTCACTGAAATAATAAACGTTTTGTTTTCGAGATGATAGTTTCCGGATTCGAACATATTAATGACCTAAGGCTCGTATTTTTGTGTGTTATCATGTTATAACTAGGTCTATGATTTGATAGAGCAGTCTGACTGAGCGACAGTTGGCAGCTGCAGGCTCGTAAGCATTCATTCAAACAGCACTTTTGTGAGTTTGCCAGCAGCTGTTTATGACTTCAAGCCTATCAACTCTCGAGATTAGGCTGGTGTAACCGATGTGAATTGGCCAGCTAGTTAGCACGCACCCCGCTAATAGCGTTTCAAACGTCACTCGCTTTGAGACTTGGAGTGGTTGTTCCCCTTGCTCTGCATGGGTAACGCTGCTTCGAGGGTGGCTGTTGTCGTTGTGTTCCTGGTTCGAGCCCAGGTAGGAGCGAGGAGAGGGACGGAAGCTATACTGTTACACTGGCAACACTAAAGTGCCTATAAGAACATCCAATAGTCAAAGGTTAATGAAATACAACTGGTATAGAGAGAAATAGTGCTATAATAACTACAACCTAAAACTTCTTACCTGGGAATATTGAAGACTCATGTTAAAAGGAACCACCAGCTTTCATATGTTCTCATGTTCTGAGCAAGGAACTTAAACGTTAGCTTTCTTACATGGCACTTTTACTTTCTTCTCCAACACTTTGTTTTTGCATTATTTAAACCAAATTGAACATGTTTCATTATTTACTTGAGGGTAAATTTATTTTATTGATGTATTATATTAAGTTAAAGTAAGTGTTCATTCAGTATTGTTGTAATTGTCATTATTACAAATAAAAAAAAAAATTTTTTATTTTTTATAAATTGGCCGATTAATCAGTATCTGCCTTTTTTGGTCCTCCAATAATCGGTATCGGCATGGAAAAATCATAATCGGTCGACCTTTAGTAATGACCATGCTGTTTAATCAGCTTCTTGATATGCCACACTAGTCAGGTAGATGGATTATCTTGGCAAATGAGAAATGCTCACTAACAGATATGTGAAACAAATTTGTGCACAAAATTTGGTGGAGTAAAAATATTTTTGTGCATATGAAAAAATGTGGGGATCTTTTATTTCAGCTCATGAAAAATGAGACCAATGTACATGTTGTTTATTTTTGTTCAGTGTATTAATGCTTTCTTAGAGAAGGCTTTCTTAGAGAAGCCTCTAAACAAGAGAGGGATTTTAAACATGAGGTGCTTACCTCTTTGGTCTCTTCTTCTCAGTGGAGTGGAGAGTGCGTGAGAAAAGAGAGCAGAGATCAGTGGAAAGTCATATGGTTTGTTTTGTATGGTGAAAAAATGCCCATCTAAAGGAGCAGAACCAGGATTGATGTAGTTACCTTTGTCTGCCCCAGGTGGCGCTTCATACATGAAGTTGAGACCATTTTTCACACGATCATCTCCCATCAACAGTCTAAGGAGAAAGGTTTTAACAGCCGAAACGTCAGACAACGGGTTTCAATCGGTTATGTGATCAATTAGAGCTGTGATTTTACACAATACAACATTTAGGTATACATTTATATGACAAGTACACCAACTTCCAGTGGTTAAATAATGAGAGACTAATAAGAGGTCCTATGTAAAGGCATAATTGAGATCCAAGTATCCGGATCATGTTATGCAGCCACAGATCCTCAGGAATATCTGTAACCCACCTGTTGTTGTAGGTGTCTTGTTCTTTTAGGTAAGAATTCATGAGGTCCTCCTGCTTCTTCTTCTCGAATGTTAATTTCTGCTCTGCTATCCATACCTGTACAATGGTAAAATGGATAACATTGAGAATAGCCAAGTCATATTTGTATCCTAGTAAACGCACTGTATCTATGGGACATAGCTAGCTAGCTATCTTTCTGAATGTTACATAATGTAGTTAGCTAGCTAATGTGCTAGTCAATAACTGTTGTTAGCCCCCAGGTGGTGAAGGTCGGAAACAACTCCACTTCGCTGATCCTCAACACTGGGGCCCCACAAGGGTGTGTGCTCAGCCCCCCTCCTGTACTCCCTGTTCACCCATGACTGCGTGGCCATGCACGCCTCCAACTCAATCATCAAGTTTGCAGACGACACAACAGTAGTGGGCTTGATTACCAACAACGACTAGACAACCTACAGGGAGGAGGTGGGGGCACTTAGAGTGTGGTGTCAGGAAAATCTCACTCAACATCAACAAAACAAAGGAGATGATTGTGGACTTCAGGAAACAGCAGAGGGCGCTGAGGCCACTGCAGAGGCCACTGTAATAATGTTTACATATCTTACATACTCATCTCATGTTAATACTGTATTTTATATTATCTATTGCATCTTGCCTACGCTGCTCGGTCATTGCTAATCCACATATTTATATGTACATATTCTTATTCCATCCCTTTAGATTTGTGTGTATTAGGTAGTTGTGGAATTGTTAGATTACTTGTTAGATATTACTGGATTTTCGGTACTAGAAGCACAAGCATTTCTCTACACTCGCATTAAAATCTGCTAACCATGTGTATGTGACCAATAACGTACAATTTGATTTGTTAGCTAGCTAGCGTCATACTGGCTTGCCAATGTTAGCTTACTGATTTAACGAAACTATATGCCTATAGTAGCTAGCTAGAGATCATTATTCGTATAAGTAAATAACATCTAGATGTGATACGTTCAAATTGGAAATACATTTTCTTCAGCTAGCTAGATAACTGTTAGCTTGCTAAATCCAAATGAGGTTATATACGTCAGTTAGCTAACCAAGCTAGTTACTTCCTGGTGAGCAAATCTATACCAAAGATTTGCCACTTACCTTTTTTATATTTGACTTAGATGCAGGGTGAAAATCTTTCTTGCACATAAAATTAGCAAAAGACTTCCCCATGATTGAAGAATATTAGTTCGCTAGCTAGGGGATTAAATGCGAAATGTTGTCAAACTCGTCCTGACAAAAACAAAACTCTCGTTACTAGTTACCACAGCCACAAAGTGATAAACCCCGCATATTTGTAGAATTTATTCTTCTTAAAATGTGATTTCAACTTAACTTTAACCCTAATATTAACCACACTGTGGATCTTATGCCTAACCATGAATTAAGAGCAAAAATAAAAAAAATTGTTTTCATTCATTTTTACGATATTATTAATTTGTGACTGTGGTAACTAGTGGAAACACCCAAAACAAGGTCATTCAAATCTTCTTCCGAGTCAGCTCTCTGAGTGCGTGACCTCTGACGTACAGTGAGGCAGTCACAACATTAATTGTGCGCACTTGTGAAATCTGGTAAAGATTGAAATAAAAGTGAAAGTAAGGACGAAAGTTTATAGTTTAATGAATCAGGGGGATACTTAAAACATTTCAATTCTCGGCTACAATTTGTGATCCGCTACTTGACTGCGGTGACAGGTAATGTTAACATGCCTAGCTGAAATCAGCAGATTATTTCAGATGGCACATTAGACAGGCAATGTCCAGTGTATGGTCAAGTGCTTTGTTTGTTCATTTTGTAAAATTATCAACCATTTCTGCGTATTTTATCATAGTGTGTTCTTTGTAAATAGCCTTTCGTCCCAGTAGCTTGCCGCTGGGCACAAACTGGTTGAATCAGTTATCTCATTGGAATTTGTCAACGTATTGTGTCGTGGAATCAAAATGTAATTAATGTAAACTGTTGTTTTGCGGGTGAAATTTCAACCACAGGATTATGTCATAATTTCAACACATTTTTAACATAGACACATATAAAATATGTTGAATTTGTACCTTTTTAAACAACGTCAGATATTCAACATTATATCTACCGTCAGCACCTCCTACTGTATATTGGAGAGTTGATATACAGCTTATTTAGTGAATGGGGAAAAATGGGGAAAAAATCGATAGTTACATATCCGCATCCGCAATATTATTTTTGCGCTTGTTGGCTGTACCTGCACCAAAACCCCAGTATTTTCTCCTTCATAGCTTGTTCTCCATCTTCTTTTTAAATAGGGAGTACATTTTTTTTAAAGCACTTATTTCCAGGACTGATCTAAACTCGTTTTCTAGGGCTTTCTTGTCCCTCAGCAGCAGACATACTGTATAGTGAGCAATATATTTGGAATATTGAATTGCAAAAAAATCACAGTATCGAATCGCAATACATATCATATTGGCACCTAACTATCGTGATAATATCGTATCGTGAGGTCCCTGGCAATTCCCAACCCTAACTTTATTGGTATCTTTAATGGGATACTTTAAATAAAGGTTGATCTGATTTAGTCCTGTTCTTTAACTTTGATTCTTGGTTGAGATGGAGACGTGAATCCAACATCAATTATTGATTTGAAGACAAACTGGAATTAAAGCCAAAGATACATCTCCTTCAAATGTTGATATTTTGCTGCGTTTTCCACCAAACACAATTCAATTCCACTTTTGCAGTACAGTAAATAGCCTATTTACTTGTCGACAAGTGAACAAATATATATTGGATTCATCTTTATATTTGATTTTTAATCCCAGCCCCCGTCCCCGCAGGAGGCCGTCATTGTAAATAAGAATTTGTTCTTAACTGACTTGCCTAGTTAAATAAAGGTAAAATAAAATGTAAAAAATAAATAATTACGTCTCCAACCAAACCAAAACTAAAAGTTAAATGATACATTTAAGCCAGTGGCTCAGTTTTAAGCCAGTGTCTCTATCCAAGCATTAGATACTCTTTAAATTAGGATATTTGGCTGTATTGTCAACCAAACACAATTCAGTAATACTTTAGTAATACAGTTAAGGCTGTCTTCTAAACTAACGTGACAGAATTTATTCAACCTTAAAATTAGTTACACATCCATGGCCACATTTTGAGGTTAGCCTACTGCAACGTTTACAAGGCTGCAGGGCCAGATGGATTACCAGGACGTGTACTCTGAGCATGCGCTGACCAACTGGCAAGTGTCTTTACTGACATTTTCAACCTCTCCCTGTTTGAGTCTGTAATACCAACATGTTTCAAGCAGACCACCATAGTCCTTGTGCCCAGGAATACTAAGGTAACCTGCCTAAATGACCACCAACCTGTAGCACTCACGTCTGTAGTGAAATGCTTTGAATGGCAGGTCATGACTCACATCAACACCATTATCCCAGAAACCCTAGACCAATTTGCATCCAGCACCAACAGATCCACAGATGATGCAATCTCTATTGCACTCAACACTGCCCTTTCCCACCTGGACAAAATGAACACCTATGTGAGAATGCTATTCATTGATTACAGCTCAGCGTTCAACACCGTGTGCCCTCAAAGCTCATCACTAAGCTAAGGACCCTGGGACTAAACAACTCCCTCTGCAACTGGATCCTGGACTTCCTGACGGGCCGCCCCAGGTGGTAAGGATAGGTAACAACACATCTGCCACGCTGATCCTCAACACGGGGGCCACTCAGGGGTGCGTGCTCAGTCTCCTCCTGTACTCCCTGTTCACTCATGACTGCATGGCCAGGCACGACTCCAACACCATCATTAAGTTTGCTGATGACGCAACAGTAGACCTGATCACCGACAACGATGAGACAGCCTATAGGGAGGAGGTCAGAGACCTGACCGTGTGGTGCACAGACAACAACCTCTCCCTCAACGTGATCAAGACAAAGGAGATGATTGTGGACTACAGGAAAAGGAGGACCGAGCACGCCCCTATTCTCATCGACGGGCCTGTAGTAGAGCAGGTTGAGAGCTTCAAGTTCCTTGGCGTCCACATCACCAACAAACTAACATGGACCAAGCACACCAAGACAGTCGTGAAGAGGAAACTACAAAACCTATTTCCCCTCAGGAGACTGAAAAGATTTGGCATGGGTCCTCAGATCCTCATAAGGTTTTACAGCTGCACCATCGAGAGCATCCTGACGGGTTGCATCACTGCCTGGTATGGCAACTGCTCGGCCTCCGACCACAAGGCACTACAGAAGGTAGTGTGTACGGGGTAACTGGGGCCAAGCTTCCTGCCATCCAGGACCTCTATACCAGGCGGTGTCAAATTGTCAAAGACTCCAGCCACCCTAGTCATAGACCGTTCTCTCTGCTACCGCACGGCAAGCAGTACCGGAGCACCGAGTCTATGTCCAAGAGGCTTCTAAACAGCTTCTACCCCCAATCCATAATACTCCTGAACAGCTAATCAAATGGCTACCCAGACTACATTAAGTTGTATAAATAGAACATATCTGACATTGCATTCCCATTTGAACTTTGTTGTGCTTTTAAATGGTTGAAAGCGCAGTGATAACACATTTAGACGACAACTAAACCAAAAATCGGACATTGTTTTTCCAATGGAATTTAGTTGTGCTTTTAGATGGTTGAAAGGATATTCAACATGGGAATTCAACATTGTCTTTTTGAGTGGGTGAATAAATGTAGAAATCGTATTGATCAACGCCTCAACCAGATATTACCAAAATGCCCACGTTGAAATAACGTTATTTGCCCAGTGGGTTGGTTTGGTTGCTGAATTCTTTCTGCCCACCAGAATGTACCCATCTTCCTGTGACACCTTTGTGGCTCTGCCCCCTGCCACCCAGGGACAGCGCATCGTCTTCGGAAAGAACTCCGACAGGCCCTGTGATGAGGTCCAGGAGGTGGTCTACTTCCCTGCAAGAGACTACAATGCAGGAGAAAAAGTTGAAGTAAGTCTTTAAGACCTCCTCTGTACATGTTTTCAACATGTATATTGTAGTGATGTGAAAATGTCACCTGTCTTACACTCAGTAGGTACACAATGACAGCTGTGTCCCCTTTCTGTCTTGCTCCTCGGAGTAGTGCACGTACATCGAAATTGAGCAGGCAGCCCATACCAATGCGGTTGTGCTTAGCAGACCAGCCTGGTTGTGGGGGGCTGAGATGGGGGCTAACGAGCATCAGGTGTGCATCGGAAATGAGGCAGTTTGGGGCAGAGAGAGTGCTGAGGATGAGGAGGCCCTTCTTGGCATGGATTTTGTCAGGTGAATATCTGCCAGCTGATTCATACATCATTACATATCTGTTCCTGTCTGTAGTTTGTCATTCTTCAACTAATAATTGCTTGTAAAATAAAAATGCATTGCACTGTAAAGCAAATAATGGGGACACATCAATGTGATGGTTTTGTCTTTGCAGACTTGGTCTGGAGAGAGCAGAGACTGCTCAGAAGGCTGTGGATGTTATTGCTGAGCTGCTGGAGAAATATGGCCAGGGAGGAAACTGCATGGAGGACCAGTGTGGCTTTACCTACCACAACAGCTTCCTCATCTCCGACAGGACTGAGGCCTGGGTGATGGAGACGTCTGGGAAGTACTGGGCAGCAGAGAAAGTGGGAGGTACATTTAAGCTATCAGGGTTTAAGTTTGCCCAACTTGTGAACTTGCAGAGCAATAACAGTTTTTAATGTTGTTTTTGATCCTCCTCTAGATGGATATCGTAATATCTCCAATCAGTACTCCATAACAACCAAGATAGACAAGGAACACCCTGGGATGAGGGAGTATGCCAAGAGCCATGGCTGGTGGGATGGGAAGGCCCCGTTCAGTTTTGCTGAGACGTACTCTTTCATGACTACAGCCAGAATAGAGGCGTCTGGCAGCAGATACTGCGAAGGACGGAACCTACTAGAGCGAAGTAAAGGTGAGTTAAATATGTAGATGTAGGCCTTTGCTTTAGTGATTAGTTGTCTTGTGTCAAGTGTAGAAAGAAAATGGGTTTGATCAGATTTGAATCAAAACTGAATAGTGAATCCATATAGGACAGGGCTCTCCAACCCTTTTTTCTGGAGAGCTACCAACTTATCAACCAGCTAATTATTCAAATCAGGTGCGCCAAATTAGGTTTGTAGCGAAAACCCACAGGACGGTAGCTCTCCAGGAACAGGGTCGGAGAGCCCTCATATAGGATGACAAACCATTTACAATGAATTACTTTTGAGTATTTAGGACACATCACAGCTGAGACAATGATGGAAATCCTGAGGGACAAGGAGAGTGGCATCAACATGGAGGGGATGTTCATGACAACAGGAAGCATGGTGTCTGTCGTACCAACAGACTCCACCCTGCCAGGGGTGCACTACTTCACTGGAACACCTGACCCTGAGAGGTACAGTATGTAGCTGGCCACTGCTCAAACACCCTACCTAGCCATGTTATTGTTCCATCTAAAGTTTATGCAAATCGCTGTATATTAAAGGGTCCTTTCTTACCCAACAGGTCTGTTTTCAAACCTTTCATCTTTGTGAAAGACATTAAACAGTTGAAGCAAACTAGCTCGCCCTGTTATGGCCCTGATGACCCTGTGAAGAAGATACCCCGTTTCCAGAGCAAGCCAGATCGCAAACATCCACTGTTTATCAAACACGAGGTGGTGGCTGCAATCATTGACAGCACCAAGGTACAGAACTTTTTTCCTAATCTATACATCTGAACCCTTTAAAGATTAAGCAAATATTTGTTTTAAATGTATCATTTTATTTTTTTTTAGGACAAAGGAAAGAAGATCATGCAGAATATGAGAGTGTTAGAAAAGGAGAAGATGGCTGAGATGGAGAAACTTTTATCAAGTGGTATGGAAGACCCGACTTCAGTTGTGCACCTGTTTTCTAACTCAAGCCAGGAAGAACTGAGCGTGTACAGTAACATTTAGTGGGATCTTTCATATTGGAATGACAAGGGGTTGTTTCAAGATCAATCCCCAGCATGCAATCATTTCACTACATTGTAACAGTAAATGGTAGTTTCACAAATTGCTGCTCATCAGTAAAAAGTATTAATACATCTGGGTCATGGTTACAGCCTGTCATTTTCTTTAAAATCCTTGTTTTATATTTTTAAAACAAGTATTATATTCAACCAAACAGTAATACTAGAGCGGTTGAGGAGAGAGTTGCCTTTCGTTTGACCTTTGAGCTGTTTACTGAGTGATTAACATAGGCTTATTTAAAGTAAAAGAACAGGACAAATTCACGATATTAACACCACTGCCGTCAGGCATCTGGAAACCCCCTGAAAAGGCCTAAAGATAGAGCCAAACGTTACCACAACATGTATCCACCAGTTCTGTTTTAAACCAGTATAAAAGGAATTGCGTAAACCAGAGGTGCAATACTTTTTTTCCCTTTCATAACAGGCTGGGAATCGGAGGAACATGCAGCATTAGTTGGCTTCAAAGTACATGACTCCGTATATTCTCAGTCAAGTGACATGGGAAAAATAAAATACATTGACAAACCATCATTCAAACATTCATAATGCCAAACAAGGTGAATACATTACTTAATTACCTTATTAGCAACAGTAATAAGCACAACCCCATTAAAAGGACAAAGTAACATCGCTCCAAAATAACACATAATACAGATGACATTTAATCTGGCACATTTGGTATTGTACTCCTTTTCTCCCAACAACCTGAAATGTAATTGTGTATTTAGAAATCCCAAAAGATAGCTGATCAGAAATGTATATTTCCTGGCCAACAATCATTAAAGTCATTAAGTCAAAACCAAAACCACAATTCTGCCTCAGCAGACAAGTCTGCATCCATAAACATTTGACACCGTTCTATCTACATGATTCAAAATATATCTAGCTGCCGTATCCTATTTTCAAGTTCTAAATAAATGGCCAAATTAAGGATATTTAGAATACACAGCAACATTACATGATTCTATTTTTAATACCTGAAGTCACATTGACAAATACCATTCTTGTCATTCGAACTAAATAAAAAAACATGTTCAATCAGCCTCATGGTATACAAGCTAGTCTGTACAACTTGAGATGATAATGCAAGATTATTCATTATTAGATCTGCCTCCTTGGAAAACTTAAATCTCGTTATGCATACGGTACCACACAAACATATTACAACGGACAGTTCAAAAGAAAACAAACAAACAAGTGCTCAATGCTTGTTATGACTGCATATTTCCCATGTGCAAAACAGTGAGTATTTCAAAAAGCAGCACTCTTCAATTCACCTCTATTGGTTATTACTGCTAGATAGGTAGAGACCTAGTTTCAGGTTTGGTAGGTAGGTAGCCGACCTCTGTCATCCTGTGCCTCAGGAGAGCCCTTGAGACGGGGCCTGCCCAGGGCCCACCTTACGCTGTGAAGCGGTAGTGCAGCTCGTCATCTTGGAAGCCGTACTCCTGGGTGATGTGCTGGAGAACCCCACCCTGCTGCAGTCGGCCACCGTAGAGCAGCGCCTCTCCTCGGTCCTGTGACAGACCCACCTGCAACAGCCACTCCACCAGCTCACTGCCAAGAAAAGTGTCCGCCACCATCCTCTCCCCACACCTGTGTGTCGGAGGACAGATTCACCAACAGGCCAGTTAGGCACTCCCCACAGCTACCAGGGCCAATAGGAACGACAGAAAGAGAGGGAGAGGAGGGAGCAGATAGACAGGAGGAGGAAGATGGCGCACAGACAAAAGCAAGAGAGAACACAACCCATGGACCAAAAGCCATGAAAAAAAATAATTTATATTAGGGATGATCAATGGGTATACAAAAACTATGCCAGATGGTCAAATCATAAGCAAAGTGGACCCTGACCTCTTCTTCTGGACAATGTCCCGGACACACTGCTCTTTGTGGTATTTGGTGAATTGAGTGCAGGTCATCATGATGTCGTCAGACACAACCAGTTGAGGCTGCTCCTCTGGCTTCATACTATGCCACAGACTGGACATCCTGCACAAAAATACATGTCAAGGCGTCTTATTCAACACACAGCTTACTACTAGATCCTATGAAATGCAAGTCAGGGAACCACTTACCTCTTTTTAAATGGCAGTATTATCAGATGTTTGTCCAGACCAAAAATCCCGAATGAGATGAAGCCCTGAGGACAGAAAACACAGATATGTAAACACCACCATTAAAATGAATAGAGCAGTTGTTAATGCCATTATGTCTAGGCCAGGCCTATTGTACCTGTCCATAGTTGACCACAGCACAGAAGAACTGCAGCTCTAAGTAGAGTCTCCCAGGAACGCGATTAAACAGCCACCACAGGCAGCTGGACAGGTTCTAAAAGCGTGGAGAGAGACATGCAGTCAAACAGGGATCATCATACTAGCCCAAAAACTGAAGGGCAGGACAGGGGTAAAACTAAATCAAACAGGCTGTGTTGCATAAGGTAGGCCTAGCTGTGAGGTAATGGCATAATAACTCGAGCACAACATTTCATCACTACATTAACTGACCCTTGAGCAACATCCCAACCAATTAGGTTGCATCTTATCCTGAGGGAGCTTTGTGTGATGCTGAGTCACTCACAGCTAATAGGCTGACGGTCAGTAGCAGGCATAGGAGCACGTGGCGGGCCACCTGTCTGTCTGCTAGCTGCCTCTGCTGCTCCTCCTGGGCTAGTAGACAGCCCGTGGACTCACAGCCAGTCCCACACTGACCTGAGGAAGGCCACAGAGCAGACATGGCTGGTGACCCACGGGGTAATGACATGGTTTCAAATGAATCACTTAACTAAACTAAGCGTGACATTTGTGTGGGGATAACTGGGGCAAGGAGTATTTCCTGGTCTGACCACCCGTCCTGACCAGGGAAACTCCTTGCCCTTGGTTTAACGATATCATTTGTCTACAGGAAGAGGAGGTATCTGACACAACGAATTCAAATGAAGACTAGAGGGATGTAGGTTAGGAGGTTTCTTAAAAATCACTACCTGGCTCGATGAGTAGCGCGTCATTTTTGTTTGTGCTGACAATCATATCAGGCATGGGCTGGGACGGAGCACAGTCACACATATGGCACTCTGACAACACACACAGAGGATACATTTGATCAGCATCACACACTTCATTAACAAGTCTACTGTAATATACATGTCATAAATCCTGCTAACGCAAGTATACCTTGGTTGATGCTTCTGGCTCTGCCTGGCTCCAACATATCTGGGATAGTTTGGGTATCGGGGCAACTCTGGGGCCTCAGATCCTCAGTAGTGCCCAACAGAGAGTCTCTCTCCAGGACCTGGTACTTCGAATCCCATGTGCCTCGACTGAGGCCCATCAATGAGCCCCCACTCAGCACTATGCTGAAGGCAAGCACAACTGAGGTGCAGATGTTCTGCGGAAGTCAAAAAGACGGAAGGTCAGGATGATGAAGTCATGTTCTACGAGAGGCGATTCTGAATGTCTACTTTCCCCAGTCCGTCTCACCTGGGGTGTCCCGTAGAAGAACGCCGAGTCGATAGTGTCAGGCATCCTCTTCCCAGTTATGAGGAGCACTGCTGCCACAAGGCCTGGGACTCTGTTGGCATCAGATAAGGACCATGTTTGAGCAGCAGATTCAACAAACAAAAAAGGTCCCTTGGTTTCCAGCTATTTCATTACTTCAGTGGGGGAAAAAAATAAATAAAATCATGACTCACCCCCAGCCTGCAATCACCAGGAAGCCTGGCGCAACCTTCAGCTCACCACCCCTCTTCATCAGCACAAGGGAAAACGCTATCAGACCTGAAAACACCACAACGCGCACTCTAGCTCGAGATCATCATCGTCGCCAGACGCCGCACCGTTCACCCTTTTTCCTTTCGAATCACAGCAGGTCAAACATGCAACACAACAGCATACTGTAGGAGAGAATGGTGGTGGTATAAAGTCGATGGTCGTGCGGGTGACGGACATACCTGGCCACACGTAAGTACTGTACAGTGAGCCGTACAACAGTGTGAACGTCAACACGTGTCCAATGAAGCTGTCTTGGCGCACGACAAAGTTCCACAGGATCATGCCGACACAAGCCAGAATCTGGACGCACGGAGAGGCACACGTCAAATAGAAAGCAACAATCAATGACAACTTTTACACAACTTTCTACTATGGACAATATGACATGTTCAACATTATTCCTTGGACATACAATGTGTCAGTTGAAGAATGTTTTTGTGAAAAGTAACAGATGTTCAAAAGCCTTGCCTGTGCCAGGAACAGGTTGAGGGTGAAGATGTGAGGTAGTCTCTTGAACTTCTTACTCAGGAACATGACGGTTATGGTCCAAACCTGTAACAAAAAGACCTCAAACTAGATATGCTCGTCTACACAAACCATACAGAAAACGATACCATACGTCTTCATGTAAACCGGAATTGCAATTTCATAAACCCATATAACAACACCACATGCATTCTAGAGCAAATCAGTGCAATTATATCACAGTATATAAAAAAGATTGACGCCAGTCTAGAAAAAAAATTTAAATGGCCAGTCGAATGGGAACAGGAACAGAAAATAAACAATCCCAAATCAAATGTATTTATAAAGTCCTTTTTACACCATCAGATTTTTACTAGCAATGTGTTCCCGGTTCGTTACAGAAGTGAAACTGAGGTCACATGATAGGAGGAAGTAAGTCTCACGTATCATATCATTGGCACCAGACAGAGACGTCCTGCTGATGACTTTGAACTGCTTGGTTTCAAGTCACATCCCCATCCCTGCCCTTCATAGACTTCCTGCGCTTTTCCATATCATTGTATCCCTTTGTCAATACAGAGTTGATGTAGCCCAGCCTAAACAGTATCACCTAATACTACTGTCCCCGAATTCCACAATATAAATGGCATTAGGTACAAAGACACTTTAGTACAAATCAACACAGTACTGTGCTTGGGGCTTATAATTTCCTGAAATCCGACCACCCTGTCTGAAATAGAATAGGCTAACAAGCACAAAGCCAGTCAGGAGATAAAGACTACAGTTAATGATAATTCATAATGGTGGGGAGGCAGTCAACAACTCACCAGTGTAACTAAGCTGATGATGCTGACATTAAAGCTGACATTCTGCAGTGAATCCATCAATGGCTTAGGGTCCATCCATGGTATTGTCAGCAACCAAGCAGAAACATACATTATGGGAGCTGAGAGGAATGTGCTTAGTACCATCCCCGAGGTAACCTGTTAGAAAACAATTATGACACTGTCAATGTCTTCCTATGGCATACATTTCTATTAGGGATGCATGACATAAAATAATAATATATATTATTATTTTAAATCGGTAAGCATATCAGAAACGGACGATATTAGCGAAAAATGACAACATTGGCCCGATGTGTAAAAATGATGTCAAAGCTGACATTCATGCTGTACCTATATAACGTAGGTAGATGACGTAATGACGCCACAAGAAATATAGAGCTACATGTGCCACACAGCATTCCTAAACTAGCCCACAATGTCTGCTGTGTGGATCGAAGCAGTCAACAAGTCGAGCAGTTATTTGAAAGGGTAAGAATATTTCAGCGCGACAACTCAAAAGGCGAAATCCATTAAATGCCAAGATAATGTAATTCATTGCCCTTGACAATTAACGGATCTCTGTCGTAGATGATGTTGGCTTTTGCCAACTGGTCGAGCACCGGTAAACACTACCAAGTAGGCGCTATTTTTCAAATGTTGCCCTACCAGAGTTACACAGTATTGTAGCTACTTGCTATGTCAGCCCCATAAGCATAGAGTCTGACAGCACAGTGGGTCGACAAGGATTCCGTACTCAGGAAAGCCGTGTTGCATGTTCAAGAATGTGCTTGTTCTCATACGGCTGCTGCCATTTCAAATGGCACTTGAGAACATGTTTGAAACCTGAACACTCCTGGCTCCATTTGAACAACTGACTGGAGAAATAAGCTCATCAACTGTATCTGCAGCAGACGTGATACCCTCTGTCGTTGGCTTTGAAATGCCTTCTCAACAAAACTGCCGACACAGACCGTCAGGTTAACTTGGAAAAGTACTCTACTAGAGGCAGTGAACAAGCGATTTGGTGGCATTCTCTCTGAGCCTCTAGGTATAAGGACCGCTACTTCGATGCAGACAAGAAACAGGGTTTAATGTGAAATGTTACAGACACAGCTGGACAAGATGGAAACGGACACAGTGACAGTGCGCACGGAGGAAGAGGCGCCACGGACAGACAGAGCTGAAACTTCACTGCTTGACATGTATGATGAAATCCTGGTTGAGAATGAAACGACTGAACAAATAAACAACGAAACAGCACAGCCAGTAAGTGAAAGAAATAGGTTTTGATTATGTTTTACTGGTAATGGGGACATAAATGCCAACAAAATAACTTGTTGGTCAGTGTGTGTGTTTAAATTATTTAACTGTACTAGAATGTTTAAAAGGCCACAAATATAAAAAATAAATATCGGTATTGTTTGTTTTTTTTGGGGGGGGGGGGGGGGGGGGGGGAGAATCGGATATCGGTAAAAAATGTCATATCGGTGCATCCCTAATTTCTATCCATACAGGAGAGGGTTGATGACTTACAACTTGTAGCTCCATGTTATAGTGAGCAGCATAGATGGCCACACTGGGAGCGGTAGGGAAGACTCCATAGAGGAAGGCATAGTTGGAGAGACTGGATTGGTTGAGACCAGAGTTGGTGTGGTCGGCATACAGTAGCTCCACCATTTCTCGACAGATCAACGGCATCACCAACCTCCAGAAGGAAAAAACCCCCACAAAAAAACATGTTATTTAAAGTTACTAAAGGTTTACAAGAGAAACACTGGATTCCTTCACAATGAATCATCAGGCGAGAAGAAAGAGACTATTTCTTCTCCTAACCCTTGACAATAATGTTCTGCAGGTCAAAACACTGAAATGTGGGTGGGTGCCAGCATTGAAGAATGTTGGTAATACAATGGTAGTCATGAGCCCTTGTGTGTGTGACAGACCTATATGGATCTAGGGTTAGTTCTGAGTCAATAACATGTTGACAGCTCTCTGACAGGCCCAGACCTGCATGACATTACACCAACACAAAAATGTAATAACAAGCAGGTGTGGTCTTAGGTCCTGACACTGTATAATTACAACTAACGCTTTAAGAACAGGATGAACATATATGAACTGCAGGCCTATATGAATATGAAATTATATCACAGTTTAAGTCAGTAATAGGTCAAAAAAAAAAAAAAAAAAAAAAAAAAAAATTATATATATATATATATATATATTTTAAAGGCCATTATACTGTACACGTGTAATAATCTACCCTAACATTCTCAAACAATCCCTCCTAAATCCACCCCAAAACACTCACAGTTTTGCAGTGATGAGCAGGATCAGGGCTACAACAGTAGACCTGGTGAGCTTTCCCAACTGGCCCACCATGGAGAGGCCCAAGTAGAACAGGGCCGCTCCTCCAAAAGAGTTGGCCAGGCCGTCCACAAACTGCTCCATGAAAGCAGGGATCTTCTGGGCCAGGATGAAGTGGAAGATGATGCCAATAACAACCATGAAGACGATGGGGTTCTTCAGAACTTGAAGGATGACCACACCCACTATGTGGAGTTTGTTCTGCTGCCGGTCTCTCTGGTCCCTCCACTTCTGGATCTCACAGAAGGCAAAGCCAATTGGGTTGAGAAGCATGAGAGACACTGGGGCCACCAGGTAGATGTACTGTAGGTACTCCGGGTGGGTGTTCTTATACAAGGCCTCAACTGTAAAAAAATAAAAAATATATTTAAAAAAATAATTTGAAAAAGGTACAGTTTAGGAAGGTATATTTTAGGGAGGAGAGCAGAGTGAATCAAAATCTGTGTCACAAACCAACCAAATAAGATTTAAAGTATAAAAGACATTCGAGACATCAACTTCCTTTGTTCTGAGGTTCTGCCAGGAGGAGGCTCTCAAATTTTAAGTGGAGCGAAACTCAAAATTCAAAAAGGCACATCTGAGCAATCTTTTCTGCAGGTGCATGGTAACAGAGGAACAAGATGATAGAAAAAGGAGACCGCACACTGCTCTCGATAGTAACACTGATCTTTAATAAAATGACCGATAAGCTTATTAAAGATCAGTGATACTATCAAGAGCAGTGTGTGGTTTCCTTTTTCCTTCATCGAGTGGAGTGAAACTGAAAGGATGGAAAGAAGAACACAACACTCACCAATAGGATATCCCAAAGCAAAGTCATTGCTTTGAGTAGCAAAGATTGAGAAGAGACCAGCTTTGCTGAAGCGAGTGTCGGGACTGGCAACCAGTAGTGTAATCACACACACAATGAAAAACACTGACACTTTGGCGATGAGAATACTCCACAAAAATGGCCAGATGACATTGCCAAAGTCCAACAGTACCATGTTCTTAAAGAGCAATGCTGGGAGGGCAAACTTGGACACAAAGTTCCCCAATCCTTTGGCCTGTGTGGATGTGATGATGTTTGCTCGACCAGCAATGTAGCCACACAAGATGATCCCAAAGCACTCCAGGAGTGCTGGGAAGAGCTTGTCAATGGACATGGTGGAAGGGGTGTCAGGGGGATCCATGTCCCCATAGGAAATATTGAGGTTGGCAGGGACCTTCATAGTGGCGGTGGTGGCGTAAGTCCTCAGATAGCAGCTCTCATGGCTGGCCACGCTGATGGGGGTTGCTGGTGTCACTACCAGTCACTGAAAACAGAAAATACATGGAGGTCAGTCAACTACTACAATTTCAATTTAGAGTCCCTAAAAACAGCAGTAATGACAAGGTCTTACACCATTGAAACATTTCTGAAAACAAAAAAGTCTGCAGAAGTAAAACAATTTAGTATTTTTTTCACACGCATGTTCCTCAAAACTGAACACTAAGATAGCTAGATAGATTTATCCACTGACAACAACCAGAAAATGTGGTACCAATGACTTTGACAACATATGTAACTACCGTGTAAATACTAGGTAGAAGTTAGATGGGTAACTGGTAAAACACACACCAAATGCAACCCACAGTCTATCAGTTAGCTAGTAGGTACTTTGTAGCCT
The DNA here is from genome assembly GCF_013265735.2 of Oncorhynchus mykiss. NCBI lineage: Eukaryota > Metazoa > Chordata > Actinopteri > Salmoniformes > Salmonidae > Oncorhynchus > Oncorhynchus mykiss. The sequence goes on along the minus strand of NC_048586.1, from coordinate 14,556,189 downwards.
AATGCAACCTTTGACAGTATAAGCTTTAGGTCCCAAAAAAACAAAAAGAGATCTGCTGTTTGATCAGACAATTAATCTTGATGGTTGTAAAGTCATCTCAAATAAAAACTGCGAAGGACCCCTGACTTCACTCTGGACCCTGATCTCTTTTGACGAACATATAAAGAATATTTCAAGGGCAGCATTTCTTCAACTTCGTAACATTAAAACATTTGAAATTTTGTCCAAAAATTACACCGAAAAACAAATCCATGCTTGTGTCACTTCTAGATTAGACTACTGCAATGCTCTACTTTCCGGCTACAGCACTAAATACACTTCAGTTAGTCAATTGTAGCAGCCGTGTTTAGCACTAGAACCAAATAACTAGACCATATTACTCCAGCGCTATAGCCTCTACACTGGCTTCCTGTTAAGGCTAGGGCTGATTCCAAGGTTTTACTGGACTTGCTCCTACCAATGTCTCCAATTTGATCCTGCTGAACATACTTTTTGGTCACATAGTGTATGTGGACACCTGCTCGAACATCTCATTCCAAAGTCATGGGCATTAATATGGAGTTGGTCCCCCCTTTGCTGCTATAACAGCCTGGGAAGGCTTTCCACAAGATGTTGGAAGATGGCTGAATGGAAGCAAGTCCCCGCAGCAATGAGCATTAGCAAGGTTTTATTATTTATTTTTATTGAACATTTATTTAACTAGGGAAGTCAGTTAAGAACAAATTCTTATTTACAATGACGGCCTACCCTTTCATTGTTGTTGGGCGATTAGGCCCGGCTCGCAGACAGTGTTCCAACTCATCCCAAAGGTGTTCGATGGGGTTGAGGTCAGGGCTCTGTGCAGGCCAGTCAAGTCCTTCCACATCGATCTCGACAAACAATTTCTGTATGGACCTCGCTTTGTGCATGGGAGTGACCTCTACACCACTCCAGCTGATGCTTGGCATTGCACTTGGTAACCTTAGGCTTGTGTGTGGCTGCTCGGCCATGGAAACACATTTCATGAAGCTCCCATCGAACAGTTATTGTGCTGACATTGCTTCCAGAGGCAGTTTAGAAGTCGGTGGTGAGCGTTGGAACTGAGGACAGATGATGTTTACGCGCCATGCGCTTCCTCACTCGGCAGTCCCGTTCTGTGAGCTTGTGTGGCCCACCACTTCACGTCTGAGCCGTTGTTGCTCCTTGTCATTTCCACTTCACAGTGACGCCACTAACAGTTGACCGGGGCAGCTCTAGATGGGTAGAAATTTGATGAACTGACTTATTGGCAAGGTGGCATCCTATGACGGTGCCACGTTGCAAGCCACTGAGCTCTTTAGTACGAGCCATTCTACTGCCAAAGTTTGTTTATGGAGAATGCATGGCTGTGTGCTCGATTTTATTCACCGGTCAGCAACCGGTGTAGCTGAAATAGCCGAATACACCAATTTTAAGAGGTGTCCACATACTTAGTGTCCCTACCCGCACGCTATGGTCACAAGATGCAGGCCCCCTTATTGTCCCTAGAATTTCTAGGCAAACAGCTGAAGGCAGGGCTTTCTCCTATAGAGCTCAATTTTCATGGAATGGTCTACCTATCCATGTGAGAAAGGTCAAGAGAGTCTGCGTTTAAGTCTTTACTGAGTAGGTCCTATGATTGAGTGTAGTCTGGCCCTGGGTTGGCGAAGGTGAACGGTAAGGCACTGGAGTGATGAACCGCCCTTGCCGTCTCTGCCTGGCTGGCTCCCCTCTCGCCACTGGGATTCTCTGCCTCTAAGCCTTTTACGGGGGCTGAGTCACTAGCTTACTAGTGCTCTCCCATGCCGCCCCTAGGAGGGTTGTGTCACGTTGTAACAGGCTTTTTCCCCGCTATACTCGACTTGAGTGAGTTGAGCTACTGATGTGATCTTCTGTCCGGTTTTGCGCCCCCTCGGGCTTGTGCGGTGGAGGAGATCTTCGTAGGCTATACTCAGCCTTGTCTCAGGGTAGTAAGTTGGTGGTATATTGATATAGTGGTGTGGGGTCTGTGCCTTGGCGAAGTGGGTGGGGTTATATCCTGCCTGGTTGGCCCTGTCCGGGGATATCGTCAGATAGGGCCAGTGTCCCCTGACCCTCTCAGCCTCCAGTATCTATGCTGCAATAATCTATTTGCCGGGGGGCTAGGGTCAGTCTGTCCTATCTGGTGAGATTCTCCTGTCTTATCTGGTGTCCTGTGTCAACTTAAGTATTCTCTCGCTCTCTTGCCATAATTACATTAAAACAAAATGGATGACCATGCCTTGTAATGTTTCTAAAAGCAAGAAATATATTATTACGTAGTAAGAAATAATGTGGTATGTTTCTAAATGTAATTATTTTTTTTTGTGACCGAGTCTTTTAACCAAAATATCAGATACAAAATGTTCAGCTGCCCCTTTAATGACAAGAGGTTACCAAGGTAACGGGGTCACTGAATTAGTATAATGTGTCAGCGTGTGAGATTTGGGCATCTCTTCACTATCAGCACACTCAAACTAACATGGAAAAATAACTGAGCTTGTGAACAAAACAATATAAATAGCCAAGAAGCGAGTACAAAGTCTCACTTTGTAGACTTTAGACTAAATTACACCAACAACTTTTATGCCTCTGTGCAGCGCCTCCAAAAATGAATCCATCAGCACTTCACTCAGAGCGTACAGCTCTCCTGCCAGGCAGTGTTGGTGCGTGATGTGGGATATAGAATTTGTATTTCTTTGTGCGATTAGCATCTCTCAATCAAAACAGAAGACATACTTTGAAAACATCTACCGCAGCATTTTTCTTCAATAAATTGCAACTCACATGTGCTCAACTTGCCTTAACTATTTTTATTCAGAAATGTAATTCACTGTAAAGCCCTGAAAATTGACCACCCGCCAAAGTGGCTGGTGAAATAGACCGTCTTACCCACCAATACCTAAATCAAACCGCATTTGGCAGGTGTTCATTTTATGCCCTGGGATAAGGGCAATTCCATGGTAACAGACTGATTTTTTACTTTAAAAGTATGCCAAACAAAAAAACATTGATTGCAAAGTTACACAAACCATACAACTCGAGGACTAGGCCTAATTAACAACTCCCACAGATTTTTGAAAACGACATTTACTTGAAGAGCAGTGCAAATGTAAAGTTTCGTAACAGAACGATGGTAAAATCTCCCTCAGTTTTGTGTGACCACGTTTTGCAATAACTTGGTTAAATATGTACTCGGAATTAAGATTTAAAGATGTCTGCAGAAAGAATGGGGTGTTAGCTACCGTATATGACACCTTTGAGTTTAAAAAAATATAGTCTGGTTATTGAACTACAGTGAGTGAAGTGGATAAACACCCAGTAACAGAATAATGGTAACAGAATGACACCATGGGTCTCTGATCTGTACTGTAGAGAAATGTATAAAGTTGAATGTAATTCGCTTCATGGCGATGTATCCTGAACAGGTACACAAAGGTCGAAAATGTGTACACTACCATTCAAAGGTTTGGGGTCACTTAGAAATGTCCTTGTTTTTGAAAAAAAAGCTACTTTTTTTGTCCATTAAAATAACATAAAATTGATCAGAAATACAGAGTAGATATTGTCATTGTTGTAAATGACTATTGTAGCTGGAAACGGCTGATTTTGAATGGAATATCTACATAGGCGTACAGAGGCCCATTATGAGCAACTATCACTCCTGTGTTCCAATGGCACGTTGTGTTAGATAATCCGAGTTGATCATTTTAAAAGGCTAATTTATCATCAGAAAACCCTTTTGCAATTATGTTAGCACAGCTGAAAACTGTTGTTCTGATTAAAGAAGCAATAAAACTGGCCTTCTTTAGACTAGTTGAGTATCTGGAGCATCAGCATTTGTGGGTTCGATTATAGGCTCAGCACGGCCAGAAACAAAGTACTTTCTTCTGAAACTCGTCAGTCTATTCTTGTTCTGATGAAGGCTATTCCATGCGAGAATTTGCCAAGAAACTGTTTATCTCGTACAACGTTGTGTACTACTTCCTTCACAGAACAGCGCAAACTGGCTCTAACCAAGTGACCCCAAACTTTTGAACGGTAGTGTACATCCTCCTTTCTACACACTAGCCCTGTCAAAATACCCATACAAGCGTACTGCATACTTAAACTGCACACTCATTTCTACGTTTGATCTAGTAGAATTCACTCGTCTTTGACAACAGCTGATAATCAGATGATCTGACACGCTGTACCAAAATTAACGAATGGCACTCACATTATATCATATAATCTCACTTTATATGACGCATTGAGTACTTTAACATTTTTTTTGCATACTATAAAACATTGTTTTGCATACTATTAAGTATGTTAGTATGAGGATTCGCACACTGCCACTTCTAATGAGCTCCGCTCCAAAACAAGACCAAATTTGGGTGGTCTGGATCAAGCATAGACATCTATGTTTCACAAGTTCGGACATCACAGTACAGCACAGTAGTTCATTACAGTAAATTATACTGTACTGTAGTGGGCTCTACTGTAATATACATACAGACCTACATTCTACTCTGGTTGTATCCACTATACTGTCCAAACTTGTGAAACAGACGTTGATGATTGGTTCAGATTTGGCTTGACCAAATTTCAACTATATTCCAACGTCCATGGACACCCGGGGTGTCCGTCAGTTCTCAGAGGGTGAGAGTGCTGGTTACAGCTAATGGATAGAGGGGGCTCATGGGTAGGTCTCCATAAGAGCTGCGAGAGATGACATTAACTGGAGAGAGAAGACAGACAAGAGACAAAAATGAAGAGAGCGCGAGAGGAAGACAGCGAGAGACTGTTAAGACTTGTTTCACACGTTTGCGTTGACCACCACACGACAGACCGATAAAGAAAACAGTTATGACCTGAGCATAAGTATATGACAGTACAGTAGAAGGTGACCCAACGGAGTTGTGACTTCTATGAGTTCCCATAGTAGACAATTTAGTTGCAGTCATTCGGTTACCTATTTGGTAACAGAATGACATTTCACAGAATGACATTTCATAGAATATATATATATATATATATATATATATATATATATATATATATATATATATGACTCAGCTTTCATTTGACACCAAATGTAATGTGCTCTAATGAAGTTCCCGTTAGTGCTCGTGAATCATTGGGCGTTTTACATGGAAATGCCCATTATCTAAATTAGCTAACGTTAGCTATTGACAGCCCAATTAACCTTGCTCTATCCAGATAGTATGCGCGCTATTTATACATAGGTGACATGCTAGCTTGCCAAAGGCAATGAATGTACCGGGTGCTATTTTGTCTAGTCTCCTCCAAGTTGCTAACAAAAACAAAAAAAAAAGACAAGACAACTTACGGATACCTCTCCATGTCAAGTACACCGTCTGTGTCTGACAGTTCACGTTGCTACACTCCTCGCGGTGACTGCAGTGCAAACTACTTCACCAATCAAATGACATGGGGCGGAAGGGACCAATGGGTGGATTCGATTATGCTGAACCGTGGGGCATCCGGTCTCTGGACCGTCACATGAATGGGCAAAAGCGGTGAGGGAGGAGCGCACTTTTCAAATAGAACAGTAATCTGCGCCACTCGGTCATGTTGTCCACAAGGCAGCACGGTGGCTCGACCAGAATCATACAACATCTCTTAGCATTTTCAAACTAGTCTTCATTGGGAAGGCAGATAAAGCGTTTTTGTCAAAACAAATCACTTTCGCATGTGACAACACAGAATCCAACTAATTTCCACATGCTTAATTACGTCACTTAATGTTTTTTTTGAGCCGACTACGCAGTGGGCTTTGAACGGGGCACATGGCTCACGCCCGGGAGTTAGCCCGGTTTAAAAACAAACGCAATCAATTTCCACTCCATACAACACATGGCTATTTTTGGTCGCCCGGGCCAGATTAATCGAAACCCCTTGTTGTTGGCAAACGTTCTTCTTCGAGGTTTATTGGCAGACCCAACCTATAAAGTGTATTGCTGCTACCTACTGTACGAATGTTCATAGACTTAGATAGACATCGCATCATTGTATCTGTCCTATAAAGACGTCTGTTAGAGCACGAGCCACTGCTGACATCTCCATTTTGAACAGAGAATAATGGTGGGAGGAGCTATAGGAGGATGGGCTCATTTTATTGGCTGGAATAGATTTTTACATTTTTAAATTCATTTTATTTAACCTTTATTTAATTAGGCAAGTCAGTCAATAACAAATTCTTATTTACAATGACTGCCTACCCCGGCAAAACCCTCCCCTAAGCCGGGCGACGCTGGGCCAGTTGTGCGCCAACCTATGGGACTCCCGATCACGGCCGGTTGTGATACAGCCTGGGATAAAACCGGGGACTGTAGTGACACTTTGCAGTGCCTTAGACAGCTGCACCACTCGGGAGACCTTATAAGTAAACCAAGAAAACAATTAGACATCAATTACTTCTTGCTAGTTAGGAGACACTGTCTCCATTACAACACACTGCATGACAGGGTAGTGAATTGCTCATCATCGCTGCTCTCCCAAGATGGGTGGTAATTTTATATAGCATCTTTTATTTATTTTTTCCTCAATGGAATGGTATCAAACACATACAATAAATGGAAACCACATGCTTGACTCAGTTCCATATGTTCCATTCCAGCTATTGCAATGAGCCAATATAGCTCCTCCCAACAGACACCTCTGATTTTGAAGTAGTCCATCTTCTTCTTCTACTACTTCTTTGAGTTGGCAAACAAACTAGAAGGGTGCACAATGCCACCTAGACTGCATTGGCTGATCTCTCGGGGACCTGGATGGAATTATGTGATCCTTCCTTAACCCATATGAAGTGTCAGTTGACTACTTTAAAGTGGTGAAAGTCCTCAATGGGACTGCCCATGCTAAAACGGCCTTTGGGGACTAGAGTCTTCTATCTATCTCTATAGGTATGTTGCACATGGGCCTCTCACATGGTCAAAATTCAGTCTATTGTAGTGTTCAGGACCTCAACGTTCCACAAAGTTTCACATGCAGTACTTTTTAGTAAATGTTGCCATTTATGGCATTGATTATTATCTCACGGGTTCAAATATGATTTGCTTTGATTGCACAACATCCTTATTAGCTGGTAGACTGTCAAACACTCCCTAAAACACTTCAACGAGCAGGCCTTTCTATCGACCTGGCCCGGGTATCCTGGAAGGATATTGAAGTCATTCCGTCAGTAGAGGATGCCTGGTTATTCTTTAAACGTGCTTTCCTCACTATCTTAAATAAGCATGCCCGTTCAGAAATGTTGAACCAGGAACAGGAATAAGCAGTAATAACCAAGAATAAGCATGCCCCTAAAAAATCAGCTGTGCTAGACAATCTGGACCCTCTCTTTCTAAAATGATCCGCCGCAATTGTTGCAACCCCTATTACTAGCCTGTTCAAACTCTCTTTCGTATCATCTGAGATCCCCAAAGATTGGAAAGCAGCCGCGGTCATCCCCCCCATCAAAGGGGGAGACAGTCTAGACCCAAACTGTTACAGACCTATATCTATCCTACCCTGCCCTTTCTAAGGTCTTCGAAAGTCAAGTTAACAAACAGACTACCGACCATTTCGAATCCCACCGTACCTTCTCCGCTATGCAATCTGGTTTCCGAGCTGGTCATGGGTGCACCTCAGCCATGCTCAAGGTCCAAACAAAACAATATCATAACCGCCATCGATAAAAGACAATACTGTGCAGCCGTATTCATCGACCTGGCCAAGGCTTTCAACTCTGTCAATCACCACATTCTTATCGGCAGACTCAACAGCCTTGGTTTCTCAAATTACTTCCTCGCCTGGTTCACCAACTACTTATCAGACAGAGTTCAGTGTGTCAAATCGGAGGGCCTGTTGTCCGGACCTCTGGCAGTCTCTATGGGGGTGCCACAGGGTTCAATTCTCGGGACGATTCTTTTCTCTGTTTATATCAACGATGTCGCTCTTGCTGCTGGTGATTCTCTGATCCACATCTACACAGATGACACCATTCCGTATACTTCTGGCCCTTCTTTGGATACTGTGTTAACTAGCCTCCAGATGAGCTTCAATGCCATACAACTCTCCTTCCGTGGCCTCCAACTGCTCTTAAATGCAAGTAAAACTAAATGCATGCTCTTCAAGCGATCGCTGCCCGCACCTGCCCGCCCATACAGCATCACTACTCTGGACGGTTCTGACTTAGAATATGTGGACAATTACAAATACATAGGTGTCTGGTTAGACTGTAAACTCTCCTTCCAGACTCACATTAAGCATCTCCAATCCAAAATCAAATCTAGAATCGGCTTCCTATTTCGCAACAAAGCCTCCTTCACTCATGCTGCCAAATATACCCATGTAAATCTGACTATCCTACCGATCCTTGACTTCAGCGATGTCATTTATAAAATAGCCTCCAACACTCTACTCAGCAAATTTGATGCAGTCAATCACAGTGCCATCCGTTTTGTCACCAAAGCCCCATATACTACCTACCACTGCAACCTGTATGCTCTCTGCTGACAATGACTGGAACGAATTGCCAAAATCACTGAAACTGGAGACTCATATCTCCCTCACTAACTTTAAGCATCAGCTGTCAGAGCAGCTCACAGATCACTGCACCTGTACATAGCCCATCTGTAAATAGCCCATCCAACTACCTCATCACCGTATTGTTATTTATTGTATTTTTTTTGCTCCTTTGCACCCCAGTATCTCTACTTGCACATTCATCTTCTGCACATCTACCATTCCAGTGTTTAATTGATAAATTGTAATTAATTTGCCACTACGGCCTATTTATTGCCTTACCTCCCTAATCTTACTTCATTTGCACACACTGTATATAGATTTTTTTTCTATTGTGTTGTTGACTGTACGTTTGTTTATCCCGTGTGAGAACTCCGTGTTGTTGTTTGTGTCACACTGCTTTGCTTTATCTTGGCCAGGACGCAGTTGTAAACGAGAGCTTGTTCTCAACCGGCCTACCTGGTTAAATAAAGGCGAAAAAAAGACACATAGAAAATAGACAACCAGTGTCAAATAGGCCTATCAATTTGACTTAAACACTGTATTAAAGATGAATGAAAATATATAACAAAACATATTGAGTAAAGACAACAAACATTTTGATGACAAAAACTTGATTAGAATGGTCAATGTTGATCAACTGTTCTATAATACACGAGTGAAAATGTAGATAAACATGCATGCACCCAGCGATCTGAATGTATGAGGGTCAAAAGCACAGTCCTCATACAGCAATATGTGACTTTAAGGTCACAGGGCCAAGAGTCACTAGGGCCCAGAGTGTTTCCTGGTCAGGTCAGAAGGTCAATAAAAAAAACATCTGGACCTACTCAGGACACCCCGCAGACCGCTAAGGTGTCATGCTCAGCTCAATGAGACGGCCCGCGAACACTCCTAGGGTGCCAATGATACACACCGCCATGAACACACACAGCAGAATGTGATCCAGCACCATGGCCACAAACTTCCACTCTTCAGCAGCCTGGGAAAAGAGGAGAGCAGTAAGAAACACGTAAACGGAGATCTGTCATAAGGAAACAAACTGTAGGAAGGACAGCAATGAATTCCATAGTCTTACACTGTTGGACTCCTCATCAGACTTCATGGTCTCAGCGATGTATTTAACCCCCTCAATAGCACTGCGTACGTCGGGGTTCTTGGTCATGGGGGACTGGTAGGCGACTGCAGTAGGGGTGGGCTTGCCTGAGATGTCTGAGATGTCGAAGTCAGCACCATAGATGTTTTTATCCTGTCTCTCCTTTGCAGGACGCTTCATTGTTGAGAAGAACATGAGGTTGGGAATGGTGTCAATGAAAATCTAGGAAGCAAAAAATGTGAAAGGAATGAATGAATCAAATGTTATTAGTCGCCTGCTCCGTGAAATGCTTACTTACGAGCCCCTAACCAACAATGCAGTTTTAAAAACGACAGATAAGAATAATAAATAAAAGTAACAAGTAATTAAAGAGCAGCAGTAAAATAACAATAGCGAGACTATATACAGGGGGGTACCGGTACAGACTCAATGTGCAGGGGCACTGGTTAGTTATTAAAGTGACTATGCATAGATGATAACAGACAGTAGCAGCTTTTACAACTGTGTGTAATAACAGACAATAATAAATAGACTGGTAAAATGCATACAATGAGATAAAAGGCTAATTGATGAGCATATTAATTCAGATACTTTCTAGCTCCTGAATCACAAAAGTAGGCTTAAAAAGCAGTAATACAGTCAACAAGTGCAATCATCTATTTTCTGTCACTAGATGGCAGTACTGGGCAACACTTATTAACAGGGCAAGAATAATGTTGAGACCTCTACTATCACTCACAGGAGGTTGGTGGCACCTTGGGCAGAATGTGCTCGTGGTAATGACTGAAGTGGAATCAGTGGAATGGTATCAAATACACTAAACACGTGGTTTCCAGGTGTTTGATGCCATTCCATGTGTGCCGTTCCGGCCATTATTATGAGCTGTTCACCACTGATACCACACGATCTGTCATGTTGTTTCATGAACAATTTGTTAAAACATATACAAAATACATACATTTCTAAACTGTCACACACTCATAACATTCACAAACCAGAGTGCACAAGTCATCCTATACCATGTCATTTACAGTCCAAATCTTTATTTATTTAACCTTTATTTAACTAGGCAGGACAGTTAAAGAACAAATTCTTATGTACAATGACGGCCTACCCCGGCCAAACCCGGACAGCGCTGGGACAATTGTGCGCCGCCCCATGGGACTCCCAATCACAGCTGGATGTGATACAGCCTGGATTCAAACCAGGGACTGTAGTGACGCCGCATGCTCTGAGATGCAGTGCCTTAGACCGCTGCACCACTTGGGAGCCCTGTACGTAAAGCACTATGCTATAAAAAGCTCTTAACTAAATTATTTTTAGATAAAAATAACTAAAATCACTGGTAGAAATGTGCCAGCTTTGCTCACCTTGCGAACCCAGGGGGACATGGTGTGAGTGCTGGGGGAGCGGTGGTGTGTGTTGATGACGATGACAGTGATGATAATGGAGGCAATGACAAAGACCATGGTGAAGAGCATGTACTTCCCGATCAGCGGCACAGCACTGGAGGTGGAGGGGATGAGCTCAACGATGACCAGCAGAAACACAGTCAGAGACAGCAGGACAGAGATACTCAGAGTCATCTTCTCACCTGAGGACACACGTGGTCACAACAACCAGATCAACAAAAGCAGACGCATACTGCAGAATTCATCTATGGAGAAAGGCGCAATTGAAGTTTGCAATCATGCAAATGATCTGCCATTATCACGTGTCATACATTTCATAATCTGTCAGTCATACGGCACACAGACGGATTGGAGCAGTTCAGTGGAAAAACGAGGCTCATGACAGAGACTGAACATGTGCTCGTAGGGAGGCCACTGAGATTCATAACAATGGATTCAACGCTAAACACTGTGAGAGCAGTTAATAACTGGGCTTAAACAAAGAATACAGTTACACCAATGCCCCAGCTCAACTCAGCTGTGACACCCTTAACAACTGAATTAAACCAATTCAATTAATATCTCGTCAAAGTGAGCTGGTTTGATGGTAATTTGGTCTCAAGTCTTGCCTTCACCTAATCCCCACTCTGGTTGGTCCCCAACTATTAATTAATTACAAGAGGGTTTGAAGTGATCATTGTGATAATTGATCAGAGAGAAAGAGACTAATAGCTAGAGAGAGAAAAAGAGAGAGAGAGAGAGAGACACACAGTGCCATAATTCACAGTGATGAAGCAACACTGACTCACAGAGACATGGGAGGGTCATAATTAGAGGGTAGCAGTGACATTGTTCCTCTGGATAGTCAGTGCCATCACACCCTTTAGGGCACCAACTCATTTTGACCACAGTAGCCTCTGATCCAATTGAGCTCCTCCGACCTCCCTTTCAGCCCTTCGCTAAATGGATGGCTGAAAGATCATGCTGCCTAGTCACCTTACCCCGATACATATCTACCTCTCTCACTCCAGTACCCCTGCACATTGTAAATACGGTATTGGAACTGACCCTGTACATAGCTTAGTACTTTCTCTTGGTATTCTTATTATGTGTTTTTGTTCTACGTCATGTTATTTTTAGTGCTACATTGATACTGATTACTGCATTGTTGGGTTTAGAGCTGTCAAGAAAGGCATTTCACGGTACTTTTGACATTAAAACTTGAAACTTGGGCAGGAATTCTGCTTATAAAAAGAACTCAAAGCTGAGTCTCTGTGAATTGGTGCTTGAACAATATTGCCCTACCACAGCAAAAAGCATGATAGCGCAAAGGAATCTGTGATTTATTTTGTCCTGTTTAGCCTTCCATACACATAGGCCTATACACAAACAACCTCACATACGCAAACATACACACAGGCACACAGGCAATGGAATTTCAAGTGTGTGTTATTTTCAGTTGAGCACATTCACACCCAGACCTCATTCACACAGATTCTAGAATGTGAACCATGTGTTGTTTGTCAACTTTGTGTTGCTGTTCAGTCAAATCCGTGAATCTAAAAGGCTTCCATTTGGCATCACAGCTCCTCCATAGCATCATACTGTAGCAGCAGCCACATCAGAGCAAGGCAGCCAGTGATGCATTATACATTAAAGGAAAGGTCTGTTCGCAGACATGGCAGCACACAGGGTCTCTGGGTAATGAGGTAGGCCTCCACACTGGCAACAGGACCAAACGCTAGCTGAGACACAGCACTGGTACAGCTAATGTAGCTACTAGTAACTTCCGAGGCCCAGAGACAGATACAGGTGTAGGATCTTAATCTGACCAGTATTGTCGTAGAAAAATAATCCTGCAGCAACAGGATTTTAATGTTTAGTTCATAACGCTGCTTGATTGGTGGTTAGGCTATTATCCGGACAAAAGAAGGCTACATGATAAGTGCAGTACTGTTAATATAACAGCGTGTTAGTCCAGGTTTTCAGTGAATTTATGTAAACCACGAGGCTCATCTGAATTTCCTGCGGCGCAGGAGAATTCTCAGTAACAAAAGAATGGCCAAATTAAGATCCTACATCTGTAGAAGGACAAGCGTGTTGTTGTAGGTACCAGCCAATGCAGGTACAGTTCTACACAACCACTACATGAGCTGTCAACGTTGCAGCTATGATGCGGAAATTGGGAGACAAAATATATTTCCGCTAATCTTCAGCCAATAGAAGGGATTTAGAACTGAAATGATTGACGGGACGCTCCACCAACCAGAGTCAGTGGGCAGATAGAAGACGAGGCCAGTGAGGAATGAGAAGAGCATGCAGGGGATGATGACGTTGACGATGAAGTAGAGGGGCAGCCGCAGCATCAGGAAGTGGTAGGTGATGTCCAAGTAGGGCGTGTCTGGGCAGCAAGCATAGTACACCCAGTGTTTCCAGCTGCGGTAGTCCTTCATCACCCACTCTCCACTCTCCATGAAGTTACTCAGGTCAGGGCGGTCGCTGTCCTGGTGGAGACGGGTAAATAAGAAGATGTCGCGAAGAGGCAACAGACCAGGAAGGGATCAACCTAATTGGTATTTCCCAGGACTGGTGGTATTATGTCATGCTTTTAGAATCATGTGTTAAATCAGTAATGGACTGTATGTGTATGGGTAACACAGTTACACAGGGGATCAATCGGGGAAAAATGTCAAAATGTTGATGATTGTTACGGGATTGACGACAACCAAGTTGCCATCGTAGGTCCAGGTGCCCAGCTTCATGCTGCAGTTCTGCAGGTCGAAGGGGAAGTGCAGCACGATGATCTCACAGTAGCTCTTGAAGATGGCAGGGGGGTTCCACGTGATCATGCCAGTGTGCTCCAGCAGCACTTTGGTCTCGTGAACGATGGCAAAGTCACCGTCAGCACTGTGGGCACACACAAACACGGGCATCAACGCAGGAAATAATGTTAACGCAGAGAGGCATCACTGCCTGGGGCTTGGCATGGCCCTGCCATCGCAGGCCAACCAACCAGAGCTGAGACTGGTACAGGTTGCTGTGGCATAGGAGCTGGTTGTCAGGGAGAAACAGCCGTGTGTCAGACGCAGCATATGGTGTGGGTGGAACCTGTGATATAGAAGCCAGATTTAGCCTGCTGCAACCTGAGCTCTCACTCACTCTGCACAGAGGGAAAAGAGAGGGAGAAGTAATGTGGTTTGAAAACATAGTCACACACAGTCGGTCTGTCTGGTGGCCTTCTATCAAGGAAAGTATCAGTGAGAGAATGGTAAAAAGAAAGACATTTGATGCAAATATGGCCTGATTCTTACTTGTTATAGAGAACGAGGTCAGGACGCCAAATGTCAGTGGAGGGCACTCTTATCTTTTTGATTCCGCCATAATCCTCAGGATTCCATTGCAAGTTCACGTCCTTCCATTGCTGGAAAATGACGGTACAAAGTACAAAGAGCATGAATAGAAAATATCAGATAGATTATTTGACTTGAAGTCTGATTCGGAGAGGGATCATTTCAATAGGGATTTTTCCAGAGAATGTTTCATTACAGTTTAGTGAAAATGAACATTATTCAACGGCTTATAAGGATTTTACACTATCTTCAGAATTATGGTGAAATGTATGATAATTACCCATACTTAGATTTTCCTTGTTATTACTCTTACAAAATAGCCAGAAAGAAAATATTTTGATATCATATTTACTGTATATTGCAATGTAGATACAGGAAACAGCAGTAACAAACCTGTTTCAGTCGAACATTGCTGTTGACAATCTGGTTGACCTCATCCTGTAGAGAAAGGGAATTGATTTTAGTTTCTACTGTTACAAAACCAATAATTAGCCTACGGATGTTGTTGCACTCGCTAAGTCTAGGGGTCTTAGGCCTAGTTAACTAGTGTGTAACCTGATTTAAGATGTGCATCTAAGGGAGAAATCAGCGTATGCAATGTATGTACACAGGAGACCTCTCCTTCTTGACATCTTGGTCAGCCAATCCCAGCAGATTACCATTTGTTCAGATGGTGACAAAATAAAGTGACTCCTGGTAGAGTGTGCCTACCTGTGTGTTAGCACTAAACTACTTACTGCATAACACCTCCCCCATCAAGAAATGTAAAGAAAAATCCAGTCAACAGTATATATTTTCCTCAATTGTCCTAAACTTCTATACTTTCCCACCCTCTTTTCCATAAAACTTATTTAACTGAAGAGACCAAACTATATACACTATAAACACCAGAGCTGCAAAACTATGAAACTTGGCTCCAGAAAACCTCACCTCTGAGATAACGCCATTCTAGAAAACCAGACCAACCAAAACCATCAAATTCACTGGTCTGCACTCAGCTAATTTCTTCCTTCCAAAAGTCTGACTTGACCAAACCAAGGGACAACCTGTAACCTCTATAGTTCTAAACGGAGAGACCAATTCCATTCCCTAGGCCCATGATCACAAGCACCAAGCTCCATCTGATATGAGACTTAGAGCACCCACCACCAGGGACAAGTGAACGTTGACCACAACTCCAGCAAACTCACTAGGAACACCATTCACGTTCCCCAATGTCTCTTTGCTCCCGTGCTGGAGGGGAACTGAAGGGGAACCGTTAGCCTCCCCACTTTCCTCCAACTTAACCCGGAGTCACTAGGCCTACATGCTGTAGGAACTTTCAACCGCTCTTTAACAGGAAGTGACAAAAACGGTGGATCTAGCTTTTCCACCAAACTCACTTCTTCAAGCTCCTGATTCTCATTACAAGACACAGCTGTATCACCCTGCAAAACTCAGACCAGATCCTCACTAAATGAACGGGAAGAATCTCCTCTCTCCCACAGCGTAGTTAAAAAAAGTGTCAGTAACATCGACCCCTGACAAACAACCTCATGGTCAACCGGCAGAGGGACCATAACCTGTTATGCAGAGTGGAACAGGGGAACCCAAGAGCAGACTCAGATGAGGAGACTGGGATGAAGTAACCAAGGTATTTATTGAAACACAGGGGGAAGATAGAGTGCAGGTCAGGGGAAGCTCGGGTGGGTTGTGGAGGATGAGGTGAGACGGGTTGAGACAGGGTAAGCAGGTCCGAAGGGGAATTCAAGGGAGTAGTAGTGTGGGGAATCCAGGACAGAGTAGCAGGATGAGGAGACGTGGGACTGGAGACAGGGACCAGAGTCAGAGCGGGCAGAACTGTAGCGGAGAGGAAAGCAGCATCAGGCAAGGAAAACAGGCACAACAGGATCTGACTAGTAACAAATGGCTCAAAACGTAGACTGACTGAGCAGAGATCACGATCTGGCAGCGTGTAAGTGGCAGGGCTGAGTATTTATAGAGGTCTTGATTATGGAACAGGTTGCAGCTGGTGTGGATCTGCTCTGACTCCAGCACACCTGTCTCTACCCACACACACACACACAGAGAGAGACGGAGATGGAGAGGGAGAGGGAGAGGGAGACGGAGACGGAGAGCGAGAGCGAGACGGTTGTAGATGCGGATAGAGAGAGAGATGAGTTCATCAAGTCCATCAGGTTCATCCTTGGACACCAACTCGTCCTTGAGGGTCTCAGTGATCGCGTTCCGGAATGCTCCCTGAAGGGCCTCCTCATTCCAGCCACTCTCAGCGACGAGAGTGTGAAACTGACATGACATCTCAGCAACACTATGGGGGCCTTGACGGAGGGACAGGAGTCGTTTAGCAGCATCCTTAACGCAGACTTTTTTCATCTCCTCCGTGAATCTGGAGCAGGAGAATCAGATGGGGGACTGTATCTCCCACATTGCCGTGGCCCAGGAAAGCGCTGCTCCACTGTGGCAGCCAATCAGAAAGGAAATCTTGGCCCGTTCGCGAGCATAAGAGTAGGGCTGTTGCTCAAATAATAGTGAACATTGTACCAAAGGGCTCTGCAAGCCTTGAGGTTGCCATATTAACGCTCAGGTCGGAACAAGGGTCAGCCCTGTAGGTCAGACAGGCTCTGTGAAACTCATTGACGCGCGCCAGAATGGTCTTCAGGGCTTGGTCATGTTGCTCGAGCAGGGCGCCTTGGCCGATGAGGGTTTGGTGGAAAGTGGCAGAGTCTGCTGGGTTTATCTCTTTGGCCAGCTCATACTGTTAAGCAGAGTGGAACCCAAGAGCAGACTCAGACTCAGACTCGGACAAAGTAATCAAGGTATTTATTGACACACTTGGGGAAGATGGAGTGCAGGTCAGGGGAAGTTCGGGTGGGTTGCTGGAAACCAGGGGCGGAGGCTGAGGCTGGAATGAGAGGGGTTGAGCCAGGGTAAACGGGTCCGGAGGGGAATCAAAGGGAGTCGTAGAGTGGGGAATCCAGGACAGAGTAGCAGAATGATGAGACGTGGGACTGGAGACAGGGACCAGAGTGGGCAGAACTGTAGCGGAGAGGAAGACAGCATCAGGCAAGGAAAAGAGGATAACAGGATCTGACTAGTAACAAACGGCTCGAAACGTAGACTGACTGAGCAGAGATTACAATCTTGCTGCATAGAAGTGGCAGGGCGGATTATTTTTAGAGGTCTTGATTATGGAGCTGGTTGCAGCTGGTGGGGATCGGCTCTGACTCCAGCACACCTGTCTCCACCCATACAGTCAGTCTCTCTCACACACACACACACACACACACACACACACACACACACACACACACACACACACACAGAGAGAGAGGGAGAGAGAACCCGGGGAGTGGCGGCAGGTCAAGGAGACACAGGATGAGCAGTAGAGGACGTTGCAGGAGCAGATGTGACACAACCTCCTCTACTGTGGGAAAGAATGCGTCAGCTAAAGGAAACAAAGAGTCGCTGACAACCTCTGAAACTAACAGATCACTTGGGGAACCATATCATTAGTCAGCCCACAAGGAGAACCTAGTTGTTCATTGTCCATCAACTCAACATAGAACATCGTCCTAAATTGACACCTGAATTAACTTCATCCTCAAATTGCAGAGGGCACACTATATCACATATCTCTACCCAGAAGGTCTCATCTAGAGACACAATAATCAACTTCCTCACTAGGGAGAACCATTTCCTGGGAGCCACAGTCTATTTTGGCAAATCATGTTTCCTCTACGTCCCCACACACATCATCATCATCCTCCCTCTCTGGTTTGCCATCAGCACCCTTCTGAACCCGATTAGCTTCACAAACTGGGGATACCTCAAAACCCTCCTTGAAAGACTTCGCCCCCTGAGACAACTTTTGACTGACTGGCAAGACAAACTTCCTCCCCTGTATGCAGCCCTCCAGTCAACTGCCATTTCTTTTTCCAGCCTCACTATTTCCAACACATATTCCTCCTCCTGACTGCTATCCACTAGAGCTTGTGGCAAGAACTCACTCCACTGTTCCCATAACAGAACTGCAACATCTAACTTGTTCAACATCTCAGCTATTTCAAAATGTTTGCCACCTGATGTGACTGATCCCTTGTTAGCTTGAGAAAGCTTCAACTAAAACTCCAACCTCAGCACAAAACCATGCTGGCTCAAATGCTCCCATAGTCGAAATAAGTGAGCCAAACAGAACCGACTCTTCGACTGACAGAAGTTACAGTTAGCTACATAGTGTTGGCAGTGATGTGAATTGCATGATAGATATTGGTTGATGTGGGATGGTGTGACGTTTTTCTTACCACACTGATGAGTTGAATGAGCTGCAGGCCAACTGTAACCACCACTGGGTCCTTGAAGTGAGCGACAGGACGCACCACCTTGTTGTAGCCAGTGAACAGGGTTTTCACCAGGCGGGTTTCATCCTCAGAGCTCCAGGCAGAGCCTACAAGAAACACAGGGACAGCTTGATGCGTGGCTCACATGGCAGAGATGGAGAGAATGTGGGTTTACAGCACCAGCAGACTGATAAGTAGTGGTTAATGTACCTGCAAATACAGTAGTATTAAATGTACTAAGTGGCCTTCCTTCCTTCCTGACTAACTAACTACTTATTTCATACACTGTTGTATACCAGTGGTATACTATCATCATGGGATGCTGGAGGTGATAGAGATGAGAGCTCAGTCAATACAGACAGTGTTTCAGACTCGACATCTGCTATTTCCGTTACATATTTGACCCATGCCAGAGCGGTATCTCATTTCATTTTCCGCTTGACCTTGAAACGAAGCCTAGTGTGTGCAAAAACATAGTATGAAGCAAAGCACGAATGACGTTTTGAGACATTGAAAACAGTACAATGGTCTGGAAATATTATATGCTATATGAAACAACTGGCTCATTAAGTCAAGCACAAATAGATGGAGGTTAAAAAAACGAAGTGCACACACCCCTGTCAATCAAGAGAGCCTAATGCTGGATGCTTTCAAAAAAATGACAACATTTCCAACAGGCACTAGCTTAGCTAGAGTATACCTCATGTAACATTTGAAATCTTATAGTTAACTAATGGATAAAGCATTACCAAGAATCAATGTGAAATGATCAAATGATGTTGATATCTCATGACTAATGGGCTCGATTTGTAAAATATGCAAATTCTTTGTTTAGGATAGACTATCACCTAAAATATCCTGGAAAAGGTAAGTAGAAGAACAGAAATGGCAAACTAATTTTATCAGTCAGCCAACATGTTTAGAATATGGCTTACCTGCTAGAATGATAAGGAGATGAGAAACAAAAAGTAGACGATTCATTCTTGTGTTCGGTTCCCATAAACTCTGGGGTATCCAATGTCCTGAGTCTTCGAATAGAGGGTAAGCGGCTAGTTAGGTAACAACATTATTTCTGTCTACTTTAAAATCAGGTCAAAATAATTGCAACACTGACTTGCTGCTTCAAGTACTGTAATGGGGAACAGTATTGTTGTTCCCTGACACCATATGTTACGAGCCACCACCAATAGCCGTCATTTGAGAGGGTCACATTCTTTGTCATCCCTCACATGTTACAAGCGCTACATGCCTGGCTAATCTAGCACTAAAATATCTCACAGTGCAATATACTTCCCATATTGAAAGATGCAATAGCCTCTGTCTGCTTTCCAAAACGAATGCATTTGTTGTGATATATGTACAATTAGGCTACTCATGAACAGAGCATTGGAAATGTTATACTGTTCCCATTGGTTAACTTCTGTTACATTAAGATGTCATTTCCATAATCATTATTTGGGAATTCTGTATGAGTAGTTGATTACATGTCGAATACATTCATCAAACGGCCACCAATGTTGTCCTCTTGGATGATCTTGCCCCTAATGGAGATGGTATCCCTCTTAGGATAATGTTGGACTGTAACATACCCATAACATCTACCCCATCTAGCCACCGCAATGAGTTTCCAGATGGCCAGGCATGAAACCCAAACACCCCATCCCTGTACACCTGCCCCTCCCCACCAAGGCATTGATGGGACCAGGCAACTCGATTTCCCTACAGCCTCAACTCAACCCGTTCAATCAGCCAGTCACTCAACCAGCCGCCTCATTCATCTTATTTAGGGGGAAATTGCCATTTTGGCAATGTCTGAATTAAGAGAGATCTGTCTCTTAACCCCCTCCACTTCTCTCCCCATACCAATCACAGACCACCTGAATCCTACAGTGCCTAAGTGCCTCCTGCCTGGACCCAACCCATGTGACCCTGGAGAAACCCATTGAATCTGCTCATTCAAGCTCAATCAAGGTCAGGCAGAGGGAACGTGTCTTCCTGCCGTTGCGGTTGAGACACGGTTCTTTCTTTCAGCAAGAGTCAGCCGTTCTCATAGCCCTGCGGGGAATCTCTCCCAATCACACCTCCTAGTTTACTCTCTATTCGACATGTGATTAAAATGCTCTCTAAACCCGAATCTGAATAATAGCAATGTGGAGTCTGTGGAACATCTGCTGGGGATGGCAGAGCATTGAACATCTGCTGGGGATGGCAGAGCATTGAACATCTGCTGGGGATGGCAGAGCATTGAACATCTGCTGGGGATGGCAGAGCATTGAACATCTGCTGGGGATGGCAGAGCATTGAACATCTGCTGGGGATGGTAGAGCATTGAACATCTGCTGGGGATGGTAGAGCATTGAACATCTGCTGGGGATGGTAGAGCATTGAACATCTGCTGGGGATGGTAGAGCATTGAACATCTGCTGGGGATGGTAGAGCATTGAACATCTCCCGCTGCATGTTTCTACACCCTGACAGATTATGTAGATTATACTTTCCATGGCTGAGATGATTATGTGTTACTGGCATAGTTGTACATAATATTTCACCCCCCCAAAAAATAGCAGCTTAGTGTTACTTGTATTGTTTATGTTCTGAAGATAAAAACATTATATTTATGATCACTGCATTCTATTACTTAACATGAAAGTCAATTAAAGCTCTTCTAAGAGCTCTTTGATGTGAAGGTATTTTACAGTAGATCATTTGTCTCATATACACAATCTGTTTTCTGGGTATGATGGGTGGGGGAAGGGATGGGATGGCTGTTTAGTATGGGATATTGGTGTTTGGCGATGCAATAGAATTCAATCTAGGCCTATGCAGCTTAAACGTTGTCCCTTCAATTCCTACAATATGATGTATAGCGGAACTATAGCACATTCCCACATTCAGAAATCAACATGCTACCACTTTAGCCGTCAACAGTCTGAAAAGAAGCAGTGATATCCACAGGACAGGCGCTGCATCTACGTACAACACGTTCACTCACATGTCGGAGTTGAACGTTTCAGTGTGTCTTTTGCGATTGGAGACGTAGGTCAGCCTCCGCAGGAGGAAATGCCACACAGCTTTGTCCAGTCAACAAAGAAAGGTCAGTTATCTCACGAAAAAAAAACATGTAGATCAATTCATGTGAGTATGAATCAGCCATCCCATGGTAATTGTAGCAAATATTATTTGATGTGCATGAAGAGAGGTCTGTCTGTAACGGCTTTCCTGTGGTGAAGTAGAGGCGGACCAAAAAGCAGCGTGATTATATTGATTCATGTTTAGTAACAAAAGGATAAACACGAACACCACAAAACAACAAACGTGGAAAACCAAAAACAGCCCTGTCTGGTGCAAAACACAGAGACAGGAACAATCACCCACAAACACACAGTGAAACCCAGGCTACCTAAGTATGATTCTCAATCAGAGACAACTAATGACACCTGCCTCTGATTGAGAACCATACTAGGCCGAAACATAGAAATACCCAAATCATAGAAAAACAAACATAGACTGCCCACCCAACTCACGCCCTGACCATACTAAATAAATGCAAAACAAAGGAAATAAAGGTCAGAACGTGACACTGTCATGACATTATCACAGCAGTAGTCTGAACGTTTGGACGAGTTTCTTGGTCTATCGGCTGCAGCTAATGTCGATGGATTTATAATAAATAGCAGAAAAAGCTGTATGAATTCGAATAAATTACACTTTTATTGACCAATCAACCAAAACTAGATAGGAATTAATTCACCATTAATTCAACCTAATGTAAACGATAAAGCCCAGTGATAAAGATGTCAAGAATTCCTGAACAGGTATAAACCATACCAGAGAGCATGAAGCCACAAAAGGCTGACGACAAGGCTGACGACAAAATGGGAAAGCATGAGGTGTTAAACACAGAAGAGATTGGGGCAGCCAGGTCAGATTTTACGGCTTTTAATAATCCAACCTAAAAGCGTTTCCACAGTTACTGCTGAGAACAATGGCAGAGCGTTTCATGGGATTTCACATTCAATTAGGAGAGGCCAGCTGCTGTCATTCAGGATGGCTGTGGTTCTCCGCCAGTAAACACTGCCCAGTAGGAGCTCCAGTGGATAGTGTCTGAAACTCAATCAGAACATGAACCAAAAAGAACCAAAATAACAACCGCTTTTGTTCCCTGCCAGTTTAAATGCAAGAGTAGAGTTTGATCTCGTAATGAGCCGCGAGTGAAGAAGATAAGGCATGACAGGTTTTTGGAAATTGTGTGGAAAGAAATTGCTCGTGGGTTAATTAAACATAAAATCATAAAATGCATCAACCCCAAGGGACAATGTTTGCATATGTATCCAGCAATTAAAAATCTCCTGAATGCAGACAGGGCCGTGCCTAAAGGTATTGTGGGTTTTGTGTTAATCCCAGAGCGAATCAGTGTGATTGACGCCTAGTTGGAGGGGATGCTGCATACGGTCACGTGGGCCCTGGGCCGTCTATAGCACTGCCTGTCACTCTTAATATGCAGATTGAGAGGAACAGCCCCTTTTGTCAAGGTCATTTTGCATGTACACGCAAATGTAGCATGCCATGTACCTCAATGACTGGTGTTCTGGACACATTTACCATATTCTAAAATGAACACACATGGCACGAAATGCTTATTCATTGGCTTCGTTGTTACTGGAACAATTTAGGTGACTCAGAGCAAACAGGTTCATTTTCAGCAAGCAAGGTTTAATAAATTATAATTTACATGCGCAAATTAAGTACAAAAATATTTTTTAAAAAGAACAAACATTAAATGCACAAAGCTAACAGTTTGAATGCAACACAGTTTTGACTGTCAGGAAAATGTAACAGAACATTTAAAGGTACACAGATTGTTTTCTGATTGAAAGAGGCTTTGCATTTCCCCTAAAAAAAACATTGAAAACAGCTGAAAAGGCAAAAAAGACCGAATCAGTCAAAGATAATTACAAAGGTTCAGAGAAGATACAGTAGTCTATTTCACATCCAGGTATACAATGCTTCACAAAAACAATTGCCCATTGGGCAACCGGGCAGGAGATACTGTAAATCTATATGACAAATAATAGCAGAGTAACTATAGCTAGGTTTCCATCCAACTGGTGACAGATTTTCATGTGAATATGCTAAAATACGTATAAAAACAATATGAGCATTTTCCCACCAGAGATGTTTTTCCATCAAATTGACTTGTGGATAAAAGTCTGTGTGTGATGTAGTGCACATAAAGATACCTGCATGCTTTCCCTATGAGTCATAGTGGGAGGACCACACAACTTTAGTGGGAGGACCACACAGCCACTCCAAGTTTACTTCGATATGATGGTTATTATATCAATATTTGCGCATTAAATTGTTTCCACCAACATTTCTCACATAATTAATTTTACCAACACGAAAAGGTCCCACCTTGTCTAACGTATTTTGTTTTGTTGACATTTGGCAAGTTTACCGATAAAATGATCTGTTTCCATCAGGCCTGTCATTAAATGTTTTATCCGACATGTACGTTCCACGCATTAAAAGGTTGGATGGAAACCTGGTTAACGTTTTACAATATTTACCGCATGCGAGGTTACCGCTACAAAGCTACACAAAATAAAGACACGGCCAAGTCTGGTCCATCAGTGTTCTACACAAGCCCCGACAAAAATGGGGAGACAGACATGCAAGTTTAAGGTACATCACCATCCACACCCATTACAGGGGAAAATAAAGGACTGCTCAGGACTGCTTAACTGGGAGTGGAAACGGATGTATCACAAATGTAATTACAAAGATTCATATGTAATACAAATGCAATAGAAAAGTTCCTTCAAGTCTTTTCACAAAAAAAGTGTTTAGACAGCATCAAGCTGTTTTACAAAAAATCTGTCTCTTTCCTTCCTTATCTTAGCAGAATGGATGTGTCTGTTTTTCAGAAGAGGATGTCTTCCTTATCTTAGCAGGATGGATGTGTCTGTTTTTCAGAAGAGGATGTCTTCCTTATCTTAGCAGGATGGATGTGTCTGTTTTTCAGAAGAGGACGTCTTCCTTATCTTAGCAGGATGGATGTGTCTGTTTTTCAGAAGAGGATGTCTTCCTTATCTTAGCAGAATGGATGTGTCTGTTTTTCAGAAGAGGATGTCTTCCTTATCTTAGCAGGATGGATGTGTCTGTTTTTCAGAAGAGGATGTCTTCCTTATCTTAGCAGAATGGATGTGTCTGTTTTTCAGAAGAGGATGTCTTCCTTATCTTAGCAGGATGGATGTGTCTGTTTTCAGAAGAGGATGTCTTCATTTTTGATGAGGAACTCCACCACCTGCGGTTGGTAGCGGATGTCGTTGAGTGCCGTCATGGCGTCCAGGTTGGGAGCACGCAGGAGAGTGGGCCCAAAAATAATGCCCAGGTTCTCCGCATTCATCAGGTTGTCCTTCTCATTCAACGTCACCCTGAAGTAGAGACACATCAAGGACAGACAATTAACAGCTGTGTGTTGAAAACCAATTGAAAATGAACATCTGAGCATTCAATTACAACCATGTCTCAGTTACACAAACAGGATGTTACATATCACCAGGGCAGCGAATCGTTTTGTTGAGAAACTCACCTCTTTAAATGGGCCATGAGGTACCTCAGGGTTTCACTGTGTGCTGCAGGCAGCAGTTCCAGAGCCTCACGGAAGGCCTTTAGCCGCTTCTCTGGGTCTTCCAGCTCTGAGAAGCAAACAGATGAATGAGGTGAAAGCAGAGCGGCCACAAGACAGGCTCTCAGAACCTCTAAACATCCGTGCACAATGGTTCTCGCTGGAACTATACACTAGCATGAACGATCAGAGTACAGTCAAGGTGAGCTGCTGTTGAACTCCATATAACTGACTACCAAACGATCGTCATTTTCTAAAATGGAACCATAAGAACGTAAAGGAAGATCTGATGCTTATTTTATGTGGACTGCATGCAATAGCAACACATAAACAGTGGAAATGCGGTAAAGCACAGCAAAATACACTTGAAAAAGTCTCTATTTTGCAGAATCGTCTTTGAGAACTCAAGAAGCAAAAGGAAGAGCAGGATAAATGTTCACTGAACACTGCCGTCATGCGTCAGGGCTTTAATGTTGAGGGATTTACATGACTCAACCACAGACATGAAAACGCACACCAATGGCATTTCTTCTTGCATGGTGACTGAAACAATTATGCATCCTTTTAACTGGCAGAGAAGAGGGAAAAGCTGCTTAGGTCGGACTCACTTGCAGTCTCGATGAACCTGGGGTAGGCGTCGTAGGAGATGACAGGAATGGGTAAATCTCTGAGGTACAGTTTAAGTGCACCCGTGATGATGTTGATATCTTCATAGGCATTGGCAGAGATGTCTGTCTTCTCACCATCTGTGAAGAGATATAACACACTGTTAGATATGAGGAAAGGACTGGTTGGATGTGCACAAGGCACTGTTACGATTGTCTTGCTGATTGAACTCAAGGACATTGAGTTCAAGCAGCATGGCGTGCTGGCAGCGTAGTGCGAAGTGAAGAATAAAGGGCTTGTGTCACTGTGGGGGATGAAATCTAGGCTTCTTCTCTGTTTTGACTGGCCTGGCCTGTTCTACTTTCCCCTCGGTTCTACATCCAGAGCAGGCCATGGCCTAATTCTGCCGAGGGTCTACATATCACAGTGTTGTGAGTTGGAATGACACTCTGTCATGTGTGATCTCCCACACACGGGTCTAGCTAGGATTTAGCCCATGGCTCCAGGGTTCCCCCTGTCCATCTCTAAACTCACACTGTACTGGGCAGAGAATGAGGCAGACGATTTCTAACTGCCTCTTTAACTGTGATAGGCAAATGAAGTTGGAGGTAAATTAAATTTCTACGGTAAATTACATTTCGGTCAGCTACGGTTGTTGGACTCGTCGCATGATTTGCCATCCCCTGGCCCTGGCCCCTGGCCCTGGCTATACATCCTGTGACTGGACCGTGTCAGGACAAGCCGTGCTCTCCCAGATGGAGACTAATCCCTCCTCAAATGTGTCACCTTCCCATTAATACTGCCTCTATAAACACAACATTGAACTCAAACATGACCTAAAACCATCACATTGAGCACACACGGAGGCGCTAAGAACCGATAAGCATGCCGCGAGAGGCACCCGAGGGGGTTGTTAACACCCGGACAGAACCATAGGACGTCAAAAGAAGACATACCTCTGTCAAATGTCGACTTGACATCTTCGACTGAATCGCTGAATCCAGATATTCTGTAGAGCCCTTCAGACTTCAGCCCTATGACAGAGGGATAGAGAGGTTTAATGACAAACGCTGCATTTACACAACATAACATAGGACTGGAGTGGGCATCCAACACGGATTCAACTCAAGAGCAGAATAAATACAGCCAAATTCACCTTCAGCGGTGACCTTGGGCAACAGAAAAATTAAAAAGATCTACAATAGCACACAGGGAATAACATGGGCAGATGCAAATAGTTTTCTGCGTTATTGAATAAAACGTAAATAAAAACATCAATCAAATATAGCATGAGTTACAGACGTAGATTACCGGGCTAGACAATGAGGTAGAAATGAGGCTTCTACATCGTTGAGTGATTCAACTGGAATGCAATCAACTGAAACACCAGCAGCAGCAACACCACACAATCCTCCATTGTGTACAATTGCCAGGCCTCCCATCGGCTCTCCACATCAAATGAATGGAAAGGACCAACATTAGAATCATCCATCCTTCCTGTTACCTGCACTTAATTGGGTGTGTGTACATGTGGTGATTGAAAAATGCATCCATCCATTACTGAAACACACAAAATATAACATTTCCTGAAAGGGAAAGAGGGAGCGCGATTTCCAAGAAGGGTGCGATTTCCAACTATTTCAATAGGGCTATGGCTATCTATCGTCTTCTCACCTCTCGATTCAATTTCCTGTATGCACATGTCCACCACCATGGGCCGCTTGGTGTTGTGAGCTTTCACCAGGGTTGTTAGCTCACAGCTGTATACTTTCTTGATGTGTTTCAGGTCTGGCACGCAGTTGCAGGGTACCATAGTGGAGCACTGCTTGTGGACATTCAGGCCACAATCTGAAAGAAAAGAGAAAGAGGAGAGTCAGAATGGACAACCTGAGAGTGTTGAGTCTTCTAATGATATGTTCCAATAATATCATCCAATGATATCTTCCAATGACATCGTCCAGAGGAAAAAAATAGACCAGAATTGACATTGAAGTGTACCATGAATAGTCTGCATCCCCCAGATTGTTCATTTCATTTTTGTCGACTGGCTTGGTTTCGTTTTTGCTCGCTAAGGCCTAAATGCTCTTGATCAATATTTGGAGTCAGAATGTCATTGGACCACTGGAGAATTCTGTCCTGGCTGATGACTTAACCCTTTGGTCAGCTGCCAGGGGTGTTATTGGAGTCACCTTGAGCACTGGAATGGAACACAGGTCCACAAACTATCCCTCATCCAGACGGCGTGCCAGTCATGCATCAAAGCCATTCGTAACAAATTCAACAAAGGTTGATCTTACATCTACCAAATCTATTCTGGATTCTACTATGTGGCTTGGTTTGTTTTTAATCTGCACAAGAAAATAAAAAATTAAAATGACCCAAACCTCCTAGACGTATCTTGTCACAGAGATTTGTAGCACAACATGAACCTTATTTGTGTTCTTCTAAGCAGTGAATATGTAGTTTCAATGATCATCCCCAGTGCTTTTGTCTTCGGTGCTAGTGAGTGGGGCCTGAGGCGCAGCTGCCTGCATCAGATTCAGAGCAGGTTTCACCTTGCAGGGAGCACAGCAGAGAGCCGACACAGCGACTCCTTCTTCGCTTTGTAACAGAGGCTTTTAGAGGGAATTAGAGGCGCACTGAAAACAATGTGGCCTGGAGGAGGGAGACTCGGGCCTGCACGCTCCATTCTCCTCCAGAATCAGGGCTCGCACACAATGGCCGTGCAGGCAGCGATTCAGCCGCTGCGGGCTACACGAGACCTAGTTTCCTAGACTTAAATGGGCCAGCTCCTTCAAGCTTTAAGCAGTTCTCTGCCTTCTCCCAGTTTGGAAGAGGAACCTTTGACAAAAAAATTGTGCATTATAGTATTCCAACTACATCTCGAAATAAGCATTTTGTTCACTGCGTTTTTTTCCTATGAATACATGGTGTTTCAGAGGAAATATGTCATCATTGTTGCTCCTCAAATATCAAATCACACATTTTTTTTTTAAGTCACAAAAAGACTATGATGTAGAGAAATAGCTACATATATTTTGATTAAAATTGGCCCCAGAGAAATTTCCGCAGGCTTTACTCATATGCATTGATGCAGGGACGTAATTACCTTTAAGAGATGATTCTATTAAGGGTGTGAGACAGGCAGCGTAATAGAGGGCAGCCTCCCACCAGACACACACACACACACACACACACACACACACACACAGGTGGCCCCTGGGTTCCAGGTGGGGTGGGAAAGCCCAGAGGGAGCCTGCAGACAGACACTGCTTTACTGCATTGTCAGCTCTATCGCCATGGCGAGGAGAATACACTCCACGGAGGATGAGCTCTGCCCTGATTTGGCTAAAAGGGTCTGACACTGGAGTGGGGTGAGGGGCTGGTCCCACTGGTGGCCAATCAACACATCATCATGTTGTCTAACCTTTACTGTGCCTGAGATCTCCAATGCTTCTCTATTTTACCATCTCTAATGGCAGCAGCATATAGATAAACACATGGTCCTGTTGCTAGTTATTCTATGTTGTTTTCCACCACGCGTAGAATTTGGATGAATAGAGACTGTGCTAGCTAGGCTCTGTGACCTAGCTCTCTGGTTCTGGCTGCTGAATTTTAATGCGGGTGGAAATGGAGCTCCTTCCCAGCGCTCAGAGCCCCACTCCTCATTAAAGAGACATGCCAGCTTTGTTTTTCTTCACGGGCATGATGGTATGAGGCTGGGGGGGGGGGGGGGGGGGGGGGGGGGGGGGGGGCGTCCTCTGATGAGGAAATGTGGCACAACAAGCACTGGCAGGGGCTGACTTCCTGGTGCTCGCCCAAAAACACTTCACACATACAGAAAGAAAAGGGGAGGGCGTTTTTGGAACGCAAATTCAAACATCGCATAAGACTTCACTGTCCTAGATTCTGGTCGCCATGGCGTTAGTCTAAAGGAATGAAAAAATACGTGTCCACGTTTCATCCGATTGTCAGCAGCTTTCTAAAGCAACGCATCAATTATTCATGCCGCGGCTCCCACAGATATAAGTGCAGGTCACTTTGTCCCATTAATAATACATTAAATACAGACATCAGTCTACGTTACGGCCTTATTCGGGAATGATGAACACCGGAAAACTACTCCTTTATAGAAAACCACGATAACACTGTCTGCAGTTCGATGTGCCTAAATAACAATACCTGAAATTGCAGTGCACTAGTTTTGCTCTCAAGCGAATTAGTTCATCATTTCTACAGATCAATAATATCGCAACGCGTGCAAGCACTGCAGCAATGTGATCTCATGCAAGCCGTTTGCATGCTGCATTCATGGGTTACCCCACTTATGCTGCATTTTCTGTTGTTGTTATCCTAGCATCATGAAACCACTTATTGCCTAATATCCTGTGATAAAGATGCTGCAAAATCTTTTCAAAACCTCAAGTCAATTGAAAAATTACCCCTTAGATGGGGACAAAATAATTTAATGACCATACTGTACATTCAATGTAAATGACAGCTACACAATATCAGATCGTTATTGTTCACAGTGCAGCAAAATCATTCAACTAGTAACATCTGCCCTGATTGGATAGATAGGAATAGGTGTACGCGTGTTTAAAAATGGGAATCTATTCCCGAGACCATCAAGGGAGAATTTCAGCATGAATCCACAGAGGCATTCTCAACCCCCCACTTCTGCTGCAACTGGAGCACAGAGAGAGGAAGCCAGTCTGAGTCTGGACGCCACTGTGCATTATGATAATGGGCTGATCAATATATAGATTGCATATAGAGCGCATATACGTCTGCCGTCGAGTGGAGAACAATTGCTTTGTCCATTATGTGGGAATATGGGAGCTGCATCAGTATAAAACAATCGCATTAAAGCTTGTCGTTTGAACAGTGGCAGAGTAACGCCATTAGCAAAACTCACCAACTGGACCTCTCATTCATTCGTACAGGAACACGTCATTTTCTGTTAAAGCAAGGCATTAATGTAGAGTGAGAAGTACTTATTACAGTAAATCCTCAATATTGAGTCCTCATTTTACTGCGTTGCCCAACTCCTCTAATCTGTTCCCCAAATATTGGTGGGAGTTTAGATTAAGGGACGCAATATGACCCCCACTTACGCTCACATTACAAACCAGGTTACCCACATACCGGGGTGAGAAAAACATCAAAGTCCTGTACATAGATAAAGAACAGCATGGTGTTAAGTAAAACCAGCAGCAGCTGTACAGTGGCTTGTCTACTGTAAAGAACAGTACAGTACGTACCTGCACATTTGACTCCCTGAGCCGTCAGCCCCCACATGAAGTTGGCACAGTATTCACACCAGTGAGGTCCCCGGAACGTGTGGACCTGGAGGATAGAAAGAGAGACAAAGAGAGAGGATGGTTGTCAGATGCTGCAGTTATGTACCACATGGGTACCGCACCTTCCCCAGGTTGCCCTGGAGACACTACAATGCTGGCGTCTTAAACTAGCCAGATTGTGTGTGTGTTGGAGATGAGGGGCGTTTAGAGCCCAGTCAAATCTGACAGGATGCCTAATCTACTCAAACTGTTAATGAGTGGCCAGGCTGAATAGGGGTGGTGGTGGAGAGCGGGGAGGATGGGTGGGCACTGTTGACGCCGTGCCAGTGTGAGGGGGGCATGTTGTCATGGAAATGTGCTACGGCAACGGGTTGCTCAAGCAAGGGCAAGGAAGGGAGCTCTCTCTCCGCCAGGTAACATAACAACAGCTCAGCCAATCAGGGGTGCCTGATCCAGACCTATTGGGAGGAGGCAGAGCGGGCTCCCTGTGAGGTGTTTTCCTACACGACAATGGCAATAATGGCCCTTTTATGTGAGGTGAGAAATACTAGGGCCATCACCAATACGGTGTGTTAACTCATTATGGGATCAGGGACAGCATGAGAGGATTAGCAGTAAAACAATTAATCACAGTAAAATGGTATCAAGTCTGATGAATTGTGAGTTCATCAGACTATACTACTGGCAGGAAGGTTAGAATATATTTTGTGATTCATGGCCTCACAGGAAAATAAAACCTTATTCACTTGAGTATTTAAAGAGCTGCTGTCTTTAAAAATCAACAAATCCCTTTGAAAATAACCCACGTGGCATTTTATTTTGGCGTTTTTGTTGTTGTTGCGGAGGGTGTTTTAGTTGTGCAATTGGTTGAGTTCAGTTTTTCTCAAGTGAAAAAAATGTGTGATGTGTTGTCTTGTGTAAACAAAGTCGGGCTGCTGGGCAGGTCTGTCTCACTGTCTTTGCTATTGGACAGAGAGCAATCACCACAGCTGTTCACCCCATGTTAGTGGGAAAATGGACATCGTCAAATCAAAGCCAACCGTCATTTATCCGTTGTTACATTATGCTATAAACTCTGTTTTAAACAAGACTCTGTGACCAAAATGATCCTATTTACACTTTGTAGTCAATGTTTGACACTAAAATAACTGTTTCTGACTCATATTGATGTCACATTGTCAAAGAGATTTGTTGCTTTTTAAAGGCAGTCGCTCTTTACATAGGAACAATGAAAATTTGAATTCATTCATAAAATTTAGCACCGGTTGTTGTCTCTGGCTATTCAGGGAAATTTTTTCTCACATTTACATTTTTTTTCATCATACTTTGTCATCATATCTTCAAAGATATATCTTGGCTGTACAGGTTAGCGTGTACAAGGTTCAGGATCATTAGGAATGAAAATGCTCTGTCATTAACTATTACACACTAACCATATCAGCCCAGATTGCTTCCCGTGGAGGAGGGAGCTTGAAACATTTGAGCTAAATGTGTGACAGACCCTTAAAATGGCCAAATGGAGCATTCAGCATGGACTGGCTGGCATAGTAATACATACATAAGGAAGGAGGGAAGCAAGAAGAATGAGTCCTGTGAGTGTCATCTGTCCTAGAGCCTTTGAGGGAATGTTTCTTCCCCAGCTCCCCACTTCATTAACTTACTTACCCAAACAGGCTGAGCAGAGCAGACCAGAGCAAGTCTGATGACTGGAGCCTAATGGGAATAGCACTCATCCACTGTTTTCCCCCCTTCATCGCCTAATCTCCCCATCTGGTACTCAAACCAACAACAGTGGACCACAGACCGCCCAACAGATTTCCTTTAGAAAAAAGGCTCAGTGGAAAGACCCAACACAATCTTATTCGCTCATGCTTTCTCTCGCCCCATAACCCCCTGAACAGACATTCTGGTGGCCAACTGCCAGTGTAGGAACCTAATACACAAAAACGCCACCTGTCCACAACATGCTGAAATAGAAGCAATATTTTACAGTGGAACGGCATGACGAAGAGATGCAACTGCTCTTCCTGTGGCAATTTGTTGTCTCACCTTGAAGTTGTGGACTTTCTCGTACTTGGGCGGCAGGCTGTTATCCTTCAGTGCGGCTTTGCGGACCAGCGAGGTGAGCTGTGAATAGGCAAACAGTTTGAGAGGCTGCCAGATAGTGGCTGGAGGTTTCTGGGGTCCTGAGATCCTCATCCCCAGAGCAGCAGCCAGTATGTCCTGCTGGTTGGCCTCCTGCTTTGCCTTGTGCACCAAAGACTTCTCTCCCTTCCGGACCTCGTAAGACTCCCTGGATGGCATTCTGACACTCAGGTTGACCAAATCAGTTGAACAAGCAGCAAGCCCTATAGAGCAGTTAAAAAAGTCAGAGGTCCTCTGGAGAAGGAAAAAAAGAAAAAACGGGATGCTTAGAACTGGTCTAAACTATGTCATGTGAATTGCATTGCTCCAATTTGACAAGCCTAAACTTAGCGAAGAAACACAAAAATGGCAAAATCCAAAAAGCAGAAAGACGTGTCCTCCTTTAAATCCTCTCACAGCAGAGAGAGTTGGGATGAACGGTGCTCCAACGATGAGAGTGTCAAGTCCTGTGATGGCTGGAGTTGGATGGGGAAGAGAAGAAGCCTTGGGTGCTTGTGTGTTCCCTGGGAATATGCAGATGAGCTGATGTTGAGTTAATCCTCTCCTCCCTGTGTGGAGCTGATATATTCTCTCTGGAAC
Source organism: Oncorhynchus mykiss (assembly GCF_013265735.2). Taxonomy (NCBI): domain Eukaryota; kingdom Metazoa; phylum Chordata; class Actinopteri; order Salmoniformes; family Salmonidae; genus Oncorhynchus; species Oncorhynchus mykiss. Next base: position 14,522,222 of record NC_048586.1, on the reverse strand, counting down.
ACAGACAGCATAGTGTGTGTACTGTGGATGGATGCTGCCAGCACTACCAGAGTGAGGGGGAAGAGGACGGGGGAAGGACCCAGTCACAACGGATTAGATGGATCACACTGGCCAATCAGAGCGAGGCAGGAGCCTGCTCACGCTTTATCATTGCCGTTTCCCCGCCCCCACAACCCCCCTCTAAGATCCAAAGCAGGAGAGCTTGTGTAGGAAGAGTCGGAGCGAGTGTGGGTTGATAATGAGTAATGAATGAGTCATGCATCATCACTGGGCTACTGCTGCCCACAGCTAATGACACTGGTGGGCCGTTGAAGAAAGTGCTGTTTTCAAAATCTGGTTACCAACCGTTTACTGTTCCAGGGACCACAGGGAAAACATAAAGTAAACATTTGAACCACATTTATTTTCTCAAAATGAAAGTCACAAAATATGAATCATTGTGTCGGATGCGCTATGAAAAGGGAGAACTGATGCAAGGCCAGGTTTGTCCTTTGCAATAATCTGCCTGTAAGCCTATATTTCAGTCACCATGCAGACAACCCAGAGAGAGTTAACCCAGGTGTGCTCATTCCACACAATTACAAGCGTCTTAGGGTACATTTGAGCTTTGTTTTTTTTCCTGGCTTCAAATCCATAAACAGATTAAAGTAATATGCAAATCAACAGAAATGTAAAATACAATTTGATCTACCTAAATTCCCTTGAAGAGCAATCTGGTTTTATTTTTCCAATATGGGCAATGGAGAAACACCATAATGCACAGAATCCCAGAATTATACTGAACAAATGTACATTTCCCGAATACCTAAATTCACAGATAATTCCGTAATTCATTTAAAATGTCAAAATTCACAGACGACTTTCATGACATTTTCAAATTATTATCCTAGTTAAAATGGAAGAGAGATAAACATTAATTGAGCCTCTCATCTCAGTAGGATTCTGTCTGAAATTGTGCTCATTTTCTCTGTTACAGATGCCAGCACGGATGGTATGCTAATTCTGCATCACATATAGAGCACAGTTAAAGTGCTGTGTTGGGAATGATCTGAAACCTGCTACAATCCACACAGCGAGTCAAATGTGATTATACTCCCCCATCCCAGAGGCTGATTTGGGCTCAGCTGTTAGAAAGCCATCTGAACAGAGACTGGAGGTGGAGCAGCCCAGTATGAGTCCACGTAGATGAACACTCAATGCAATCAATACGGGGAGAGCTTATTGGCGGTTACTGTAGCCCCCCAGCAGAGAGAGATGGGGCAAAAGGAGAGCTGCTAGAGACGCGCTCCACAAACACACACTGGCTTTGAAGACCCCTGCAGGTATGATGGCATTCCATAACTGCTGTGTCCATAACTGAAAGGGATTTGGGCTGGACATGAAAGACATGAAACAGAGGCGGTCCAGTGGAGAGCTCCTCTACCACGCTGTAGAGCCCTCTCTCTTCAGGAGGGGTAGCTAGCTACCAGTGAGAGGCAGACACGTTGTAGCCAAAGCCTTTCATATGCCTCCGTCTACCCCTCACAGACCCTGGGTGCTTTAGGAAGCTGTGCAGAGTAATTGTGTTTCCTGCTGTTACGTGCGGAGCGAGCATCTGATACCCAGGATGTGGCTTTCTTTACTTTGAACGCTCCTCTAATTGACACTGATTGATTGGACTCGTTTCTCAAAGATGTCCCAAGCTGGGCCTCTTGAAGGATGGATGAATGCAAAAGCAGTTCACTTCATCCCGTTTGCTTTTCCATCCAGACACGCGTCCATCTGGACAAGTCTAAGGCGCGCGGGTTCATTTTGTCGCTGTATGCAGTTTCCATGTCTCTGATGAGGTTTTCGACCTGGTCTAAACAAGGTTTCTTCACAACCATCCGACAACAAGAATGTTGTGTGGAGTCTCTAGAAATGCTGTACATTTCGCTCGAATGCAACCATCTATTTCTGTTGCATTTACAATTCAGCTGGAATTTCTGTTGCACTAATATCGATTTTACAGACAGACATGTTACTAATGTTATCTTTCATAATAGTATCTTCAAAAAAGGAGGGCAGGCAAAAACCATTTGTGAGTTGGGATAGAGGTTAAGTAACGGCAGTCGTCTGTGGAGGACGGCGAGGTTGGTACATAAGGTAATGTTCTCTTAATGCGCCTCTCTGACCTAGCATCATCACAAATGGGCCACTATCACACTCTAAATGTGCGTAAGTGTGCTCTTTAAAAGGTATGACGGCATGCAAATGAGGAGGAGTGGTGCGGGCAGCAGCAGGATGGACGCACAACGGAAGGCTGACATGAGGCTGAAGCTGAGAGGACACTCGTACATCTCTCCTCAGCCTTGGCAGAATGATAGTGGATTCTGAGAGGTCATTAAATTGATCCCAGAATAACTAGGGCTGTCCAGAACTGGTCAAATATCCAAGATTATTAAAAAGAAGAGGAGGCTCAACATAAAAAGCAGGTCCTAACAACCCTAAGGAAAGAGCATATGTCTGAGTCTACTGTTCTCCATACAGGGGTTTCAAACAGAGCTGCACCCCTCCAAACTGGGGGTTGGAAAACACCAAGCAAATGGAAACAATGGAGGGGGGGGGTCATTCATGGTTTTAATAATGAATGTCTTCATTAGGAACTGTGATGGCTGGAATCGACTATGGCCTAATGGCTAATGGACTGAGGCACATGAGAATGCAAGCCGTGCGAGAGAACAATCCACCGATCAATACAACGGAACCATCCCTACTGTACCTATGCGTACGCATCGCCATTATGCGTCTGCATCCCCCCCCACATGCTTCCACAGAGGGGAACACTACAGTTCAGTATTGATATCATTACGGCTGTGGCTTGGGGAACCTTCCCCCCCCGAGGTGTGGTACTGTGGCTGGAAATTCGCTGCATTTTCTGCTTGCCGTGCAAAAACGAGAAAACCGTTTCCACCGTGTTTTTCCAGGACAAATAGATGACCTGGCTGTGAATGTGGCTGTCGCCTCGACAGTGATGCATGGTATGTTGCTACCACACTTTGCCATCCACAGTGGATTCCGCACAGCAAGGTTATACAAGGACACATCCATGTGGCTGATGGGATGCATAGGTATTGTGTTAACCCACATTGCACTGGTGTGTGGGGTTGAGGGATATCTCTTTCCTGAAGAAATGATGACCTCACATCAACTCGAAACACATATAAGAGAAACTATTCCAGTCTTTCATTAAATGTATATAATTGAGAGGAGTTTATAACCAACAACTGTGTACTTAGAGTGACTATTCTCTGGTCAAAAGTCTACTATGTCCTGCATGAAATGCTAACTTCATCCGGAAATAGCATAACCTTGGAACATTGGTGCTCTGTCTCTGAACAGCTGATGACGATCAGCATACGCTAGCCACGCTCATCTTCTCAAGCAATCAAAAGACATCAATTCAATTGTTTAAAAAATATGAACTTATCCAATCAGAGTCATCAGATAACCTCTCCAGCCTTGGGATTAATCTTCATGACCGATGAAGGATAGCAGGGATTACTGAGGGCGTGGTTTGAGACGCTCACAGAGCACACAATACAGCACGATACAGTACATACTAGCCTTCTATTAACCTGCATTCACTGCGGCCACTCTGTCCGCCACTCTCACTCTTCTGCGGTTATGCAACTGTGCTGCTGCCTGTATAACACTCCCCCGCATGACCAGAGAGAAGCCCTTAAAGCAGCTCCCTCCAAGGAAACGCATTCAAGTTCAAATGAACGTTCATAACCGATAGGGCTGATAGTGCTTCCGTAGGCGGCTTTGCCATTTCCACACAGAGAGAAGATGTGCATTAAATTGTAAAGAATATAGAGCACATCAGAGAGCTCACCAGCTCAAAGCTAGGAAGGGACATGATAAATCGCTGTTACAATTATACATTAGGTTATGAGTTCACATTCTCTAGATATTGCTCAAACAAAGATGCCTTTCAATATGTATGAAATGAAGAAGAAAATGGCCTATTGAAATGGCCATAACCTGTGCTGAGATGTTCTCTGACTGCTTTGTCTGTAAAGTGCAGGACATAAACCTGTACTGTACTGGCCAAGTTGTGGTTTATCATTGGTTGGCTGTAACAACATCCGTAGCAACCCCTCATCTTCATCTTCCCCTCATTCCAAGGGAACAGCACTGGTGTTTCATCACTTCCTCCACACACCAGCCCTTATCTGGTTGCCTGAAATAAGCCCGCCAGTCCCGCGAGGGGACAAAGTAAATGTACGCTTTGGAGCTAAAGTCTGAATAATTCAATCTGTGTATTCCATACACCGAATGGATATTACAACCTGACCCGAGAGAAACACTTGAGTGAATCTTTACAGTGCAAGTGTCCCTCGCATCATTACCTATTCAAAAAGGTCAGCACATTAAATACTAGCCCCGTTATCACTATGATATGCAACAAATAAGCAATCCACCATAAGCATACAGCTAGCATTGTCCGTTGCTGTACATGGGAGACCTGTATGTGTTGTTTGGCTTGAGGCAGTGCCCCAACCAACAGACACCAGGCCATGAATATCAAATTCAGATTTGGACAAATACCAGACTGGCTGGTGAACATCTGCTTATCGCTTGTCTCAGGATGATGACGTCTCCATGTTGTCCGGTTGTTAGCATATCAAAGGTCGGAAGAGCAACCAGCTACATTAAGACACCATAAGGAGAAGAAAACACACCAACGTGTTGAAGAAAACGCATTGAGCATCGAGGCATGAGAACATCTGGTAAAGGGAATAGAGGGTTGAGTTGGAGAGAGATGGCACGGAAAGGCAATATCTCACAGCATCTTTCTCCATGGTGGCCGATAGATAGCAGCAAATAAGCCGTATGGAATTTCCTGGACCAAACTCTTGTCTCTCAATTGCATTCAGAGCCATTTGCAATTGTCAGTTACGACATAATCAACATTTGCACTGATTAACAAGGACTATCTCTCCACTGAGTAATTCAGTTTACCTGCTCTTCCCCGGGCTGACAGTCGATTGTAATTGTGAGAGAATTATATTTTCCTCAAACTGTCGTATTGGGAGCCAGGGCTCATTTACTGTCCTCGTCTCCACTGGAGGGGTACACAACCCTGGGACACAACCACTCACACACACACTGGCTTGGCCTGGGAGTTTTGTGATCTGCCTCACAGTATGATTTAGAGTAGTGCCTGTAGTCATTGCAATCCTGCATGATTCAAAGTTAACAAAACGTGTATTAATGTGTAACAGTTTAGACAATAACTTGTATTGCACAACTAAATGGTTATCCCTTATGCCTCGTCGTTTTTGCATAACAACAGCACGCATAACTTATATTGAAATACTTCAGAGGTATATAAGAATCACAACATGCTTCATACCTAATGGGGATAAATAACAATTGCTGGTTTTGTTGGTTTCATTCTGCACAGGGATTGAACAAATTCACTTTTTTTTAAATTCTGACCATAAAACCAATGCTGCTCTCTCACTTTTCCAATTTCCTTAAACATGGTTCCAGTTTATGGGTAAAGAGAAAGGCTTTCTAATGAATACCATTTCTCTCAGTCCTGGGGAGCGACTGTGCTGTGGTTAAACCAGCGTGGAGCCACACAGGAGAGCATGCCTTTGTACCTTTAGGATTTTGACCTCACAAACACAGACCCCCACATTACTGAGAGTACAACACAGCTGCCTTAACATTCCAACATGGGTCAGAGTTGATGACGAGAGGTCAGGCTGGAGCCCCTCCTTTATGTAAAACCATGAGAGACAATAGCCTCTGCTGCTGTGCTATGCAGAAAAACAGAAATCTAGTCCGTGTGGTAAGAAAGACTAGGGTGGACACACCTAATCCCCTGTTAATGCTTTTCTGGTCAGAACAGGGTGACAGTTGGTTTGTTTGCAACAGGCTATATTTTTAATAACCGTGTGACAATGTCAGTGTGTACACTACAGAGCCACAGTCCCGGCCTGACAGGACTGTCAGAAGATACAGTCTTTGATATGTGGATTTTCATTTCTAATTACAAGGGCTTTAAGATGTTAGACCTTCCCAGAAACATAACAGCTTTCTGGTCTACCCAGTCCACCTTGTGGGAGCAAACCCACAGAGGCCATTTCATTTGCACAGAAGCTTCAACAGAACATCCCTATCCTCCCACACTTACCTTCAACCACCTCACATGATCTGTGCCCCACAACAAGAATTCAAATCAAATCAAATCAAATCAAATGTATTTATATAGCCCTTCTTACATCAGCTGATATCTCAAAGTGCTGTTCAGAAACCCAGCCTAAAACACCAAACAGCAAGCAATGCAGGTGTAGAAGCACGGTGGCTAGGAAAAACTCCCTAGAAAGGCCAAACCCCAGGAAGAAACCTAGGGAGGAACCAGGCTATGAGGGGTGGCAAGTCCATGGAAAACCTCAAAAGCAATGTACCCCGTGACTTGCAATATCTAGGCACCAGTTAGCTATTAAATGGTTACATTCAAGATTAAAAATGAACATGACACCAGGGGGATATTTCCATGTCTCTAAAAGGTCTAATCATTTCTAGAAGCAAACACAAATTACCCATCACTTAATGTAATGAGGCAATGTTAAAACAGTGATTACTGTGTCTTTGTTTCCCTGATTCATTCGTTGGCAGACACCAGACGTGAATATGAACAGCCGCATGTCTCCTCATCAATTGGAACAATCCACACTAGATTACAATCTTGACCACAGACGGGAGTTGGGGAAGACAACTGGTTCATTTACGAGCCTATACAAAAGGACTAACCTCCCTTACTGTCCTTGTCGGTGAAACTACGGTTTTTAGCTACAATTAATTAATTATTATTATTTACCATATTGATACTTGCCACGATCGGGATCGCTGTGTGCCGATACCAGGAGGCGTTGCTCCGCAGATGCCGTCTATACACTCGAGCAATTAGTCATCATCCAAGCACACAATTGAATACCAGCTGCAATGAACTAGACATTATTACAACAATCGCTAAGATGAACAACACGGATTCCAAACTGATTCTGAAATGTGCGCAGCAATGAAGGCAAGTGAAGCAAAGACAGCGATACCACTTGGCGTTGATAAAATGACAAACAAATAGAGTTGCAGGGCCCATAGAGAGGAGAAGCTTTAGACAAAAGCAACAGTTACGCAAGGTAGAAAATATTATAAATAATGTGTGATGTCCTGACCTCCTCAGATCTTGAAGTGGTAGACACACCGGACTACTTTCTGATAGAAGAAGAGAAACCACCACAGAGTGACTGGTTTGATTGTTGCTTGTTGTTGCCATGAGAAGTCCATCCATCTTCTAGCCTAACCTCACAGAGTCAGTCGGTGCCAGGAGAGGCTACCTGAATAGGGTGTTGTCTTTTTTTGACATCGCTTAAAACAAAAGAGCTACTCAAAGGACAGATTGTCACAGGGCAAATTGACCAAATTCTCACATTAGGGACAAAAACACGGTAAATGTTCACATCGCTGCAACCAACACAGCGGGAACAGATCAGTTCTGTTGTTGCATGTCGACATGTGTACATTATACAATAAATAACTAGCCTATACTCAGTGCCGACAGATAACATTCAAAGCAATCTGCATTTTGTCCAAAAAATAGGTGTATGCATAAACACTAAACGCTATGATGCTAAAATGTTAGAACCAGGAAAGGGACATTTAAAGGCCAGAAATTCCTGAATTCATTAGTGTTAAGTTAGAGGGGGCAACAACAAGAATGAGGGCATGGAGCATGGATCAAGACAGCAGTCCTCACTCTCCATTGGTGGAGACATACAGCACTGCTAGGATCTCAGACTTCTGTGGTACATTTCCTCATAGTATTGTATCTAATGTCTGGGCTCTAGTGTGAACCCTATAACACAGTCTGGGAGCAGGAAAAACACACCCCAGACTTTACAAGAGGCACTTTATTTGAACAGGGTGTCATATTGAAAGCCTACCTTGCAGCACATTCGATCCTAAGCCACCCCTTCAACACATTTAAGCCTGAGCCTCCCCTGCAACACATTCAATGTTAAGCCTCCCATGCAACACATTCTATGCTAAGCCTCCCATGCAACACATTCAAGCCTGAGCATTCCCTGCAACACATTCAAGCCTGAGCCTCCCCTGCAACACATTCAATCTTAAGCCTCCCATACAACACATTCAATTGTAAACCTCCCATGCAACAGATTCAACCCTGAACCTTCCTGGCAACATATTCAAGCCTGAGCCTCCCCTGCAAAACATTCCGATTCTAAGCCTTCCGTGCAACACATTAAAGCCTGAGCCTTCCATGCAACACATTCAATCCTAAGCCTCCCGTGCAACACATTCAAGCCTGAGCCTCCCCTGCAACACATTCTATGCTGAGCCTCCCATGCAACACATTCAAGCCTGAGCCTCCCTGCAACACATTCAATTGTAAACCTCCCATGCAACACATTCAAGCCTGAGCCTCCCCTGCAAAACATTCAAGCCTGTGCCCCCCCTTTACTTGGCTCATCGCGCTCTAGCGACTCCTTGTGGCGGGTCGGTCATCAGTTGAACAATGTTTTCTCCGACACAATGGTGCGGCTGGCTTCCGGGTTAAGTGAGCTGGTATTAAGGAGCGTAGTTAGGCGGGTCATGTTTCGGGGGACGCATGACTCGACCTTCGCCGCCCGTGCCCTTAGGGGAGTTGCAGCAATGAGACAAGATCGCAATTGGGGAGAAAAAAGGGGGTAAAATACAAAAATATCTAAGAGATATTTTTGTATTTTACCCCCTTTTTTCTCCCCAATTGCGTTGGGCTTGGAAATCAGTCTGTGAATGTGAACAGGCTTGGTTTACAGATGGTGCAAGAGAGTACAATGTATCGTCAGCATAAAAATGTAGATTACAATTTTTCACAGTATTTCCAATGATATTTATATACAATAGTGGCCCCAGAATTGAACCATGGGGTACCCCTTTATGTATTCAGATTTGACCCCCTCTGTCACAATAGCCTGAGTTCTATTGCCAAGATAGTTCTGAAACCACGTCCAGGCGTCAGTGCCCAGACCTATTGTGGACAACTTACTCAATAAAATAGATTGTTCAACTGTGTCAAAAGCCTTTGACAAGTCCACAAACATGACAGCACAATTAATGTTGGCATCTAAAGCATTGACAATATCATTAAGAACTAATATTGTTGCAATAGTACCGGGTCCGATTGATGTACATTCAGAATAGCGTCGCCATAGGGAACACACAAGTCCCTCTCCCCTCATGTATGAGAGGAGCCCTCATTAACTCAGGGCCGGTCTTAAACACTTTATACCTAAATTCTGGGTTAGCAGCCCCTTCTCTAATCCCATTAAGTCCTCCAAGCAGAACCCTTAGCTTCATTGTTGGAGAAATTGGGTCTGGGACTGAGAGCTCAACTCACCCAGACATAACCAATTCTATGTGCGTCAAATTGTGTACATCTTGAATAAATGTACAAAATCAGGCTAATTCTGCTTTTAATAAACCCACTTGGCAGATTGACGGAAACCTCAAATTAACAGATTTAAGTAGTGTACAAATAAAAAAATTGAGAATTCAAAACATTTTTTTAACACCAATTCTCATAAATACTTAAAAAAAATGTTTTTGCAAATAACCCAGCAGTCTGTCCAAATCCTCTGGTACTTTCAACTCATATTACCACCTAAAATAGAAGTGAGAGGTGGATGATGCTTTTCACATACTGACTCACTCACATGACTCACACTGCATAACAACGCTTGACTCCATTTTGAAAGCAGCACATTTGTCAGGCCCACATCATTTCACACATCAACAGGGTTGTGCAACTGTGTTGATGTGAGACGAGTGGCCGTCTAAATAAGGTAGAAGAGGCCTCTGAAACACTAGACAAAAACATTGAACAGATTCATGTATTTTGTTGATTAGAATAAAAGACAGTTCTAAGATCAATCTGGAGAAACAAACACAAGAGGACTACTGCATGTCTTATTTTGATAACACTGACGTCCTCCTATCTATGAGGCCATCAAGAGAAGTGAATGATCACATTATTCTTATGAGCTACGGACCACACACAATTATGATGTAACGGAGCTTCACCACTTACATGGTGCTGGCCAACAGAGAGGGCTCAGTGTAGGAACAAACAAAAAGAATACTGTGAAAAAGCCCTTGTACAATAAATATTTTGATGAAGACTAGTATGTTAGAATGCCGAAAACAAAGCAGGCAGGACCTTGCATTTAACCTTGAGATGGCTGACTGGATGTTGGTGTTGGTAATCAGTGAGCACCATGAATCGAGAACTGGGTTAGATTAAAGAGGCATTAGGTCATTTGAAGATGTATTGAAAGCTTCTTGCTTTGCATTTACAACAGATACACAACCCCTCCCACCAGTCCATACAAGGCCCCACTGTAAACGATTAGCTAAATGAATATCGAGGGGGTTTGCCTGAGCTGGTTATGGTTGATGGGATTGAGGGGATTTGAACTGGGATGCAGTTTGTAAACAGCAGACAAGACAAACCTGCGGTATCCTACTACAACAACAGACCTCAAATAATGAAGACACCATTGTCTAGTTGCAAACACGCTATCTATCAGTTAGTGTGTAACCGTCAAATCAACGCAGTTCTATATTACACAAGTAACTAAAACCAATTGATTAAAAATGTGAAGACGAGGTATCTATCACAGTGGCCACACACAAGCACTCCAGCACCACTGGCTCAATAAGAGCCCTTGACGTACAATATGGCAGGTGATGAAATGACCGACAGGGTAGTGAACAAGCTAATGAGGGGAATCAAGACTGCTGCAGTGCCAATAAATCAAAGCAACGGTGCCTGCAATGATATAGGAGCAATCTGTAACAATGGCCAGAGCAGGGAGCAGGATAGACCAGGAGGGAGGAGAAGGGCCATCGCAATAATGCATGTCAATGTCAAGGCCTTGCTGGTGGTTTATGGCTTCGAATCTAGCGCACAATCAAAGCCTTGTTTATTGTATGATATTATCTCAAATGAAGACTTGAGAGCATTTCCTTTAACAAATAAATGTGCATCTTCTATACATCTGGCTCTGTCCTACTAAACAACATAGACTGAATAAAATGAGGACATAATGTGCGTGCTCAACAAATGAGTTTGACAAAATGAGTTTGACAAAATCTATAAAAACCCAGTCCTCAAGAATCAGGACATGTGTCAATAACATCAAAGATCTTCTAGCTCAACGTCATACTATACAAACAATGAGAATTATTCCAGTATACATTAATAAGAGATAGGGTAATGGTGAAATGAGTGTAACAATTACAGTGATATGTAGGGAAGAGATAGGGTAATAACACCATAAAGGTTAACTGTAGACAAGAACCAGGAGGACAAATCCATGGGGAGGCTTGACACATAATAACCTGAAACTGCATGGCTATGACACGATCCCCACTAAATCCATTGAAAACTTCATCCTGCAACAATTCTGTCAGTTGCGGTGTGATAACAAATCGATGCTAAGATTCTCATGAGTTTCCTGAAGTATCTGAACGATCGGCATGGCTCAGCAATCAACAGCATTTTTCTCCAGATTCCCTACTCTGAGCATTTGAACTAAAGCAAGGTTAATTAACTCAAAGGTATGAAATGTTATCGCAGTATAAATGCAGCCGTCTTGCAGTTAGGAAAGCAAATTATAATTCCACCGATGCACATTCTGTTACGTTCGTTGATGGAAGGATCGGACCGTAGATCATCGCCGGGGACTCCGGACCGTAGATCGTCGCCGGGGACTCCGGACCGTAGATCGTCGCAGAAGGTTCCGGACTGGGAACTCCCGCTGGAGGCTCCGGACCAGGAACCGCCGCTGGAGGTTCCGGACCGGGAACCCGCGCTGGAGGCTCCGGACCGGGAACCGTCGCTGGAGGCTCCCAACCTGGAACCGTCGCTGGAGGCTCCGGACCGGAAACCGTCACTGGAGGCTCTGCACCCCAGACCGTCGCTAGAGGCTCTGCACCCCAGACCATCGCTGGAGGCTCTGCACCGCAGACCATCGCTGGAGGCTCTGCACCGCAGACCATCGCTGGAGGCTCTGCACTGCAGGCCATCGCTGGAGGCTCTGCACCGCAGACCATCGCTGGAGGCTCTGCACCGCAGACCATCGCTGGAGGCTCTGCACCCCAGACCGTCGCTGGAGGCTCTGCACCGCAGACCATCGCTGGAGGCTCTGCACCTCAGACCGTCGCTAGAGGCTCTGGACCGCAGACCGTCGCTGGAGGCTCTGGACCGCAGCTGAAGGCTTCGGGCCATGGATCGTCACTGGAGGCTCCGGGCCATGGATCGTCACTGGAGGCTCCGGGCCATGGATCTTCACTGGAGGCTTCGGGCCATGGATCGTCACTGGTGGCTTCGTGCAGGGAGCTGGCACAGGACGCACTGGGCTGTGAAGGCGCACTGGGGATACAATGCGTATGCCGGCGCAGGATATCCTGGACCGAGGAGGCGCACTGGAGCCAAGGGGCGCTGAGCCGGCACCACCCATCCTGGACAGATGCCCACTTTCGCACGGCAAGTGCGGGGAGCTGGCACAGCAAGCACCAGGCTGTAGATGCGCACTGGAGACACAGTGCGTATCACCGCAAAACATGGTGCCTGCCTGGTCACACTCTCCCCACGGTGAGTACGGGGAGTTGGCTCTGGTTTAATCCCTGGCTCCGCCAACCACCCCGTGTGCCCTTTCAAACAATTTTTGGGGGGCTGCCTCTCGGGCTTCCGTCGTGGTTGCGAACCCCGGAGTCGCCGTTGATCCTCCTTCGCTGCCTCCGCCTGCTTCCATGGCAGGCTCTTGTCTCCTGCCATGATCTCCTCCCACGTCCAGGAAGTCCTCCACTCCTTTCTCTCCCGTGCCCAGTATCCCTGCTCCTCCTGGCCACGCTGCTTGGTCCGTTTGTGGTGGGATCTTCTGTTACATCCGTTGATGGACGGATCGGACCAAGGTGCAGCGTGGTAGGCGAACATCTTTATTTTATTGATGACACCGAAAAAACAACAAATACAAAACTCAACGCACAGTTCTGTAGGGCTGGAAAGCAACAGTACAAAAACAAGATCCCACAACCTAAGGTGGAAAAAGGATCTCTAAGGTCAAGGCGTGACACATTCATCTATTACTTCATTTCTGTCTGAGGTTAGAACAGAGTGTAAATGAAATTATCGGCTAGCTTATTCTCTGAAAATAAATATAAAAACAATGTCTGGCATTCATTTTCTGACCATAATCTGAAATTATTTGATTCTGACTGAGGAACTTAAGAAACATGGGCACCTAGACTAATTACGTCTAATAATGGCTCCTACTAAGTAGGGTCTGGACAAAACAAGGCCAGAGCGCATATAATAGCCTCTGTCCTCTTCCTATTCCTGCCAACGTTGGTAGTAGAGTACAGTTTTTAAAAATACCTTAATGCTCCTATTAGGTTATTACCTAATGATAACCTAACCTTAGGCTAGGTTGAGGATGAAAACTCAAAAGGTGCTATTCCCATGGCTATTAAAATAACTCTATGCAAATGGTGTGGGGGCTGTGTAGCTGTATGTGATGTCTGGAGATTCACCAGCCAGGGATAGTACACTCTGGGGATGGATTGGCAGGGATGAGCACAGCCCGGGTACGTGCCCAGTGGGGATTGCCTCTACTGCTGGTAATAAAGGTCCAGGGTAATAAAGCCAGACGCAATGCCCAATCCCTCTCTGATCAAGATTATGGGGAAGAGATCCAGTCTGACATTATGCCCTAGTAGTAACCAACTGAAAGTAATTACTGGCTACTGGATATCGCTTTATGTAATATGGAACGAAAATACACTTCAGTACCAGTACTAATATATGGATTTTAGATGGGGGAGGACAATCGAAGGGAAAAATTATATTCAACTAATTTAAATGACAATGCAGGTTATCATTGGGGTGTGCTGTGAGTTGCATTGTGTCTTGTACTGAACATTTGGACTGGGACACTACTAGCATACAGCATTAGCATATTCTGAATTAAATGTAAATCAAGCCCTTTCATCTTGGTTTCTTTGGATTCAACATGGGTAAAGTCTGTGCCCACAAAAACAGCACACACCTCCTAGGGGAATAGGGCTTTCTGGTGTGAAACCTCAAGCCAGAAGCCTACAGCAAGTCTTTTCCATGAAGCAGCCCGGAGATTCTTATTACATACTCTTAAAGCTCCCTCCAAAAGCAGGCGGCCAGCTTGTATTATGATACAATTCATGTAAATGAGTGAGTTTGGCCCTTAATAATCCTTGCCTAATTAAGTGAGCACCCAATCTGCTGAGGCAGACTACTGAGAGCCATGGTGCAATACCTGTCTTATCACTGGAACAGCAGGAGCAGCCTTCTCCCTGTCAGCAGATCAGTTGGGGCAGACTACTACTTAAATTCTCTACAACAAAGCTTTCTTAGTGTCCAACAAGCTTTCTCTGCCCTTAACTTTGTTCTTAACACCTCCAGAACAAATGTAATGTGGTTTGGTAAGAAGAAGGCCCCTCTCCCCACAGGTGTGATTACTACCTCTAAAGGTTTAGAGCTTGAGGTAGTCACCTCATACAAGATGTTCTTCACCATTCGGCCATCAGATTTGCCACCAATATTCCTTATAGGACACATCACTGCATACTCTATACTCCTCTGTAAACTGGTCATCTCTGTATACCTGTCGCAAAACCCAGTGGTCGATACTTATTTGTAAAACCCTCTTAGGCCTCACTCCCCCCTATCTGAGATATCTACTGCAGCCTTCATCCTCCACATACAACACCCGTTCTGCCAGTCACATTCTGTTAAAGGTCCCCAAAGCACACACATCCCTGGGTCGCTCCTCTTTTCAGTTCGCTGCAGCTAGCGACTGAAACGAGCTGCAATAAACACTCAAACTGGACAGTTGTATCTCAATCTCTGGACATTTGTACTGACAGTTGTGGCTGCTTTGTCTCTACCTTCTTGCCCTTTGTGCTGTTGTCTGTGCCAAATAATGTTTGAACCATGTTTTGTACAACTACCATGTTGTGGTGCTACCATGTTGTTATGTTGCGTTGCTACCATGTTGTTGTTATGTTCTGTTGCTACCATGCTCTGTTGTCATGTGTTTCTGCCTTGCTATGATGTTGTCTCAGGTCTCTCTATATGTAGCGTTGTTTTTTGTCCTATAAAAGGCAGGAGGCCTTTTGCCTTTTGGTAGGCCGTCATTATTAATGATTCATTATTAAAATTTCACTCAGCTAGCAAAGAGAGACTGCAGAGAGATCTGGTTTTGTTTCCACACTAACTTCGGTCTAGATTATTTCTATGCTTCTGGCCATTCTTTCACCAGTGCTTTTTGACTTCTACACAGTTTCAGATAATTCAATGCTATGCGTATACATATACATACAGTTGAAGTCGGAAGTTTACAACCACTTAGGTAGGAGTCATTAAAACTCGTTTTTCAACCACTCCACAAATGTCTTGTTAGCAAACTGTAGTTTTGGCAGGTCAGTTAGGACATCTACTTTGTACATGATACAAGTCGTTTTTCCAACAATTGTTTACAGACAGATTATTTCATTTATAATCCACTCTATCACAGTCCCAGTGGGTCAGAAGTTAACATACACTAAGTTAAACAACATGGACAATTCCAGAAAATGATGTCTTGGCTTTAGAAGCTTCTGATCATTTGAGTCAATTGGAGGTGTACTTGTGGATGTATTTCAAGGTCTACCTTCAAATTTAGACGCGTTCTGTCTCCTAGAGATGAACGCACTTTGGTGTGAAAAGTGCAAATCAATCCCAGAACAACAGCGTTGTGAAGACGCTGGAGGAAACGTGTCACGTTCTGACCTTAGTTCCTTTGTTATGTCTTTGTTTTAGTATGGTCAGGGCGTGAGTTGGGTGGGTTGTCTATGTTTTTTTTCTATAATTTGGGATTTTCTGTGTTCGGCCTGGTATGGTTCTCAATCAGAGGCAGCTGTCAATCGTTGTCCCTGATTGAGAATCATACTTAGGTAGCCTGGTTTCACTTTTGAGTTGTAAGTGTTTATTTTCCATGTTAGTGTTTGTGCCACACGGTACTGTTTCGGTTTGATTACTTGGTCCTCACCTTCTTCCACCACAGACGATCGTTACAAAACGGGTATCTCTATCCACAGTAAAACGAGTCCTATATCGACATAACCTGAAAGGCCACTCAGCAAGGAAGAAGCCACTGCTCCAAAACCGCCATAAAAAAGCCAGACTATGGTTTGCAACTGCACATGGGGACAAAGATCGTACTTTTTGGAGAAATGTCCTCTGGTCTGATGAAACAAAAATAGGACTGTTCAGCCATAATGACCATCGTTATGTTTGGAGGAAAAAGGGGGAGGCTTGCAAGCCAAAAAACACCAACCGGACCGTGATGCACAGGGGTGGCAGCATTATGTTGTGAAGGTGCTTTTCTGCAGGAGGGACTGGTGCACTTCACAAAATAGATGGCATCATGTGGAAGAAAAATTATGTGGATATATTGAAGCAATATCTCAAGACATCAAGCTTGGTCGCAAATGGGTCTTCCAAATGGACAATGACCCCAATCATACTTCCGAAGTTGTGGCAAAATGGCTTATGGACAAGAAAGTCAAGGTATTGGAGTGGCTTTCACAAAGCCCGACCTCCATCCTATAGAACATTTGTGAGCAGAACTGAAAAAGTGTGTGCGAGCAAGGATGCCTACAAACCTGACTCAGCTACACCACCTCTGTCAGGAGGAATGGGCCAAAATTCACCCAACTTATTGTGGGAAGCTTGTGAAAGACTACCCGAAATGTTTGACCCAAATTAAGAAATTTAAAGGCAATGCTGCCAAATAATAATTGAGTGTATGTAAACTTCTGACCCACTGGGAATGTGATGAAATAAATAAAAGCTGAAATAAATCATTCTCTCTAGTATTATTCTGACCTTTCACATTCTTACAATAAAGTGGTGATCCAAACTGAGCTAAAACAGGGAGTTTTTACTCTGATTATATGTCAGGAATTGTGAAAAGTGAGTTTAAATGTATTTGGCTAAGGTGTATGTAAACTACCGACTTCAACTCTACATGTATATACACTTTGTGCAGCCCCCTTTGCTTTTAGGGTCTCGACAAACAATCAAA
The DNA here is from genome assembly GCF_013265735.2 of Oncorhynchus mykiss. Taxonomy (NCBI): domain Eukaryota; kingdom Metazoa; phylum Chordata; class Actinopteri; order Salmoniformes; family Salmonidae; genus Oncorhynchus; species Oncorhynchus mykiss. Next base: position 14,505,021 of record NC_048586.1, on the reverse strand, counting down.
CCACTGCTCCTGGGTTGTGGTCTTTCTGACAGAACGAATGACTGAGTGTTTCTCTCCATCATCCCCACAGCAGACACATCTGTCTGTGTCTAAGGCAGAGGCTTCCTCCTAACACAACGAGAACCTGACAAGAAAACCGACGGCATGGATGCTTTCAGCGCTCATAAATTCAGTCTCCAGCAAATTAACATTAACATCATTAGATGAATAATGCACAACCATTACCTAAAGGTTTTTAATTTATGCAACAATCAGAATTAATCATCTGCATTTGGGGGGGAGGGAAGGTTGGTGATGAAGCATATTTTATTGATATACTAGAGCTTTTTTGTTGATTCGGTTGATATAGTTTATAATTGCAAATCAAATAAACCATGCTGAGCGCTAAATAAGCTAGCCAGTCTCAGACTTTAAATAGCCACAGAATGGCAAAGGGGGTCATTGTTATTCATCAGCGTTGTGTGACCTACATCTTAACATTTACAATTCAACCCTCCGTGATCATCAGCTTATCAAAGCTATGTTCTGCCCAATAGCAATTAACTGTAAACAATGTATTGTGTCATTTTGGAGTCACTTTTATTGTAAATAAGAATACAATATGTTTCTTAACATTTCTACATTAATGTGAATGCTACCATGACTATGGATAATCCTGAATGAATTGTGAATAATGATGAGTGAGAAAGTGACAGAGGCATAAATATCATGCTCCCCCCAAAAATGCTGACCTCCCCTGTTTGTCACGCCCTGACCGTAGAGAGCCTTGTTTATTCTCTATTTGGTTAGGTCAGGGTGTGACTTGGGTGGGAAAATCTGTTTCTATTTCTTTGTTGGCTGGGTATGGTTCCCAATCAGAGGCAGCTGTTTATCGTTGTTTCTGATTGGGGATCAAACTTAGGCAGCCTTTTTCCCCACCTTAGATTGTGGGATCTTGTTTGTGTGTAGTTGCTTTTGTTACGTTAGTTTTCGTTTCGTTTTTCCCCAGTGTCATTTTAAGTTTTAATGTACACATTCCACGCTGCACCTTGGTCCAATCCATCTTTAAACGACCGTGACACTGTTATTGTAATGGTGAGAGGTTAGAATGTCTTGGGGGTATAATGTTCAAGCTTGATGTAATCAGTGAGTGCTAGGAATATGGGACCAAATATTACACTTTTGACTACTTTAATACACATATAAGTGAATTTGTTCCAGTCCTTTTGGTCCCCTAAAATGGGGCGACTTTGTACAAAAAGTGATGTAATTTCTAAACGGTTCAAACCTCAAATTAAAGCTGACAGTCAGTCATTGTATTATTTAAAATCAATAGTGGTGGAGAACAGAGTCAAGACAACAAAACATGTGTCACTGTCACAATCCTTTAGGACCTCACTGTAGCTAAAATCAGAGTTGCTGTGATGCCACTGTTAGGACAGATTGTTGTGCTGTGAGAGCAATATGACATTTCCCACTGGACACACACTGGTTGAATCAACATTCTTTCCATGTCATTTCAATGAAATGTGACCAGTACGTTGATACATCCATCCAGAATTGTGTAATGCAACTGTCAAATTTGACTTATTGACACATTTGGTGTCCCTGTAGTTATCTAGTGCAAAAAAAAAAAATTGAGCATGTCCTCATTCAGGAGAAGGTTCTTCAATACACCTCTGCCTGCCTGGCTCTGGGGTATGGATGTGCTGCCTCCTGCTGGAGCTGCTACACTAGTGCAAAATAGACAGCATGGAAAGCATGGTAAATGAACAAAAGTGATCAAAAGAAAGGTTTGCACTAGAGGTTTCATTGCATGGACTGTCTGGATGAAAAATACATGGCTATACATATTCACTCAGGCACCGAGTGAATGGAAGCCTGTAGGCTACTGGTGATTGGCTTAAGTGGAAAATAAACCACTGTATGAAATTCAACTACAGGGATAAATACTATGACACACAAAAAAACCTCCATCCCAATGTTAGCTACATTGTTACAGTTGTCTCTGGCGGAAGATCTGCTCTCTACCGTGATGTAGCTTACTGGCTATTAAGTTGATATTTGCAACCACATGCTGAGGTAACAGGCAGGCTAGCTAGCTATACCTTGGCTGGATGGACGTGCTTGTTTTGCTAGTGCAAAAATGGCCAGTACGAATAGGCAACCTTAAATACATAACATTGCAACAAATTACTGACGACATCGTAGCAACCGGAGCAGAGGCAGGAAGGTCAAAGGTCAGAAGGCATCAACATCCTGGGTCATCCTAAACCAGTGGGCTCAGGAAACAGTATCATAGTCAGCCCCAGACAGGTAAGAGTGATGAACGTTGAAAAAGCTACAGTTAAAAAATTTAATGTGTCTAGTTACATGATTGGCATTTACACGTTATGCCTTAGTAGCATTCTTACCAACTAAATCATTGAATTGAAAGTCTGTGTTCAGGAAGACTTAAACTAATATTTTGGGCGCTTGAGTGGCGCAGCGGTCTAAGGCACTGCATCTCAGTGCAAGAGGCGTCACTACAGTCCCTGGTTCGATGACTGGCTGTATCACATCTGGCCGTGATTGGGAGTTCCATAGGGCAGAGCACAATTGGCCCAGCATCGTCCGGGTTTGGCCGGAGTAGGCTGCCATTATAAATAAGAATTTGTTCTTAGCTGACCTGCCTAGTTAAATAAAATACAAGTAAAATAAATAGTGTAAGCAAACTCAGCATTGTTGTGTTACTAATGTCTTCCTATTCTTGCTGTTACATCCTTTGCAGAGAGGAAATCCTTGTGAGGTGTGTGCCATGAGAGTTTGGAGAAGTGGCTCCTGAATATGTCCTGGGACAGACTACCTGTGCTCTCATCCTCAGGTCTGTGTGTGTCAGTGTGTGTGTGTGTGTGTGTGTGTGTGTGTGTGTGTGTGTGTGTGTGTGTGTGTGTGTGTGTGTGTTTGCGCATGGTGTGTGCATGCATGACCATAGTTGGCTACATGTATATGGACGTTTGACCCTGTGTGTTAGGGCTAAATGTGTGTGTTTAATTGTTGTGTGTGGTGTGACTTCTTCTGCTCCACTGAAACCTGTGTCATATCGTACGTGCCCACCTATCACCTAGCACTACACTCCTGCCACCTAGCACTACACTCCTGTTACCTAGCATTACACTCCTGTCACCTAGCATTACACTCCTGTCACCTAGCCTTACACTCCTGTCACCTAGCATTACACTCCTGTCACCTAGCCTTACACTCCTGTCACCTAGCACTACACTTCTGTTATCGAGCATTACACTCCTGTTACTTAGCAGCAGCGGTGGAAAAAGTCCCCAAATGTCATACTTGAGTAAAAGTAAAGATACCTTAATAGTCACAGTGGGTACAACATCTCCTAACATCTCCTACACTTCCTGATAAACTCAGTCACCGTATCAGTATATTCGTCAATGTTATTATCGGAGGCTAACATATGCCAGTCCGCGTGATCAAAACAATCTTGAAGCGTGGATTCTGATTGGTCAGACCAGCGTTGAATAGTCCTTAGCACTGTTTGAGTTTCTGCCTATAGGAAGGGAGGAGTAAAATTGAGTCGTGGTCACCGATTTGCCGAAAGGATGACGGGGGATGGGGTCTTGTAGGCATCCTGGAAGTTGGAGTAGCAGTGGTCGAGTGTTTTAACAGCTCGAGTACTACAGTCAATGTGTTGATAGAACTTCGGCAGCCTTTTTCTCCAAGTTGTTAAAATCCACAGCTACAATAAATGCGGACTCAGGATATATGGTTTCCAGTTTGCATAAAGTCCAGTGAAGTTTGTTGAGGGCCATAGTGATATCGGCTTGAGGGGGGTATACACGGCTTTGACTACTAAGAGAATTCTCTTGGGAGATTATACGGTCAGCATTTGATTGTGAGGTATTCTAGGTTGGGTGAACAAAAGGACTTGAGTTCCTGTATGTTATCCCAATCACACCATGAGTCGTTAATCATGAAACATACACCCCCGCCCTTCTTCTTCCCGGAGAGATATTTATTCCTATCTGCGCGATGAACTGAGAATCCTACTGACTGGACGGACTCAGATAGTTTATCCCGAGAGAGCCATGTTTCCGTGAAACAGAGTATGTTACAATCCCTGATGTCTCTCTGGAAAGAAATCCTCGTCCTGAGCTCGTCAACTTTATTATCCAGAGGCAGAACATTAGCGAGTAATATACTCAGAAGCGGTGGGTGGTATGCGCACCTACTAAGTCGGACTAGAAGACCACTCCGAGTACCTCTTCTCCACCAGCAGTGTTTTTGGTCGGCCTCTGGAATCAGTTCAATTGCTCTGGGGGTGCAAACAAAGGTTCCATTTCGGGAAAGTTGCATTCCTGTTCATAATGCTGGTAGGCCTGGTGAGTTACCACCGCTCTGATATCCAGTAGTTCTTCCCCGCTGTATCTGTATGCAAAAGCACAAAAAAATCTGGGCTAATATTGTAAGAAATAATACATAAAAAAAACAAAATACTGCAAAGTTTCATAAGTGATAGAAGCATGGCAGCCCTCTCTGTTGGCGTCATTTCCTTCCTAGCTTTCACCTGGATTCACCTGGTCATGGAAGGAAGAGGTGTTCTTAATGTTTTGTATTGGTGTTACATTTTTCAGAAATGTTTTACAATTGTTAGAATTTTTCTTCAACCTTTGATACGAGTATTTTGTTTAGATCGTTGACAAAAAAATTACAATTAAATCCATTATCCCAACATGTAACACAACATGTGGAAAAGGTCAAAGGGTGTGAATACCTTCTAAAGGCACTATATATATCATACCCCCCAAAATGCTAACCTACACTGTTAGAGAGAATCTAGTAGACGGTTGCTGTCAAAAAGTGATTGATGCGTTTTGCTGTGTCCTTTGGTAGTCCTCTCAATGGCCTCTTAATGACATCCTCTCTGGATATTCTCACAATATTTAGTGTGTGATTAGGTAACTTGATAGTGCACCTATTATTTTGAAATGCTCTCAGGATTTCATTAAGAGTTTGAACTGAATTAATATATTTAAAACATGTTTTGTGTCCAATTGCTAGTTGGCAACCCATCCTTTTTGGGATTAATTGACACACAAACAAACGTTATAATAATTCACTGTGATAATTCAGTGAGAATTCTTCTCTCAGCAGTGCGCATCGCATAAAGAGTGAACAAAAATCAATACATAATAGTAAATAAGGTTATCCAAACAATAATTGCATCCCTAGAACAGTAAAAAATATACATACATGCATACATACATACATATACAGATAAATACAGAAAAATGAAACTTGTTGAACTTTTAAAATGTGTTGGAAGTAAAAAAGTAATGCCCTGGTGATGTGTTCTGTTCTAGCATTCCTTGTATACAGTTGAATTCGGAAGATTACATACATTTTAAACACAATTAAACTCATTTTTCAACCACTCCACAAATTTCTTGTTAACAAACTATAGTTTTGGCAAGTAGGTTAGGACATCTACTTTGTGCATGACACAAGTATTTTTTCCAACTATTGATTTCAGACTGTATCACTGTATCACTGTATCACAATTCCAGTGGGTCAGAAGTTTACATACACTAAGTTGACTGTGTATTTAAACAGCTTGGAAAATTCCAGAAAATTATGTCATGGCTTTAGAAGCGTCTGATAGGCTAATTGACATCATTTTAGCCAATTGGAGGTGTACCTGTGGATGTATTTCAAGGCCTACCATCAAACTCAGTGCCTCTTTGCTTGACATCATGAGAAAATCAAAAGAAATCAGCCACAACCTCAGAAAATAAATTGTAGACCTCCACAAGTCTGGTTCATCCTTGGGAGCAATTTCTAAACGCCTGAAGGTACCACGTTCATCTGTACCAACAATAATACGCAAGTATAAACACCATGGGACCACACAACCGTCATACCGCTCAGGAAGGAGATGCGTTCTGTCTCCTAGAGATCAACGTACTTTGGTGCGAAAAGTGCAAATCAGTCCCAGAACAACAACAAAGAACCCTGTGTAGATGCTGGAGGAAACCGGTACAAAATTATCTCTATCCACAGTAAAATAAGTCCTATATCGACATTACCTGAAATGCCGCTCAGCAAGGAAGAAGCCACTGCTCCAAAACCACCATAAAAAAGGCAGACTGCGGTTTGCAACTGCACATGGGGACAAAGATCATACTTTTTGGAGAAATGTCCTCTGATCTGAAAAAACAAAAATAGAACTGTTTGGCCATAATGACCATCATTATGTTTGGAGGAAAAAGGGAAAGGCTTGTAAGCCGAAGAACACCATCCCAACCGTGAAGCACAGGGGTGGCAGCATCATGTTGTGGGGGTGCTTTGCTGCAGGAGGGACTGGTGCACTTCACAAAATAGATGGCATCATGAGGCAGGAAAATTATGTGGACATATTGAAGCAACATCTCGAGACATCAGTCAGGAGGTTAAAGCTTGGTCGCAAATGGGTTTTCCAAATGAACAATGACCCCAAGCATACTTCCAAAGTTGTGGCAAAATGGCTTAAGAACAAGAAAGTCAAGGTATTGGAGTGGCCATCACAAAGCTCTGACCTCAATCCTATAGAAAATTTGTGAGCAGAACTGAAAAAACGTGTGCGAGCAAGGAGGCCTACAAACGTGACTCAGTTACACCAGCTCTGTCAGGAGGAATGGGCCAAAATTCACCCAATTTATTGTTGGAAGCTTGTGGAAGGCTACCCGAAATGTTTGACCCAAGTTAAACCATTTAAAGGCAATGCTACCAAATACTAATTGAGTGTATGTAAACTTCTGACCCACCGGGAATGTGATGAAAGAAATAAAAGCTGAAATAAATCATTCTCTCCAGTATTATTCTGACATTTCACATTCTTACAATAAAGTGGTGATCCTAACTGAGTTAAGACAGAGAATTTTTAATAGGATTCATTGTCAGGAATTGTGAAAACTGAGTTTAAATGTATTTGGCTAAGGTGTATGTAAATTTCTGACTTCAACTGTATACATAATGAGAATAAAGCTACTGTGCCTTCAGAAAGTACTCACAGCCATTGACCTTTCCCACATTTTGTTGTATTGCAACCTACATTTATAATGGATTCAATTGAGATTTTGTGTCACTGAATTTAATGTTGGTAGGCCGTGAATGGTCTCACACACACCAGTACAGTAGGTGGCAGTGTATGCATCTCTAAAAGTTGGATAAGATTCGCCACCCAAATCGTAAAGAAGAACACACTCTAGTCTAGTGCATGCAAACATTATCGTCAGTGGAGGAGAGAGAGAATGTAGAGCAGCAAAGTGTTTGATGTGATTTTAGCTATCGGTGATGGGCAGGACTCGCCGAAGGTATGTTTTAAATGAATTTGATAAAGCTATGTAGTCCATTGATCCCTTCCTGATGAATAAATAAAACAAATGTTTTGTTTCTCTGTAATACTAGCCACCTAGCAATTTTATGAAGTTGGCTTTAGCTAGCCAGATACTGTAGATAGGAAGTTGGGAGATTGAGAACCTAACCATCTAGCAAGCCATTTCAGGGTATCAATCAAGTTAGAGTAGCTTGTCTATTTTAGCTGGCATGACTGATGACAAGGTTGCTAGACTTTAGAAAAACAAGCGATTACTAAATGCACTGAATATCACTCATGTACGAACTACCAGTCAGGAGGATACAGACAGTTCAACAGGTATGTTTAGATATGCAGAAATATACTTGGTTTACATGTAATATTGGCACATGTGTATTAATTATGATGCCATGATATGTGCCCGTATTGATGATGTGTTATGATCCCATGTACTGTGATGAAATTTGGATGTAATATCCTAGGCATGTTAGTGCAGTATATTGAGATGTGTGATTTACAACAGAATGACACCCTCATTAAAATGGCAACTGAACAGGTAAAGAGGTATGCTTAGATAACCAATGCAGAAAAATATACATTTTGACATAGAATTAGGAATACCGATTATGTATCTAGATTGCAGGAAAAGGCTTCAGGTGTTTACCAGCAGCATTACCACCCTGCATACCACTGCTGGCTTGCTTCTGAAGCTAAGCAGGGTTGGTCCTGGTCAGTTCCTGGATGGGAGACCAGATGCTGCTGGAAGTGGTGTTGGAGGGCCAGTAGGAGGTTCTTTCCTCTGGTCTAAAAAAAATATCCCAATGCCCCAGGGCAGTGATTGGGGACACTGCCCTGTGTAGGGTGCCGTCTTTCGGATGGGACGTTAAACGGGTGTCCTGACTCTGAGGTCATTAAAGATCCTATGGCACTTATCGTAGGGCTGTTAACCCCGGTGTCCTGGCTAAATTCCCAATCTGGCCCTCAAACCATCATGGTCACCTAATAATCTCCAGTTTACAATTGGCTCATTAATCCCTCCTCTCCCCTGTAACTATTCCCCAGGTTGTTGCGGCAAATGAGAATGTGTTCTCAGTCAACTTACCTGGTAAAATAACAAATATAAATAAAAGTTAAAAAAATGCAAAATTCCACAACACCGCTTCAGACCACCCTCTAAAATAATGGGTGTGTACTGTGTGTCTGCATAGTAAAAATACTTTAAAATACTACTTAAGTAGTTTTTTTGGGTATCATTACTTTACTATTTATATTTTTGACAACATTTACTTATACTCCACTACATTCCTAAATAAGTGTACTTTTTACTCCCTACATTTTCCCTGACACCCAAAAGTACTCGTCACATTTCATAAGGAAAATGGTCTAATTCTAGCACTGATCATGAGAACATCCCTGGTCATCCCTACTGATTCTGATCTGGCATACTCACTAAACAGAGAACATCCCTGGTCATCCCTACTGCATCTGATCTGGCAGACTCGCTAAACAGAGAACATCCCTGGTCATCCCTACTGCATCTGATCTGGCAGACTCACTAAACAAGGAACATCCCTGGTCATCCCTACTGCATCTGATCTGACAGACTCACTAAACAGAGAACATCCCTGGTCATCCCTACTGCATCTGATCTGACAGACTCACTAAACAGAGAACATCCCTGGTCATCCCTACTGCATCTGATCTGGCAGACTCACTAAACACAAATGCTTCATTTGTAAAGTATTGCCTAAGTGTTCCCCTGGCTATCCATCAATTAAAAAAAAACAAGAAAATTGTTCCGTCTGGTTTGCTTAATATAAGGAATGTGAAATGATTTATACTTTTGATACTTAAGTATATTTTAGCAATTACATTTACTTTTGATGCTTAAATATATTTAAAACCAAATATTTTTACTCAAGTAGTATTTTACTAGGAGACTTTCACTTTATAATTTTCTATTAATGCATCTATACTTTTACTCAAGTACAACAATTGAGTACTTTTTCCATCACTGACCCTAACTTTGTGTCCCCTCTAAAATAATGACACCCCTACAGCAGGGGTAGGCAAATAAATCAGCAACATGCCATCAAAGGATCAACACACAACCATTTTCAATAGGTGGCTTGCCATGACAAGACTGCAAGCCGCAAATGCGAGGCCACCAACAAGCCGCCTACGAAGGCTTTGCAACCGGCTAAGATTGGTGTCCTGGGTGGTTGCTAGCGAAGCAGGAAATCATAGAATACATCCTCCGCTCCAGGGTGAAGTTCCTCTCCCCAAATCCTAACCTTAAGCGTAATTGAGGAAAATGCAAGACTCAAATGTAAATCAAATCTTGACGTTGAACTGACGTCTATGCCCAGTGGGCGGGCACATCAATGGACTGACCATCTGCCTATCGGTTCCTAGGACACATTCTCTACACTTTAAAATCATGGCTTTTACCCAGAGACACCTATGATTGTGTACATTGTTGTTCGACTGAACCTGACAGAATTATGTCAACCGTTTTTTTTTTTTTTTTTTGGTGCCGAGTGACTTGAACAAAATGAATAAAAGGTGATGTAATCTAATATCTGTTCCTGCACATTTGAAATGGTGATTCATAGCACACGGCCATAGTTTACAGCAGGGTTGCAAACGCACCTTGTGCTCTTACCCTCAGTTGTTTTCTTATAGACTATGATTTCCCCAGTGGCCAAACTCCTAGACAGAATATCAACAAGCACTAAGGATGGTGTCCTAGCCAAAAAGGTATAAGACTAGGTATTATGACCCATACAAGATACCACATCCCATGCTTACACCCAGAAAATACCTTCAGTCCTGGATTCATTTTGTCAACGTGTTACATTTGTATTCAGAATTCTATGTTCTTCTTATAACAATTCATATTGGAAAATAAATTGAAACCCATCCTTACTATGTCATAATATGGGTACTCCTGAATGAATCGTGAATAATGAGTGAGAAAGTTAGATGCACAAATATCAGAACCCCAAGACATGCTAACCAAGACTTTCACGCTCATCATTACTCAGGATTCATCCAGGACTATCCGTAATCATGTTAGCATCCACATTAATGTATAAGTGTTTAGAAACATATTATATTCTTATTTACAATAAGTGACTCAAATGACAATACATGATTCACCATTAATTTCTATTAGGCACAAAAATAATCTTAAACAATCCAAACAAACAGCAAATGCATCCAACAAATTTATAGAGTCACACACTTGATGTCGTCATTGCGTGCTATGAATATGGGACCAAATACTACACTTTTTACTACTTTAATACACAAGTGAATTTGTCCCAATGACTTTTGGTTCCCTAAAATGGAGGGACAGTCGAAAAAGTGCTATAATATCTAAAAGGTTCACCCAATATGGATGAAAATACCCTCAAATTGAAGCTGACAGTCTGGACTTTAACCTCAGTCATTGTATCCTTTTCACATCCAAAGTACTGGAGTAGAACCAAAACAACAAGTGTCACCGTCCCAATACCTATGGAGCTCACTGTATATGCCAATGAGGAATGAGGGGGACGATTAGGTGGCCATGATGGAAATGGGGCCAGGTTGAGAATTTATCCAGGACAATGGGGTTAAGACCCCTACTCTAGCAATAAGTGCCAAGTGGGTTTGACCACAGTGTTATAGGTCCACTGCAGCAGTTTCTCTCAATTATTTCTGGGTAACAAATGTGATTGTTTGAAATTGGCAACCTCTGGAACAATAGCTTTTCTAGTAGGACCATATCCATTAGGCCAGAACAGCATTCCACACTTTGCCTTCTCCTGTACTATACATACAAACACACAGGACAGGGCCAAGTGCGGAATACTGTCCTCTAGCCTAATGGATATGGATGTTACTGTTGCAGAGGTTAAGAAGCTATTTCTAAATCAAGAATTGTGCTAGGACTGTCTGGGAGTGGTCTGAGTGGGGAGGAGAAAACTAGCTATTATTGACAGAGAGGTTTGGAGCGTTCTTATTGGTTTATTAACTAATGTATATGTCACCAGGCCAAAACATCCCACCACAACAAGCTGAGATTTCACTCAGTGTTTTCAAACAGCTCTTACACTAAAAGGAAATTATCACAATATTATTTCAACCTCAGTGTGAAAAATATATATATAAAACCCAGAAAATTCACATTTTTGACTGCACTGGGCCTTTAACCAAGATTTTTTTTAAAGAAAGAAAAAAAGACAAGACAAGGTTCACTTATTGAGTGAGAGACTGCACTGAATCAGGTTGAAACCAGAGGCCCCAGCACTGTCCACCTCTCAGTCGTAGTGAACGCTTTTGAAGTTGAAGCGTTTCCTCTCTGTGAAACCTGTCATCTGGAGAGGAGGAGAGATGGTTTTATGTTTCAGAGCTGATAAAGTACTGGTTTCAAAATGGGAAAAACCAGAGCAGTGTTTCATGTTCATTATGGATACATAGACCATCACTTACTTGACTAGGGTCTCTGGTGAAGTATCTCTTCTCTACAACCTAAAATAAAAGACAAGTTATGTTTTTTTGTACATGCTCATGCACTCTTGTATAGAAAGAACAGTATCCAGTGCCTTCGGAAAGTATTCAGACCCCTTGGCTTTTCACATTATTAGGTTACAGCCTAATTCTAAAATTAATTAAATTGTTTCCCCCCCTCAATCTACACAGAATATCCCATAATGACAAAGCAAAAACAGGTTCAGAATATTTTGCAAAATTATTAAAAATAAAAAACAGAAATAGCACATTTACATAACTATTCATACCATTTACTCAGTACTTTGTTTTAGCACCTTTGTGGTAGATATTAATGCCTCGTCTTCTAGGGTATGACGCTACAAGCTTGGCACACCTGTATTTGGGGAGTTTGTCCCATTTTTCTTTGCAGATCCTCTCAAGCTCTGTCAGGCTGGATGGGGAGTGGAGCGTCGCTGCACAGCTACTTTCAGGTCTCCAGAGATGTTGTCCTGTCGGAAGGTGAAACTTCGCCCTAGTCCTGAGTGCTCTGGAGCAGGTTTTCATCAAGGATTCTCTGTACTTAGCACCATTCATCTTTGCCTCGATCCGGACTAGTCTCCCAGTCCCTGCATCTGAAAAACATCCCCACATCATGATGCTGCCATCACCATGCTTGACCGTAAAGATGGTGCCAGGTTTCCTCCAGACGGGATGCTTGGCATTCAGGCCAAAGAGTTCAATTTGGGTTTCATCAGACCAGAGAATCTTGTTTCTCATGGTCTGCGAGTCCTTTGTCATGTGCCTTTTACCGAGTGGCTTCCGTCTGGCCACTACCATAAAGGCCTGATTGTCCTTCTGGAAGGTTCTCCCATCTTCACAGAGGAACTCTGGAGCTCTGTCAGAGTGACCATTGGGTCACCTCCTTGACCAAGGCCCTTCTCCCCCGGTTGCTCAGTTTGGTCAGGTAGCCAGCTCTAAGCGTCTTGGTGGTTCCAAACTTCTTCCATTTAAGAATGGAGGACACAGTGTTCTTAGGGACCTTCAATGCTGCAGTCATTTTTGGTACCCTTCCCCAGATCTGTGCCTCGACACAATCCTGTCTCGGAGCTCTACGGAGAATTCCTTCAACCTCATGGCTTGATTTTATTATTTAGACAGGTGTTTGCCTTTCCAAATCATGTCCAATCAATTTAATTTACCACAGGTGGACTCCAATGTTATAGAAACATCTCAAGGATGATCAATGGAAACAGGATGCACCGGAGTTCAATTTTGAGTCTCATAGCAAAGGGTCTGAATATTTACGTAAATAAGGTATTTCTGGTTTTTATTTGTTATAAATTTACACAAATTTATAAAAACCTGTTTACTCTGTCATTACAGTCTATTGTGTAGATTTGAATTCATTTAATCCATTTTACAATAAGGCTGTAACGTAACAAAATGTGGAAAAAGTCAAGGGATCTGAATACTTTCTGAAGGCACTGTATTAAGGGGGTTAAAATATGTGAGAAGAAGCATCTGCTTCTGAACATTTCACCTTGTCAAAGAATCTGCTCAACTTCACAGCGTTGGACGTGCCTGCAGCAAAGTATCTTTGGTTGGTGCAATCCTGTCATGAGAATCGAGGAAAAAACATGACCTAAACCCCAAGCCTCAAGGCACTACCTGTAGCCTATTCAATAGCTGTTACGATATTAATGATGTGTGCCTACTGCCCATACATTGGGCTTTTATTGTTAGCAAAAGCACATTGCTGCAGCAAATAAGGTTCTTTTTGACCGAGTAATGGGTAGCTCAGAATCTATAGAGGCCTAGAAGGATAGTTGAGGTGAGGCTTCACCTACCAGGTTGATCTCCTCCGCATTGAAGTCTTCAGACAGGAAAGCTGTCCTGGTGAGAACATCATTCCTCTTGTTCTCTGGGATCTGGTCAAACTTGGTGCCGATCAGGAGCAAAGGCACAGAGCTGTCAGCAAACTGTTCTCTGTCATAATCACTGGAAGTATTCAGGCAAGACATTCAAGATAAGACTTTCAGGAAGTACATACACTTTCTCCAAGTGCCTATGCAGGATAGCAACTTCTATTTAACAAGATTTAAAATGTATTAAATTGAGGTAAGCTATTTGATTCCAGCAGTAGAAGATACTTGCCCATTTGAGACGATTACCCCCGTTGGGGAGGAGTCTTTGTTCAAGGCTTCTAGGGACCAGCGATACAGATTCTGGGAGGATTTCTTGTTCGTTAGGTCGTGAACTAACACAATACCTGTAAGGATACAATTATGTGTCATTACAGATCTATACAGGTTATCATTTTTCTCATGTGGTGACTGACAGAGCCAGTCAGTGCTGCAGCTTTACCATTGACAGAGTTGTAGAAAACGGCTCTGGTGCTTTTCAGACTGCTGGTACTGCCCACAGAGCCGCCAACATCCCATAATTCAATGTAATAGGTCTTCTCCTCTGGAGTGCCCTCCTTGTAGTCGTGGACCTGTAAAACCAACTCTTAGAATAACCTTAGAATGTGACTGAGTCAATGTGACTTAGAATGTGACTGAGTCAATTAATGGACTAAAGTAACAAAGAAAAAGCAACCAGAGTTGAGTTTGAGTTTATTCTTTAGAGGGGACAGTGCACATTAATCAACATTTCAGTAAAAGTGCCGGTTTAAGCCAGTTGGCTAATTTTCTACCGCAGTCCTTTCCTACCCGTACATCCACGGAGCAGCCTACAGTCCATGATGGATTTCCCAACACTTGGTTCTGACACAGCAGATGAACGAGTGAAGACTTCCCAACACCTGTCATGACAAAATAATTATAGCTAGTGAGACAAATCCAGTATTTTTTTCAAGCACATAGTTAAGTTCACTTCTCATATCTAGGTATATTTTTAAGTGCATCAAGGGAAGCCATCAGCAGAGATTAGAAAATAAGATTAGACTTAGGTTTTCTAAATAACTACTATATGTAGTTAGCAAACATTAGCTATATGTCTAGCTTAACCAGCTAACGTTAGTTACCACGGATAGGGACAAGGGGGACATTAATGTTTTAGATAAGCATTATATTTGACCAAACCATGTCGAAAGACAACATTTACAAAAGACAATACGATTAGTGAGACATAAATTAATAGGATACCAACCTGAATCACCCAAAACTAGCACCTTCACTCTGTCAAGAGACGCCATTTAATTTTTGTCCTGGAAGTAAACAGTCAAGTTCCAGCCCAAAGAATAACACTTGTTCTCTGATTGGTGTAGGAGAACAGTTTCCATTTATAACTATCCACATTTATAACAACAACATTGGAAATTGTGAACGTCAATCAAAATAGTGTTGCGTTGATTGGCTGTTAAAGTACAGCATGACGTACAGCCAATCGGAATAGAAAACATTTCCACGGCGAAAAATGTAGAGAAAAGTACGAAGCAGATCATCCACAAGCTTTCAAGTTATTGCAAGAGAACACATGCAATTGAGTGAGTGTCGGATTTTCTGTATTTCATACATGTGTTGTAGTTAAGCTAGCTAGCTCGTTTATTCTCACAGAGATCAATTGTATTGCGCTAACCCGTGATGTAGCTAACTGTAAACTGAGCTAGCTACTGTTAGCATAGTTGCTAGCTAGCCAGTTTGATTTCTATTCATTCCGTTTCCATTCGCGAGTATTAGCTAACAACAAAAAGTATCGTTTGCTAAATAATATTTTGGCTAACCATATAGGTTCTGCATTACAGCCGGTTCATCTCTCATTTAGATATGTTTGACTAACTGTTATGACTTACAAGCTAGCTAACCACATTTCCACCCCGTCCACGTTGGATGAACACATGTTTTTAACAAAGAGTTCCTTAGTTATATAGTAATCCTACTGATGGATGGTGATGTCTAAGTTTCAATACCAGATTGTATAAACAGTGCTCCTTTGTTGCAGATCCCACCACAGAGAAGGACCCCCTTGACCCCTTGCTGGGGTTTCTCCCCCTCAAGATCCTCTCCTTTCTGCCTGAAGTTTACACACCCTCCTATCCAACCACTCACAGACACTTTTCAGGCTATCTATTGTAGCCTTTACTTATTGCGTAAGCCACTCTCTCTACCAGTCTGCTACCCCATAGGACATCCATATAGAAGATGTCAGAGCCAGAATTATTAACAGAGGTCCCTGCTTCGCTGAAGCGCCTGGCCAAGCAGGTAGTGCGGGGCTTCTACGGGGTGGAGCATGCCCTGGCTCTGGATGTTCTTATCCGCAACCCCTGCGTCCGCGAGGAGGACATGCTGGAGCTGCTCAAGTTTGACCGAAAGCAGCTGCGCTCGGTGCTCAATACGCTCAAGGGCGACAAGTTCGTCAAGTGCCGCATGCGGGTGGAGACGGCTCCCGACGGCAAGACCACGCGTCACAACTACTACTTCATCAACTACCGCCTGCTGGTCAATGTGGTCAAGTACAAGCTGGATCACATGCGGCGGCGCATCGAGACGGATGAAAGGGACTCCACCAACCGGGCGTCGTTCCGCTGCCCCTGCTGCTTCAGCACCTTCACTGACCTGGAGGCCAATCAGCTGTTTGACCCCATGACAGGTGAGGAGAGAGAGGGTGGGTGGGGGGGGGGGAGTAGGCGGGATAATAGGGTTGAGGGAGGAGAGGAGGAAGTGAGAGAAAGAGGGAGAGTTTTGCAGAAGCATGAGACGTGTAGAGAGGCACTGGCGGACTTCCCATTAGGCAGAAGAGGCATTTGCCTCAGGCGTCACATCATCAAGGGGCTGCATGAGCTAGGCATAATATATAAACCTGCAGAAAACTTTAGTGATGCACTGATATGACGTTTTTGGCAGATATCCAATGTTTTTCTTGCCCCCCCCCAAAAAAATGATACAGATAATCGATATTTAACATTTTTGTGGCCTTTTAAGCATTCTAGTACAGTTAAATAGTTAACACAGACATGGACGCAGCGGTCTAAGACACTATAGTCCCTTGTTCGAATCCAGACTCTATCACATCTGGCCGTGATTCGGAGTCCCATAGGGCGGCGCACAATTGGCCCAGCGTCGTCTGGGTTTGAAGGCCGTCATTGTAAATAAGAATTTGTTCTTAACTGACTTGCCTAGTTAAATAAAGGTTACATACACACACACACACACACACACCACACTGACCCCAAAAATATTTTGTTGGCATTTACGTATGTCCCCATTACCAGTAAAACATAATTAAAACCTATTTATTTCACTTACTTGCTGTTTTGTTGTTAATTTCTTCAGTTGTTTCATTCTCAACCTGGATTTCTATGGAAAGCCGTTTGGGACTTTGCGTGTCAAAAAAGATACACTATTTGACGTGTCAAATATGCTTGTTGACCGATCAGGATCTGAATATGACTGCATGTCACATAATGATTTAATGCGTTCATACATTTTTTTAAATGTAGTTATTACACATTGATTACACAATCACTTGTATTTCATATGTCACAACTATTCATTGATACGTATGCTGTGATGCTGGTGAAGTTGTCTCGCACACCTACATTGCTGGTCATAAAAAAGGCTAGCTAGCTCATGGATGCAAACAATGTTCTTCCCCAAAAACATAGCAAAATGACAATCTGTTTCAGGAGCTGTAGTTAGCTAGCTAACCATATAGCTAGGTGTCATCCATCTAAACTAACCCTAATTTATAAGATGGTTCTTATTTCATTAATGGTGGTTGGACCCATCTATGTGAAGCTAGCTACAGTAGTGGACTTTGAAGTTGGCCTTCAAAATAAAAATATGGCATAATTCTAATGTTTGTATTCATTTGCATCATTGTAAATGACATACTTTTATTTTGAAGGCAAACCGCGAATTCCACTATTGTGCCTAATCCTTATTGTGGCTAGCTTCACAAAACATAACCCAGTTCGGTCGAGCCTCACTAGCATGATGAAGGTAGCTGGCAGCTTTTAACGTTAGCTTTGGGCAACGGGGTTAAGTATCTGGCTAGTTATTTATTTTCATGAACTGAAGTTCAATTTCAATAGGAGAACAATAATTGTCAACCTAGTTAATACTTACTCACAAGGACTCCTAAATCATTGCTAAGAATAATGAAAATGACTGCAGTTTCTACTAGTCAATGTTTTCAGGCTGGTTGTATTGCTGTTAGCTAGGTACCAAGCTAAAGCTAGCTACCCCAGAAGTTGCGGTCGAACAAATTATGCTTTATTACCAACGCGGTATTGGAAACACATTGTTCGTTGTCAGTGTTTGCTTGTTTGCAGACTTTTTTGTACAACTTTGACAGTGCAACTATCTTTTTTGACACGCAAAGACCCAAACGGCGTTCCAGCGAATTTATGTCATGAAGATATTACCAGTGACGCTATTACTGTGCAACTCCAGTAGGGCAACATCTGACAAATGGCGCACTTGGTAGTGTGTACCGGTGCTCGACCAGTCGGCGAAAGCCAACATCACCCATGACAGAGAACAGTTGATTGTCAAGGGCATTGAATTCCTTTATCTTGGCTTTAATGGATTCCTCCTTTGAGTTGTCTCGCTGAAATTTCAAATGACTGCTCGACTTATTGACTGCTCGATCCACACTGCAGACATTGTGGGGTAGTTTAGGGATGCTGTGTTGCACGTGTAGCACAAATTTTTACATGGCGTCATTACGTTATATAGGTATGCACATTTGCTTTGACATTGGTTTTTCACATCGGGCCGATACCGATGTTGGCATTTTTAGCTAATATCGTCCGATTCCGATATGTTCACCGATATTATCATGCATCCCTAGAAAACGTTATGCTGAAGTACTGAAATTCCCACAGAAGAATGTTGTTTCTTAAAATATATAAATATATATTACACACAGTACCAGTCAAAAGTACCAGGGCTTTTCTTTATTTGTACTATTTTCTACATTGTAGAATAATAGTGAAGACATCAAAACTGTGAAATAACATGTAGTAACCAAAAAAGTGTTAAAAAATCAAAATATATTTGATATTTGAGATTCTTCAAAGTAGCCACCCTTTGCCTTGATGAAAGCTTTGCCACACTCTTGAAATTCTCTCTACTAGCTTCATGAGGTACTCACCTTAAATGCATTTCAATGAACAGGTGTGCCTTGTTAAAAGTTAATTTCTGGAATTTATTTCAGCCAATCAGTTGTGTTGGGACAATGTAAGGGTGGTATACAGACGATAGCCCTATTTTTGTTAAAGAAGTCCATATTATGGCAAGAGCAGCTCAAATAAGCAGAAAGAAACAATAGTCCATCATTACTTTAAGACATGGTCAGTCGATCTGGAAAATTTCAGGAACCTTGAATGTTTCTTCAAGTGCAGTCGTAAAAACTATCAAATGCTATGCTGAAACTGGTTCTCATGAGGACCGCCACAGGAATAGAAGACCCAGAGAATAAGTTAGTTACCAGCCCCAGAAATTGCAGCCCAAATAAATGCTTCAGAGTTCAAGTAACAGACACATCTTAACATCAACTGTTCAGAGGGGACTGTGTGAATCAGGCCTTTGTGGTCGAATTGCTGCAAAGAAACCACTACTAAAGGACACCAATAAGAAGAAGACTTGCTTAGGCCAAGAAACACGAGCAATGGACATTAGACCGGTGGAAATCTGTCCTTCAGTCTGAGTCCAAATTTGAGATTTTTGGTTCCAACCGCCACATCGTTGTGAGATACAGAGTAGGTGAATGGATTATCTCCGCATGTGTGGTTCCCACCATGAAGCATGGAGGAGGTGGTGAGTGGGTGCTTTGCTGGTGACACTGTCTGTGATTTATTTAGAATTCAAGGCACACTTAACCAGCATGGCTACCACAGCATTCTGCAGCGATATGCCATCCCATCTTAGTGGGACGATAATCTTTTTTTTCAACAGGACAATGAGCCAACACGCCTCCAGGCTGTGTAAGGGCCATTTGACCAAGAAGGGGAGTGCTGGAGTGCTGCGTCAGATGACCTGGCCTCAACAATCACCCGACCTCAATGCAATTGAGATAGTTTGGGATACGTTGGACCACAAGGTGAAGGAAACAAGTGCTTATGTGACAATGTGCATCTAAGTGGTAGGTGTAGGAGTCAGGCGCAGGAGAGCAGGGAATGTCTGAGAAGCGTGTTTTTTTTAATAGAAAGTCCACCAACACAGGAATGGCACAATCAAAAGGAACAACGCCCTCGACCACAGAGAACCTGTGCAAACGCACGGAGGAACAAACAACGTTCCGACACTAATTAAACTTCAGAACCCGTGAAAACAAATAACGGGAATACCGAACCGAGCACCTCACAATAGAAGACTAGTCCCGCACAAACTAAGCAGACAACACACAGAAATTAACTCAAATGAAACCAGGTGTGAAAAAAAACGACAAAACAAACAGAACAGGAAAACGGGATCGGTGGCGGCTAGTAGCCCGGCGACGCCGACCGCCGCCCAAACAGGGAGAGTTACCCTCGGTAGAAGTCGTGACTGCTTAGCATATTTGTGAATTTTTACAAGACTGTTAGAAAAGCATTCCTCATGAAGCTGGTTGAAGCTGGGGGGGGGACAATGCAAATTGTACCGGTAGCCATTTGATTAGCTGTTTTGGAGTTTTATGGCTTGGGGGTAGAAGCTGTTAAGAATCCTTTTGGACCTAGACTTGGCGCTCTGGTACTGCTTGCCGTGCGGTAGCAGAGATAACAGTTTATGACCAGAGTGTCTGGAGTCTTTGGCAATTTTGCGGCCTTTTCTCTGATGCCTGATATAGAGGTACTCGATTGCAGGAAGCCAGGCCCCAGTGATATAATGAGCCGTATGCACTATTCTCTGTAGTAGAGGTCGACCGATTATGATTTTTCAACGCTGATACCGATTATTGGAGGACCAAAAAATCTGATACCGATTAATCTGCCAATTTTTTACAAATATTTTTTATTTGTAATAATGACAATTACAACAATACTGAATGAACACTTATTTTAACTTAATATAATAAATCAATAAAATCAATTTAGCCTCAAATAAATAATGAAACACGTTCAATTTGGTTTAAATAATGCAAAAACAAAGTGTTGGAGAAGAAAGTAAAAGTGCAATATGTGCCATGTAAGAAAGCTAACGTTTCAGTTCCTTGCTCAGAACATGAGAACATATGAAAGTTGGTGGTTCCTTTTAACATAAGTCTTCAATATTCCCAGGTAAGAAGTTTTAGGTTGTAGTATTTATAGGAATTATAGGACTATTTCTCTCTATACCATTTGTATTTCACATACCTCTGACTATTGGATGTTCTTATAGGCACTTTAGTATTGCCAGTGTAACAGTATAGCTTCCATCCCTCTCCTCGCCCCTACCTGGGCTCGAAGCTGCGTTACCCATGCAGAGCAAGGGGAATAACTACTCCAAGTCTCAGAGCGAGTGACGTTTGAAACGCTATTAGCGCGCACCCCGCTAACTAGCTAGCAATTTCACATCGGTTACACCAGCCAAATCTCGGGAGTTGATGGGCTTGATGTCAAAAACAGGGCAATGCTTGAAGCACAGGGAAGAGCTGCTAGCAAAATGCACGAAAGTGCTGTTTGAATGAATGCTTACGAGCCTGCTGCTGCCTACCAGCGCTCAGTCAGACTGCTCTATCAAATCATAGACTTAATTATAACATAATAACACGCAAAAATATGAGCGTTAGGTCATTAATATGGTCAAATTGGAAACTATCATCTCGAAAACAAGACGTTTATTCTTTCAGTGAAATACAGAACCGTTCTGTATGTTCTAACGGATGGCATCCATAAGTCTAAATATTCCTGTTACATTGCACAACCTTCAATGTTATGTCATAATTACGTAAAATTCTGGCAAATTAGTTAGCAACGAGCCAGGCGGCCCAAACTGTTGCATATACCCTGACTCTGCGTGAAATGAACGCAAGAGAAGTGACATAATTTCACCTGGTTAATATTGCCTACTAACCTGGATTTCTTTTAGCTAAATATGCAGGTTTAAAAATATATACTTCTGTGTATTGATTTTAAGAAAGGCATTGATGTTTATGGTTAGGTACACATTGGAGCAAGGACAGTACTTTTTCGCGAATATGCACCGCATCGATTGTATGCAACGCAGGACACGTTAGATAAACTATTAATATCATCAACCGTGTAGTTAACTAGTGATTATGATTGATTGGCCTCCTGGGTGGTGCAGTGGTTAAGGGCGCTGTACTGCAGCGCCAGCTGTGCCATCTGGGACTCTGGGTTCGCGCCCAGGCTCTGTCGTAACCGGCCGCAACCGGGAGGTCCGTGGGGCGACGCACAATTGGCCTAGCGTTGTCCGGGTTAGAGAGGGCTTGGCTGGTAGGGATATCCTTGTCTCATCGCGCACCAGCGACTCCTGTGGCGGGCCGGGAGCAGTGCGCGCCAACCAAGGTTGCCAGGTGCACAGTGTTTC
The DNA here is from genome assembly GCF_013265735.2 of Oncorhynchus mykiss. NCBI lineage: Eukaryota > Metazoa > Chordata > Actinopteri > Salmoniformes > Salmonidae > Oncorhynchus > Oncorhynchus mykiss. The sequence goes on along the minus strand of NC_048586.1, from coordinate 14,482,755 downwards.
CTCCGACACATTGTTGCGGCTGGCTTCCGGGTTGGATGCGCACTGTGTTAAGAAGCAGTGCGGCTTGGTTGGGTTGTGTTTCGGATGACGCATGACTTTCAACCTTTGTCTCTCCCGAGCCCGAGTTGTAGCGATGAGACAAGATAGTAGCGATGAGACTACAACAATTGGATACCACGAAATTGGGGAGAAAAAGGGCAAAAAAAAGAAAAAAAAAGGTTATGCGATTGTTTTTTATAAGATAAGTTTAATGCTAGCTAGCAATTTACTTTGGCTTACTGCAGTCGCGTAACAGGCAGGCTCCTCGTGGAGTGCAATGAGAGGCAGGTGGTTAGAGCGTTGGGCTAGTTAACCGTAAAATTGAATCCCCGAGCTGACAACGTTCTGCCCCTGAACAAGGCAGTTAACCCACCGTTCCTAGGCCGTCATTGAAAAGGTGTTACATTATTATTATTTTTTAATCTGCCAAATCGTTTTTAAAAAAAATACAGATTTCTGATTGTTAGGAAAACTTGAAATCAGCCCTAATTAATTGGCCATTCCGATTAATCGGTCGACCTCTACTCTGTAGTGCCTTGCGGTCGGAGGCCGAGCAGTTGCCGTACCAGGCGGTGATGCAACCAGGATGCTCTCGGTGGTACAGCTGTAAAACCTTTTGAGGATCTGAGGACCCATGCCAAATCTTTTCAGTCTCCTGAGGGGGAATAGGCTTTGTCGTGTTCGGTCCTCCTTTTCCTGTAGTCCACAATCATCTCCTTTGTCTTGATCACATTGAGGGAGAGGTTGTTGTCCTTGTACCACATGGTCAGGTCTTTGACCACCTCCCTATAGGCTGTCTCATCGTTGGTCATCCCAGATGAGGGAAAAACACAGTTTCAATGCGTAGTACATGTAATCGCTAGGTGTTACACAGGATTTAGATAGTTAAAATGATGTGTAACTTGACTTGTTGTGTTACTTACTTGTACTTAAAGTGTGCTTTATACCCATCCTGACAACCTGGCCCTCCTTTTAAAGATTCTGGAAGTTTCACTTCATTTCAGTACCTTATTGTGAAATGAAACTTCCGGAAGCTTTAAAACGAGGACCAGGTTGTCATGATGGGTAATGTACTATTTAAGCCCACATTTAGTTACAAGTAAGTACCCCTCAAGATATACTTAATTTTAATGAGCTAAATCCTGTGTAACAACTAGTTATTACATTGTACTAGGCAACAATTACATGTACTATGCTTTGAAAGTGTATTTTTCCACATCTGGTATGCCACCCATATTAGATCCCAGTCAGTGAGGTTGAGCTACAGATCTTTTTTTTTTTACCAGCTCAACCAAGTTAACCCAAATGGTACACTATTTTATTTTGGGGGCCATTGCTAGCAACATCACTGAGTGGAGACATAGTTTGAACAGTGCACATTCGAGGGTAAGTAATTAGAGCCTATTTAGCATAGACACCCAGCATATCCACGAGGGATCACAACCTTTTGTGACAGCTGTAACTGTATGCAGCTGAGTAGAAGCAAAACACTAAGGTGGTGAATTTAGTGGAAACATGCCCATTTGTAAACAGCATGGTAACAAGCATTAATTGTTATACCTCTGTAATTACATACTTCAATTACGACCAGTTACAGTTAACTAAAATACTTGTTAGTGTAATCGCATGAATTTGCCATGAACTTCTCCAGGCTTTCCCGTATTAGGGATGCCTGGTTTTTGATGAAGCTAGCTTGGAGGGGGTTCTCACACTGGGCTCTGCCTGGGGCCTTCAAATCACTAAATCTGCCCCTGCAGAGAGGGGGGTTGGGGAGAGGGGGAGATATTTTGGCAGTTATAGCTGCAATATGTAACTTTTTAGGCGATCTGACCAAATTCACATAGAAATATCTGTCATTCTCATTGAAAGCAAGTCTATGTGGTATATCTGTTCTATGTGCTCTATTTCTATACCTCGCAAAAACTAAATTTAAGAAGGCATCTTTTGCTTTCATTTTTGTATACCAGCTTCAAACAGCTGAAATACAATTGTTTTGGTTAGATGGTACAATGATTCTATACACTATACATGCTTGTTTTGTAACAAACTAAAAATAGGCAAACTTAGATTTTTATCAACCAGGAAATGGCGGAGCAATTCATGCATAGTGCACCAACCTTCCAGGCTTTTCTTCTGCTGATCGGTGTATTCCATTGTCCCCAATATTAATTTTAGGGACATGTGGTCATTTATGGGTTCTTCCACTAGATGGCAGTAAATGCTAATCAAATGTGGATATTCTGGCTCCACGCTCAGTTTGCACTCCATGCACCACTGTCTGTCTGGGCCTTCTCTAGAGTTGGACCTCTACACAGCATGTAATCCAGTATGTTCTTCTCAGGGTTCTAGACTAACTTCGAACTCTAACCCCTTTTCAGTTGATGACATCAATTTTTGGTGACCTGACCAAAATGTGCCTGCATTCCATACAGAACTAGGCGGTCTGAGCAAGTATCCTATAGTCTATAATGACCTATCCTCCATACACAAATAATTACATTTTAACTTGATAATATTATTTACATGGATTGTTTGGAGGGAAAAAATTCAACCTTTTGCCGAAAGGGAAAGGGAAAGGGGTTGTTCTTGTTAGCTATGTTCTATAGTTGTAAGGACCTGTAATCTGTTATCTTTTGGTAAATTGTGTTTTTCCAGGTTTCTTAGTTTATCTTTTTTTTTTCTTCAGGTTTTCATGCTCAAAATCAAACTTTTAAAAATATTTTTTTCTATAAAATAAATTGGATGTATGTACACAACAATTCTTAAACCACGCCAGTAGACCACTTTTGAGGCCTGGGAACAAAAGCAACCAAAGAAAGAGAAGATAATATATGCGCGAGACGCATGCGCATGTTTACATGGTTCTGCGCATGCTTCAGGTGATAGGAATCTGAACGCACTACCAGAGCTTTGAAAAGTTGATGTAATTCTACTTTCCTGTGGATATGTCTCACATTCCTACTGCCAAAAGGACCAACCACATGGACAGCCGGTAAAGTATGTTAAAATATCATTTTATTCAACCTTCTGGCTTGTAGAGGATACTGTCCTGATTTAAACACTCATTTCTGCCCGATGTAGACTTTGTGTTTCCAGGCAAAGGAGAAGGCAACTCAATTCTGCCACGAGTCAATGTTTGTCGGAGTGGATTGTCAGTGGACTGGAACAAAATTATAATAATTTGTTCACTGCAAATAACAACTAAGCCAAGAAATACATTTGTATTTGAAAATAACAATGATTTCTTACCTTGATTACATTGAGACACGATCACGTCTCTTTTTTTTATTCGTGGGAATACTTGGGATCAGATTTCCTAAATTAAATTCATTTTTAGCTTATATTCCTGGTAATTTCAGTCTTTTCTGACCAAAAATTAAAAACTCCCCTCTGTCTTCTCCCTACGTACGCTGTGTAATAGGCTACCCGTACGGGGGGGGAAAAACACATTTTACATGTCAAATCAAATTTTTAAAAATGTGATTTTTCACATGTGGATAATTTTCACGAGATTGCATCCCTGCAAACAAAAATGAGTCGTAAGGATGTCCCCGTCAGTCAGTGTTTTCAACTTACATGTTAGAAAAATACTTTGACATACATGACTACATTGTGCATGTTAATTTATTATTCAACATGTCCTGACCTGGGATCTGAACTCACAACCTCGTGGTTCATTGCATTCCGATCATCCCGCTACGCCATCACGTCTGTGTCAGTAACTGATTTAATCTGTATTCCTATGCTTTGGACTTCAAAGTAAATCTCAGCTTTGTTAAAAATACACTTGAGAAAATGGATTATCGTGATTCGTGAGTAACATTTAGGACTGTGGCTGTCATGACATATTGTCAGCCGGTTATTGTCATACAAATGACTGCCTGTCTTACAGTAATTGACAGCTAATTAACAAACACGTTTAGCATCTCCTGGCTTCCTCGCATACAAGCCGCATCGAAGCCTCTGACGGCTTTGGAAAACATCTGCAATTAATCCCATTTATTTTAGGCAGGTTTAAAGAAACATGATGTATAGAGAAACTGTATTTCAGAAGAACACTACGAGTTGGTCTACTGTATGTTATCTGGTTGTGCGCCATTCTGTAGGTTTGTTAATTTAACAGACGAGCTGTGCTTATAGGTACTGTACCATTTATTTTGTGTTATATGATTTTATAGTAAGAACAATACAATAGAACTTAGCTGAATAAAATATCATTGGTTATGTTGAGTATAAAAGTTTTGAAACGGGTCCTATATGCTAGATTTTGAGTTATTTGTCCATTTTAGTTGTGAATGATTCAAACCTTAGAATGTCCTAGAAATCAAAACATATGTGGGTTGCATGATGTGACTATAGGCTATCAGTAAAAAAGCTTGCGCTCTGCTCCTTGCCTCAGGCTGCATCTGCTGTTCTCTCATTATGTGATGATATTTTTACCCATCAGACTATTCTCAATTCAATCTTGTCTTTACTAATATGTCAAATTATACTGAACAAAAATATAAACGTGACATGTCAAAGATTTTACTGAGTTACAGTTCGTATAAGAAAATCAGTAAATGTAAATATGTTAATTAGGCCCTAATTTCACATTGTGCATCCATGGGTGGGCATGGGGCCACCCACTGGGGATCCAGGTCCAGCCAATCAGAATTAGCCCCCTCCCCCAAAAGGGCTTTATTAGATGATCCCGCAGGTGAAGGCGGATGTGGAGGTCCTGGGCTGGCCTGGTTACTTGCACATTGTTTGCGGTTGTGAGGTTGGACATACAGCCACATTTTCTAAGACGACATTGGAGGCAGCTTATGGTAGAGAAATTAACATTCAATTATCTGGAAACGTCTCTGGTGGACATTCCTGCAGTCAGTATGCCAATCGCACACTACCTCAACTTGAGACATCTGTGGCATTGTGCTGTGTGCCAAAACTGCACATTTTAGTAGCCTTTTATTGTCCCCAGCAAAAGGTGCACCTGTGAAATGATCATGCTTTTTAATCAGCTTTTTGATATGCCACACCTGTCAGGTGGATGGATTATCTGTGCAAATGACAAATGCTCACTAATAGGGATGTAAAGAAATTTGTACACAACATTTTAGAGAAATTAGCTTTTTGTGTGTAAAGTTCAGCGATTTTGGTATAAAAAAAAAAAGCTAATGAAATATGGGACCAACACTTTACATGTTGTGTTTTTATATTATTGTTCAGTGTAGTTTCCCGTTATCAAATGGGCAGGAACAGGGGCAGAGGGATAACGACATGTCATCCATATTCACTCGAATAGCAAATTAAGGTTGCATTTCACTCATGCCAGGTAGGCTACTCCGATTATTTCACTTCACACATCAACCACTGTTTGAGGAGCATGCAGTCTCTCGCTGCGCGACATGTCATATTTCACCTAAACTCTATGCCATGGGCTCTCTAACCCTGTTTCTGCAGCTACCCAATGCTTAATTTGGGAAACCAAGTGAAATCTGTTCGGGAACATCGATGGTAACATGTTTTCACAAAGAAACATATTTAATTAAACTGTTGCCAACCCCTATCTTTGCTCGCTCGAGAAAGGAATGAAGGAGAGAGAGGAGATGGAAACACACAGTGGTGAGATATTCTGTAGCTATAGGTAATGTCAGCCTATTAATTATGAAAATAAAAAAAATCCCTTTTACTAGACTATTCAAATACAAATTAACTATAATTGTAGGATGCCCTGCACAATCTATGAACCAACAGCATCGCCTAGACCTATATCGTTCTCTCCTAGACTCATGGATAAAAAGTTTAGAGCAGTAGCATGAGGTAACCAGTCTATCCAGTATGCATAGAAATACAGTCCACACTAAAAGGTGATTACTAGAATTTGATTAATTTTAGAGTGTAGGCTAGACCAGGTGTCGCCAACCTTTTCTGAGTCAAGATCACTTTCTGAGTCCTACTCTTATCTATTTGTTTTTTTTTTACATTTAAAAAAATGTAACTAGGCAAGTCGGTTAAATAACAAATTCTTATTTACAATGACGGCCTACCGGGGAACAGAGGGTTAACTGCCTTATTCGGGGCCAGAACGACAGATTTGTTCCTTGTCAGCTCGGGGATTCAATCCAGAAACCTTTCGGTTACTGGCCCAACGCTCTAACCACTAGGCTACCTGCCACTTTAATAACTCTGCCCACATGTATCTATTACCTCGACTAACCTGTACCCCCGCGCATTGACCCCGTACCGGTACCCCCTGTATATAGCCTCGCTATTGTTATTTTACTGCTTCTCTTGAATTATTTGTTACTTTATTTATATTATTTGTAGGTATTTTTCTTAACTGCATTGTTGGTTAAGGGCATGTAGAGTAAGCATTTCACTGTAAGGTCTACCTACACCTGTTGTATTAAGCATTTCACTGTAAGGTCTACCTACACCTGTTGTATTCAGCATTTCACTGTAAGGTCTACCTACACCTGTTGTATTCAGCATTTCACTGTAAGGTCTACCTACACCTGTTGTATTCAGCATTTCACTGTAAGGTCTACCTACACCTGTTGTATTCAGCATTTCACTGTAAGGTCTACCTACACCTGTTGTATTCAGCATTTCACTGTAAGGTCTACCTACACCTGTTGTATTCAGCATTTCACTGTAAGGTCTACCTACACCTGTTGTATTCAGCATTTCACTGTAAGGTCTACCTACACCTGTTGTATTAAGCATTTCACTGTAAGGTCTACCTACACCTGTTGTATCTGGCGCATGTGACATAACATTTGATTTGATTTTGATTTGATCAACTTTGCTGTGCGCTCTAGGCTTATTCTTTTGTTTTTACATTCTATGGCTCGAGGAAACTGTTCAGACACGGTGATCTGAGCTATCTGATTGGTCAGCGGTAGGCCTATAGGTGCACTTGATTAGCTATTTGGTCCTGCCTGGTATGCGGCGTTCTACTTTCCGATACATGAAATGGTTCAAAATGGGAACAATTTGCCTTCCCGGCGCTAGGCCTGCTGAATCAAGTGCACCTACTGCCAACAGCGTTAAACCCCCAAAAATCGGAAAGCAAGGATTTATTGTTGTTGTTTTTTTAAATGTTTGGTGATCGACAAGTTGGTGCGTAATATGCAGTAGGGTATGTACTGGGGGTGCTTCAAGAATTCTGGGAAGTTTAGACCTTTTTTTTCCCCACTTTGAATAGTTTTTCTACCAACAAATCTTCCTGTTCCGAGTTGTGTAGGAACAGGAAGGGCACAATCATTATTTTAATTCATTTTTTCCCATTTCTTTTTCAAGCTTGGGCTCAAATACAGTGCCTTCAGAAAGTGTTCATCCCTGGACTTATTCCACATGTTGTTACAGCCTTAATTCAAAGTGGATTAAATCATTTCCCCCCCACCCATCTACATACAATACCCCACAATGACAAAGTTCATTTAAATACATTTTAAAATTAATTATTGGAAATGAAATTCAGAAATATCTCATTTTCATAAGTATTCACACCTGAGTCGATACATGTTCAAATCACTTTGTCAGCGATAATAGGTGTGACTCTTTCTGGGTATGTCTCAGAGATTTGCACACCTGGATTGTGCCCATTTTTTTATTTAAAAAAAAAAAAATATATATATATATATATATATATATATATATATATATATATATATATATATATATATATATATATATATATATATATATATATATACACACATTTTAAAAATTCTTCAAGCTCTGTCAAATTGGTCGTTGAACATTGCTAGACAACCATTTTCAAGTCTCGCCATAGACTTTCACTCATTTTCACTCACTTAGAACATCTTGGTAGACAACTCCAGTGTAGATTTGGCCTTGTGTTTTTAGGTTGACCTGCTGAAATGGGAACCAGGTTTTCCTCCAGGATTTTGCATGTGCTTAGCGCCATTCCGATTTAAAAAAAATATATATTCTGAAAAACTGTCCTTAACGATTACAAGAATACCCATAACATGATGAAGCCACCACTATACTTGAAAATATGGACGGTGGCACTCAGTAATGTGTTGTATTAGATTTGCCCCAAACATAACACTTTGTATTCAGAACAAAAAGGGAATTGCTTTGCCACAAGAATCAATCAACACCTTTAGAAACGCTGTCCGTTTCATTTGTATTAGGCTTTGAAACAACATCCACAACGCCCATGTTTTCCCACTCAGTTTCAACCTGTTGTTGAACCAACGCATTTCCAGGGGGAATAAGAGATGACTTTGCCTAAACGGACACGCGTCATGACCTCAGTAAAATTCCACATGACTGCCGGTGCAGCGGTAACATAGTCAAAGCAACAGCACTAGTAACATTAAATCAGAATTATATGCCTCACCAACATTAGAAAACTACACAAAGCCCTTAAATTGCTGAAATATGTCAATGAAATCAATTCTGAGAGAATAGTTAGAATAACTGATTAACTAAATTAGCAGGGCTGATGGCATGGTTTCACATGTGAAATCCCATTTTGGCTGTTTTCACATGTTGAACAATGAGCAGAAATTATCACGTGAAAGAAAGAGACACGTGAGGTCAGTTGTTCATATGTGAAACCATATGTTCACATGTATTACAGTTCACATCTTAACACCCTTTTCACATGTGAGGAGAATAACATGTTTTCACCTCATGTGAATTGCAGATTCATATGTGAAATCTGCAGTTTCACGTGTGTAGTTTAGTGGTATCATGTTGAAATGTTGCATCCCCATGTTGTATTTCACATGAGATCATGTTTTCACATGTTCAAATGTTTTCATTTGTGCAGTTTCATGTTGTCACGTGGTTTTTCCGTAACGGTACCCTGACTGTGTGCAGTGAGGTTCCAGTTTGCCTTTCAGCGCTCTCTGCCATGTATAATTCATCCGACCTGCAGTTTAGTACTGCGTCCCCCCCCCCCATTTCCCCCAGAATTATTTACTAAGAGTGGAGAGGGGGAGTAAAAGAATGAGAGAGAGAGAGAGAGAGAGCGAAGGCGAATCCACACGCGCGGTAGTCACACCACAGCTCCTTAGCGTGAGTTATAACTCAGCCTGCCTGGCTGGTTGGTAGCGGGGGACGTTGTCGTAGATTTGAAGACTGTCTAAATACTCCGGGGTATTTCACACGAACCCAAACGCACACAAATCAGCTATGAAGTCTGGCTGCCTGCTCCTAGCTCTCTCTAGGGCATCCATTTTCCAACAGGACAGCTGGAGATATAGCTGTAGCAGGGCCCAGGCCTACCAGCACAGTCAGGGAGCCCTGCCCCGAGGTAGGCACAGATCCTGCTGACTGCACAGTGCACACTCCGGGGAGTGGAACCCTTTTTGGAGGGTTGGGGGTTGGGGGGGCTCGGCTCGAAGCTCGCTTTAAAAACTCATTTTATTTAAGCAAAGTTAAAACGCTGATAGAGCGCCCTCCTTTCCATATTGGGTCTATTCTTTTCCATAACAATTGAGCAAATTGTTTAAACAGTCTTCCATAGCACGTAAAGACGATTTTTCAGTCACAGAAATCCCAGGGTAAGAAAATTCTCGTCTATTGAAAACCTTGATTGCTTATGTAGATAACCCTTCATTTTCAAAACGCAATATCTATTGTCATTAGAAAATTAATAATTCAACAAGCATTTACACTTACACTATACAAGTGCACAAAATGTATGAGTCATCGTGGCATGGTTTGTATTAGGCTTGGGCAGAATACCGTATAGTACAGGGGTCACCAACCTTTTCTGAGTCAAGATCACTTTCGCAGTCAAAAAGAAAGCTGAGATCTACTGCTCAGATATATATATATATATATATATATATATTTTACATTAACCTCACACAAACAGTTGTGTAGGAATGAGGTTTGGGCAGTAGGCCTCAGATTATCACAGCATATTGGCTATATGATTGGCCTGCCAATATTGTTAATCAGACCATGTTATATTTCAAAACTCGAGCATTGATAACAAAATAGAGCAGTTGGTTTAGCACTTGTGAGCCACTGTGGAGCATGAATTGAAATAATTAGCTTTTTTATTTTACTGGACTGATGGTACCTGCATCTGATGTTCAACGAGGTCAAATCACGACGTCAAAGTCGGAGCTCTAGAAAGATGCCCGAGTTTCCGACTTTCAAGTTGGATGACCGTTCAAAACCATTTTTCCCAACTGCCTCTCACGGTCTCTGCTCTCTCCTTCCTTTCCTCCGCTGAGACTGACCAGAGAGGGGGGACACCGTCTTCCACCTGCTCTCTCCTTCCTTTCCTCCGCTGAGACTGACCAGAGAGAGGGGACACAGTCTTCCACCTAATGGCAAAACTCGAGTCGCACCGCATGTGCCTCATGCACAAATTCATGTTGTTCCTATGACCAGAGAAAGTGAAATATTCCTTCATATTAAAATCGACACGATGAGCAGCTAATAATAATGAAACTTAGGGTTTTTGATACTTGGCTACTCGTTCATTGCAGCTGCAGCCCGAGCGTAAGTACGGAGAAGTGTTGAATAAAAACAGTGACAGTGCTGAATATCAACATTAACTCACTCATCAAAACAGCATCTCTTTGCTGTATTCGTTAACAGTCCCTCTGTGGTCATGGTTTTAAAAGTTATTAAATCTTAAGCAGGCGAGTAGCCTATTAAACTTGTCTGTGGCCAGGGTCATGGAAGCTCTGTAGCCATGGGGATTTTAGCTATCCGATTGGGCAGCCCAGTAGGTGCACTCTATTTAGTCACAGATTTGCTGGTCTGCCGGGTGGGCGGAGTTTCTTATGGGAACACTTTGCTCACCTGGTGCGCAGGACTTTTGAATCAAGTGTACCTACCGGCAACTAAAGTAATACTGCAAAAAATGTGGCAAAGCAATGAACTTTTAGACCAGTACCACTCTCCAGGACTGGGTCGTTTTTCAAGATAAAAAAATAACTGAATGGAGCAAAGCACAGGCAAAATCCTAGAGGTAAATCGGGTTCAGTCTGCTTTCCACCAGACACTGGGGCTTACCAAGAAGACAGTGAATGTAACAGTTTTGCCTTAAATCTATGTCAAGACCTGAAAATAGTTGTCTAGCAATGATCAACATTTGAAAAGAATAATGGACAAATGGTGCACAATCCAGGTGTGGAAAGCTCTTAGAGACGTACCCAGAAAGACTCAAAGCTGTAATCGCTGCCAAAGGTGCTTCCACAAAGTATTGACTCGGTGGTGTCCCCTGAATGCTTATGTAAATTATATTTCTGTATTTCATTTTCAAAAATGTACCAAAACATGTTTTCACTTTGTCATTATGGGGTATTTCGTGTAGATGGGTGAGAAAATTCAGGGTGTAACACAAAATGTGGAGTAAGTCGAGGGGTATGAACACTTTCTGGACACATGTGCGCACCTGCGCAAACGCACACCCTAAAGCTCGGAAACCTTTCCTATATTCTCTCTGCTCTCTCGTTTTTGTAATTTTCCGCTCACTGGATAGAAAATTGGGAGCTAATTTGAGGAAATTGGCTGCCTTTTGTACGCTTTTAGGCGATTTGAATGAAGCCGAGTTGGTTGGTAAAGTGCACAAAGGCCTCATTTCCACTTAGGCCTAGCTGATGACAATTGCCTCCCAGGTGAAGCAGGAACTAGGCTAATTGCTCCCGTATCTATGATTACTGAATAACTAAGTTGTTTCAGAACACAGCTACTGTAACGTGCCATGTCCCCAGCACCACTTTATACAACACAGTTGCAAAGCATTGACAAGGCAGGGCTCTGATAGTTAGTGCTAGAAAAACAGGAAGCACGGCACACATTTGTCAACAGCAAGAGGGTAACTCTTTCCTCCATTTCCTCGCCGTGCGAATCACAGCTGCCAAGAAAGTCCACTTGTGTAACGACAACATGCTAACAGCCTAATTGAGAAACGTGGCTCAGAAAGCTTAGCCTAATGCTGCAGAATCCTACACATCACCCCGTGCTGAATCCTTTGTGTCCATACGGCCTGAGGTCATCCTCGGTGCCGACACATTGACTGAGGTGCAGTGACGGGCGAGAGGAAGACAGCTAATTCATCTGTCCCATGTTTATTCATCTCTTCTCTCTTTCCTACACTATCCTGGAGGACTGGCACCTGTCCAGGGTGCACTGCTGCAAAATGGATGACGTCACAGCCTTCCCGCTGCTGCAGTGGGAGCTACACATTACACACTCCCTCTCTTCTGTGTGTGTGCATATGTCTGTGTGGTATGACTGGTACACTGCTTTTCAGGAGATGTCTCGTTGTGAATCCAGACAGCATAGTCTACGTACAACTTTGTCTGGAACTACGTCAAAGTTCTGTTCTACTGTTGGATAATAGCTAAATACATGTATTCATCATTCCCTTAGCAGTCTTGATTGTTCCTTCGTCAAGGTGAGGCTCCATGATATCACTCTGCCTCAAAACAGACATCAGAGAACCGGAGCTGTTGCTAGGATACGCACGACAGTCAGTGAAGGGGTAGTACACAAGTCAGCCTGTGTACGAATCCTGTTAAAAACCGAGCTGTTTGTTGAAGGAACACCACTGGTCATGCAGGAAAAGGGAATATCCAAACTTGTGTAGCTAAACAATACTCTCCAGGCCTACTCCACTTTCTGAAAGACTGTCAGCTTTGTGAAAGTGAGCCTAACTAGACCACACCGAAAGTTTTCATTTCTTACAAGAGTCAATATGTTAAACGTATTGAATCCTTTGCACCTTTTTTAGATGCTAAACACAACAAACCATAAAGCCATTGAGTGGTTGACGGTGATGCCCAACTCAGCCCACTGCCGAGTCACTAAACGAGACCTTGGTCTCAGCTTGACTCGCTGTCAAATTAAAGGTTGAGTGAAATACATTTGAGCCTTCTAACCCACTCATGTGTTGCCAAACCATCCAGGCCTAGTGATTAGCTCCAGTGAGACTCCTATCAGTCTCGTGGAAGAAAGCGCAGAGAGGGACAATGTTCCTCGACCAGCATTGTTTCCAAATGTGAAGTTGGTCACAGTAGGTTAGTGGTGTCATCTCCATCAGTTTGAGGAGAAGAGCCGGAGACAGACTGTAGAGCTTGAAGGACCGTGTGAATCACTCTTCCTCTGCGTCGGCCCCATATCGTCTATGATTGGAGAAGGGAATATCCAAACCTTTTGTAGATAAACAATACTCTCCAGCTATTAGGGCTACTCTTGTGTTTTATCATGAAGAAGAAAGATCTAGATCATGATTGGCTGTTTGTGCCGGGCAGATAAGCTGATCTTTGGTTTGATTGGCTGTGTCTCGGGCAGATAAGATCTTCTTTGGCTGTCGAAGTCGCATTCATACATAAAATTTAGCCGAGGCTCCTATAGTTTCTGAATAAATGGCTGGGCCTACATAAAGCTGTCCCGATAGCAGAGCTTTCTTTTCAGCACCATGGAGTGAATCCTTACCACTGCTAGACCTGGCTATCAGCAGAGCCTTGTCTGGCAGCAAAACAGATTATAACAGCTTCACTTACTGCCTTTAAAAAAACATTATTGGTATGGCTGACTTGCGTAAACAAATGTGGTTTCTACTAACAATTGAGATGTACAAACTATGGCATAACGGGACAACAAGAGGATGAGGCAATCCACAATTTTGATTAATACAATGAGTGAGCTAGGATGGATGTAGTCAATAGAACTCTTTGTTCAGCACTTTTGAAATGTACAGTGACATAATTCAGAACATGGGCCGTTCTTACAGTATTCTCCCTGTACACCAAGTCAGAACCGTAGGATAAATAAAGGGGGCATATAAGCAGACAATGAAAGGTCTTACAATATTCAATAATTACTTTAGTCTAAAACAGTCTATAGGCTACATGTGCACTACCAAGTCTGAACAGTAGGCTAAATTATGAGGGGGAAAGGGACCAAATTATTAGGGTGAGGCACATGGGCTACTAACAGCTTAACACACTTAGTATTACTTTCTTAGCTACAGTATACATGTCTCCCTGGCATATTACATAATTTATGCAGCTGCATACAATACACGTTTGGACTCACCTTGTTCTGCTGTGCTCACTTGAACAGGAAGGTGGTGCGGCGGTCCTTGTGGGCAAATTTTGTCATCAAAGTCTGCCATTCCCTGGATTTAAGGTGCTTTCAAGACAGTGGGAAACTCTGGAAAAAAAACAAGGTTGAATTATGACATCAGTGATCTTCAGATCAGAGTTCTAGAAAGAGGCCCGAGTTCCCGACTTGTAATTCCAAATTGGATCACCATTCAAAATGTATGTTCCCAGTTGGGGAGAGTTTTATTTTTTTTTATTTTTAACAAGTTCCCAGTTGTCTTGAACGCACTGAAGTCTGAGATTTCAGAGTTTCGAGTTGTTTTGAATGCGGCAGAAGTCATGCTGGATTGACAGCATGGCCAATGCCCATGGTGTTGGAATGTTTATCCTTTTAAGCTTGGAAAAAAGACCCTTAAACCCAGACTTGGACCACACACCACTCCACTGAATGGCAGGCTAGGGATTGATTTGCAACGCTTGCAGTTATCCACTGATTCCTTCCAAACCACTAATTTGTTGAATTTGTGATTTCAAACTTGTTGTGTAATGTTTATCCAATGGCTGATGAGCACCGATACATTTTATCTATCATTTCTCTTCATATGACAACGATTGAAAAAGATTTGCAAGTAGATTGTCGGCTTGATTCATGATGATGACTGCTAGCTAAGATTTTGAAAGAATAATGTTGCCATGCCCAATCAAAGCTATGGTAGATATAACATGATTTGACATCATTTTATCTGTGGCCAATGACCTTGAGCCTTCTTGGATAGGCACTTCTAATGTAACACTATGGCAGCACCCAAGGGAATTTTCGAGCTCTACCCGTAGATTTTGCGGTGACGTAGTGGTCCCATGAGTGACAGAACACTGAGCCAATCCCGGCGCAACTAGAGAATATTACCAACCCCTACACTTCGTATTTTCAGCTAGCTGCCCCACCACCACAGAAAGCACTGAGCTAGGCTGAAACACCTGCATTTTGGAACTGCCTTACTCAAGAAAGCAAAAAGGAGACCATGTTTGTGTGCGACTTCATTAACTCAATGATAATTTTTTTCCCCCATTGTTTGCAAACTGATATGTGGCACAAATGAATGCCAAAATAACACTCGGGAACCCGTTACCTAACAAAACAGGCAACAAAAAAATTTAAAAAAATATTTTTTTAAATTGCTAAATAGGTGAGGCTCTGCCCCACTTGCTCTGAATGACGGGTCACCAGTGCTGTTGCCAAATCTTTCCCTACTGTTAAAAAACAAATTGGAAGCATTTTGCTTACGTCTCTCAATTGTTTCCCTCGCCATTAACCCTAAACACATGACACAAGACTGAATCCAAACCTTACACTGTTGTTTTTATGTGCATTTTACTGTACTTTTCGCTGCATTTGTTGATAACGAAATCTGAAAATACTCTGGATACATTCAGTAACATGATATTTTGGGGGAAGGTAGAACATAAGACAAAAGGGTTTGAGTGAGAGGACTAACTGGACACACCTCCAAAGTGTGCACATCCTATGTAATTTCAATGCTTTTTTAGGACTCAAAGAAGAGTCAACTATAAGGCTTTTTTTGTTGCTCTCCTAGCTGTGCCGTTGAGGAACTAGAGCAATCCCACTTGTAGTTGCTTTGCTTGCAACACAACCCGTCTCAGACAAACTGATCGTAAGTCGTGAGTGCATTCAGGTGAGTGTTCCGCGGGCAACGTTTCTTCACAATACAAAAACAAGCTCATTCTGTCCAGAACAACCCAAGAGTATGACACCATGTTCATAGTGATCATGTTGACACTGTATATGACACGGGTTTTATGTGCAGAGCACATTTGGACTCACAGGTTTTTTTGGCTTGCTTGTATGACATCAAGTAGTATATATTATAATCCTCAATGTCTTATCTTTCAAAATACATAAAGTCCTCTTAATTCACAGCATTTCCCTCACTCAGACAACGGAAAATGAGCAAGAGTTGCCCAATTACCGGGAGGGATGGGGGCAACTTGTCGTGTGCTGTGCTCCGGTTCAGAACGGATGTCAGTCAAAACCCACACAGCACTGTGAGCGCAGAGCCAGAGCTCTGACGTCATGTATAGTATGTTACTGTACAGCCACTATGTTCCAATCTTAGTGCCCAAATCTGCCATTTTCAACCCGCATGTATACGGGTGTAAAGGGCTACTTCACCGTCCATCTCTCCAGAGCACTGAGCACCTGTTTTCCTGTCGTCCATATCGAATGGTGCCGCTGTGGCAGTAACAGTACCCCATACCAGAGAGACAGCTAGGCCTGCCTGCAGAGATTGACAGGGAGAGAGCACGGGGTTCACTGTTACCAATCTGTTTAGCTGTTTCTGCTGGCCCAGCAACACTCAACACCACATCACAGGGAATAACAGATGACAATGGAAGTGTTTCCACCCTCCCTAAAGCACAGCTCTGGACTTTCACAGCTACCATTGGAATGTGATAGAGGGGGTGTACTTGTACAACAAGCTGCCTCGTGCTACAGAAACAGGAGATGGGCTCCTGCTGCAATGAGCAGTTTGGGCCTGCATAAGGCAAGGCTCTTGAAAGGCTACTTATTTACCATCAGAATAGATCGGAGTCATATATTAACTCCTGCAGAAGTAAGCATCTTTTACAGTAAAACTATTCACCAAGTTTACATTTTGACTGGAACAGGAGTGGAGAAATGTGATTTATTTCTCTCAGCATCTTGAGAGTGTCACATATGCTCTCTCTCCGGCGCTCGAGGTCGGCAGTCTGCTCATTATTACGCACACCTGTCACCGTCGTTATGCGCACCAGCGCCTCATCAGGCTCACCTGGACTCCATCACCCTCCTGATTACCTTCCCTATAACCGTAACTCCCTTTTGGTTCTTTCATCAGGCATTGTTTCTGTTCCCATCTCATGTCTGTACGCTACTCGTGTTTCTTGTTTTGTTTCATTTATTTATTAAATTCACTCCCTGTTCTTGCTTCATGTTTTTTAGTGTGCATGTTACAGGGAGAATGGATGTGCGGTTAGGGACCGTCTATAAAGGTTCTATATCTTTATCAGCATCATAAAAGCTAATAGTATTTCAAACACACAAAATATGCATCCAAGCCGAACTGAAATCTTATCAGGTACATGTTGGGTCGATTTCACATCTTTTAATTCCCTTAAAACCGGTCAAACTCATGTTGTTTGTAAATTTTGCCCAGAAAATCTATTTGGTATGTTTTTGTTATTACATTATCTCCCCGGTCCCTAAACGTCTTTGCTATGTGTGTGAGAGAAGCCGAGATAAAAGATTACTTTACCGACGTCAACTACACCAAACTATAAACACAACATGTAAAAAATGTCAAAGATTTTACTGAGTTACAGTTTATATAAGGAAATCAGTCAATTTAAATAAATGAATTAGGCCCTAATCTATGGATTTCGCATGACTGGGAATACAGATATGCATCTGTTGGTCACAGATACATTTTTTTTTTTTTGTAGGGGTGTGGACCAGAAGACCAGTAAGTACAGTGCCTTGCGAAAGTATTCGGCCCCCTTAAACTTTGCGACCTTTTGCCACATTTCAGACTTCAAACATAAAGATATAAAACTGTATTTTTTTGTGAAGAATCAACAACAAGTGGGACACAATCATGAAGTGGAACGACATTTATTGGATTTTTTAACAAATCAAAAACTGAAATTGGGCGTGCAAAATTATTCAGCCCCTTTACTTTCAGTGCAGCAAACTCTCTCCAGAAGTTCAGTGAGGATCTCTGAATGATCCAATGTTGACCTAAATGACTAATGATGATAAATACAATCCACCTGTGTGTAATCAAGTCTCCGTATAAATGCACCTGCACTGTGATAGTCTCAGAGGTCCGTTAAAAGCGCAGAGAGCATCATGAAGAACAAGGAACACACCAGGCAGGTCCGAGATACTGTTGTGAAGAAGTTTAAAGCCGGATTTGGATACAAAAATATTTCCCAAGCTTTAAACATCCCAAGGAGCACTGTGCAAGCGATAATATTGAAATGGAAGGAGTATCAGACCACTGCAAATCTACCAAGACCTGGCCGTCTCTCTAAACTTTCAGCTCATACAAGGAGAAGACTGATCAGAGATGCAGCCAAGAGGCCCATGATCACTCTGGATGAACTGCAGAGATCTACAGCTGAGGTGGGAGACTCTGTCCATAGGACAACAATCAGTCGTATATTGCACAAATCTGGCCTTTATGGAAGAGTGGCAAGAAGAAAGCCATTTCTTAAAGATATCCATAAAAAGTGTTGTTTAAAGTTTGCCACAAGCCACCTGGGAGACACACCAAACATGTGGAAGAAGGTGCTCTGGTCAGATGAAACCAAAATTGAACTTTTTGGCAACAATGCAAAACGTTATGTTTGGCGTAAAAGCAACACAGCTGAACACACCATCCCCACTGTCAAACATGGTGGTGGCAGCATCATGGTTTGGGCCTGCTTTTCTTCAGCAGGGACAGGGAAGATGGTTAAAATTGATGGGAAGATGGATGGAGCCAAATACAGGACCATTCTGGAAGAAAACCTGATGGAGTCTGCAAAAGACCTGAGACTGGGACGGAGATTTGTCTTCCAACAAGACAATGATCCAAAACATAAAGCAAAATATACAATGGAATGGTTCAAAAATAAACATATCCAGGTGTTAGAATGGCCAAGTCAAAGTCCAGACCTGAATCCAATTGAGAATCTGTGGAAAGAACTGAAAACTGCTATTCAAATGCTCTCCATCCAACCTCACTGAGCTCGAGCTGTTTTGCAAGGAGGAATGGGAAAAAATGTCAGTCTCTCGATGTGCAAAACTGATAGAGACATACCCCAAGCGACTTACAGCTGTAATCGCAGCAAAAGGTGGCGCTACAAAGTATTAACTTAAGGGGGCTGAATAATTTTGCACGCCCAATTTTTCAGTTTTTGATTTGTTCAAAAAGTTTGAAATATCCAATAAATGTCGTTCCACTTCATGATTGTGTCCCACTTGTTGTTGATTCTTCACAAAAAAATACAGTTTTATATCTTTGTTTGAAGCCTGAAATGTGGCAAAAGGTCGCAAAGTTCAAGGGGGCCTGAATACTTTCGCAAGGCACTGTAAATGGTATCTCCTTCGCATAGAGTTGATCAGGCTGTTGATTGTGGCCTGTGGAATTTTTCCCACTCCCCTTCAATCGCTATGTGAAGTTGCTGGGTATTGGTGGGAACTGGAACACCCTGTCTTACATGTCGATCCAGAACACTCCAAACATGCTCGATGGGTGACATGTTTGGTGGGTATGCAGGCCATTTTGAAGAACTGGGACATTTTTCAGCTTCCAGGAATTGTGTACAGATCCTTGTGCCATGGACCTTGCATTATGTTGAAGCGTTAGGTGACGGCGGCAGATAAATGGCACAACGATGGGCCTCAGGATCTCGTAACGATATCTCTGCATTCTAATTGCCATCGTTCGTAGCTCATGCCTGCCCATACCATAACCCCACCGCCACCAAGCAGGCACTCTGTTCACAACGTTGACATTAGCAAACCGCTCACCCACACAACGCCGTACACGCTGTCTGCCATCTACCTGATACAGTGGAAACTGGGATTCATCCATGAGGAGCACACTTCTCCAGATTTCCAGTGGCCATCAAAGGTGAGCATTTTCCCGCTGAAGTCGGTTACGACACCTAACTGCAGTCAGGTTAAGACCCTGGGGTGGACGACGAGCTCACAGAAGAGCTTCCCTGAGACCGCTGTGCAAACTCTGTTTCATCAGCTGTCCGGGTGGCTGGTCTCAGACGATCCCGAAGGTGAAGAAGCCGTATGTGGCGGTCCTGGGCTGGCGTGGTTACGTGCTGTTGTGAGGCCGGTAGGACATACTGACAAATTCTATAAAACAAAGTTGGAGGCGGCTAATGGTAGAGAAATTGACAATTTCTCTGCAACAGCTCTGGTGGACATTCCTGCATTCAGCCTGCCAATTGCACGCTCCCCCAACTTGAGACATTTGTGGCATTGTGTTGTGATGATACTGCACATTTTAGTAGCCTTTTATTGCCCCCAGCACAAGGTGCTGTGTAATGATCATGCCGTTTACTCTCCTTCTTGATATGCCACACCTGTCAGGTAGATGGATTATCTTGGCAAAGGAGAAATGCTCACTAACAGTATTTTAAAGAAATTTGTGCACAACATTTTAAAGAAATGAGCTGGGATCTTGTATTTCAGCTCACAAAACATGGGACCAACACTTTACATGTTGTGTTTTATATTTTTGTTCAGTGTAGCATTCATTCTATTGATTTTATGACAATTTCTGGTAAGAAAGGTTTTATTTAGTCTTCCAGGGCAACAAGTGATGGCACGAGAAGCTGCATGTATCTAATTATAGACAAGTTGACCAAGAAATAGCCCACCAAAATGTTGTTGATTATAGACAAATGTTTCTTCTTATCTAAATTGGGCAAATAGTAATAATAACACTGCACCCCCTGTCAGAAAATCCTTCCGGCATCTCTGACTGTAGGCTGCAGTGCATTTTCTAAATTTGCGGGTTATTTTAGTTAACCTATTTTAACAGGGAGTCACATTGCGACCCAGTTCTCTTTTGTACAAATGAGACCTCTGACTGTAGAATACAGAAATAGACTCATCAAATACGAAGTGCAATCAATAAATAGGGAGGGGGGGAACGATCATTAAAAAAAAAACACATTCCACAGTAAAGAGGTCTTTACACTCTGAATTGCCCGAATGGCACCAATGCGTCCAACTGTAAGTTATTCTGAACACTGTTCCATTAATGAGATGTGAAATAACAAGCCACTCCGACTGTACAGTACTAGCAACTAGGTAACCAAATGGTAATACTGTAGACTTTCCTTTTTCCTGGTAAGACTGAATTCACTTCCTTCAAGTCTTTATGATTAACTTTGAACTCAACCCATGGGTCAACCGAGCTCCAACACCCCTTCAACACATTTTTTTAGTCACCAGCCTCCCAATTTAAACCACCTTCTCCACTACAGACCTCGAGTCTTGTTCTCTACTAAAGACGTATCACCACCCAACTCTCTACGGCGGAGTCCTTATCATTTTTTGCCCAACGTATTAATATTTGATAAGCATTGAAGGGGAATCTGCATGCCAACTTTTTCCCCACCCAAATAAGCTGTGAGCAGAACTGTAATTAGGATCCCACTTCCAGATACATTCTGTTCTCAGTTTGAGACAAAAGCCTCCCCAAGCCTCATTGTCTCTGTCACCCGGCTAATTGTCACGGGCTTTGATGAGATAGAAAAAGGGCCCGCTAACGTTGTCTAGGCTCGCCAGCCAGCACTCTGTTTTTAGCCTGTGATTACGTGTAAATTGCAAAGGCCTGTCTTTAGTCAAATCAAAGACTGTGATTTCCTTTTTTTTCTCTATTTTCTTTCCGAGAGGGGATGGAGTGTTGGAGTGGTTATTTTCTGGCGAGTCGGCCTTCACTGTCAGGAACACAGCAGTGTATTCTGGAGGGATGTCCTACTCACATAGCAACGTACACTTAATCTCTGGCCTCACTCACTGGTCTCTCAATTCAATTCAGTAGACTAAATTACGTACATTGGCAAAGAATACTCATAACAAAAAAATGGCGAGACCAACGGCAATAATAATAGTAGTAATGGAAATGGGATTACCATTAACAGCCTCGCTCTCTGGTCCCTCTTAAATTTTTTTTTTTTTTTAAGATTTCTATATTGGCATGAAATCCAATTTTTAGATATGGCTAAAGCAGCGTAGTGGTCCACCATTTCAGTATATACAGTACAATACAACGAGGATAATGAAATACAGTTAATTTCAGTAGTAATAATAATTATACTCTACATTATTCCTCCTCCACCAAACTTTACATTGTGTGCTATGCATTAGGGCAGGTAGCGTTTTTCCTGGCATCCGCCAAACCCAGATTTGTCCCCCGGACTGCCAGATGGTGAAGTGTGATTCATCACTCCAGAGAATGTGTTTCCAGAGTCCAATGGCGGCAAACTTTACACCACTCCAGCCGACGTTTGGCATTGCGCATGGTGATCTTAGGCTTGTGTGCGGCTGTTCGGCCATGGAAACCCATTTCATGAAGCTCCCAACGAACAGTTCTTGTGTTGACGTTGCTTCCAGGCGCAGTTTGAGACTCAGTAGTGAGGGTTGCAACCGAGGATAGACGTGGCCTGAGCTTGTGGCTGAGCCGTTGTTGCTCCTAGATGTTTCCGCTTCACAATAACAGCACTTACAGTTGACCGGGGAAACTGTAGCAGGGCAGAAATGTATAGAACTGACTTGTTGGAAAGGTGCCGTACTATGGCGGAGCCACGTTTGAAGTCACTGGGCTCTTCAGTAAGGCCATTCTACTGCCAATGTTTGTCTATGGAGATTGCATGACTGTGTGCTCAATTTTATATACCTGTCAGCAACGGGTGTGGCGAAAATAGCTGAATCCACTAACTTGAATGGGTGATCACATACTTTTGTATTTATAGTATCCGTCAAAAGTCTGGACACACCTACTCATGTTTTTATTTTTATTTTTACTATCTACATCGTAGAATAATAGTGAAGACAAACTATGAAATAACACATATGGAATCATGTAGTAACCAAAAAAAGTGTTAAACAAATAAAAATATATTTTATAAAGTAGCCACCCTTTGCCTTGATGACAGCTTTGTGCACACTTGGTATTCTCTCAACCAGCTTCATGAGGTAGTCACCTGGAATGCATTTCAATTAACAGGTGTGCCTTAAGTTCATTTGTGGATTTCTTTCCTTCTTAATATGTTTAATCCAATCAGTTGTGTTGAGACAAGGTAGGGGTGGTATACAGATGATAGCCCTATTTGGTAACAAAAACAAGACTATATGGCAAGAACGGCTCAAATAAGCAAAGAGAAATTACAGACATGAAGGTCTGACATGAAGGTCAGTCAATCCGGAAAATGTCAAGAACTTTGAAAGTGAAGTTGCAAAAATCATCAAGCGCTATGATGAAACTGTCTCTCATGAGGAACGCCACAGGAAAAGAAGACCCAGAGTTACCTCTGTTGCAGAGGATAAGTTCATTAGTTACCAGCCTCAGAAATTGCAGCCCAAATAAATGCTTCAGAGTTCAAGTAAGACGCATCTCAACATCAACTGTTCAGAGGAGACTGTGTGAATCAGACCTTCATGGTCGAATTGCTGCAAAGAAACCACTACCAAAGGACACCAATTACAGGCAGAGACTTACTTGGGACAAGAAACACGAGCAATAGACATTAGGAAATGATTAGTCCAAATTGAAGCTTTTTGGTTCCAACCATTGTCTTTGTGAGACGTAGGGTAGGTGAACGGAAGATTTCTGCATGTGTAGGTCCCACCGTGAAGCATGGAGGAGGAGGAGGTGTGGCGGTGTTGGACCGCAGAGTGAAGGAAAAGCAGCCAACAAGTGCTCAGCAAATGTGGGAACTCAAAGACTGTTGGAAAAGCATTCCAGGCGAAGCTGGTTGAGAGAATGCCAAGAGTGTCTAAAGCTGTCATCAAGGCAACAGGTAGTTACTTTGAAGAATCTCAAATGTATATAAATGTATTTTGAATTGTTGAACAGTTTTTTTTTTTTTTTTGGTTACTACATGATTCCACTTGTGTTATTTCTTTGTTTTGATGTCTTCACGATTATTCTACAATGTAGAAAATAGTAAAAAGAAAAACCCTTGAATGATTAGGTGTGTCCAAACATTTGACTGATACTATATTTGGTGTGTGATCATGTATACAGGTAGAACACAGCTGTTGTATTGTGTAATCTTTGGTCGATACGTTGAATTAAATAAAAAGAAATGGCTAAAAGATAAACAACAAAAATGTACATGGATGATGGTTACACTATGTATTTCTTGTTAGTTCTATACAATGTAAATACTTCAAGGAATGAATGGTCATGGGATGTCCCCCAGGCTCTGGCAATCATATACATATCTGGCAGTAATATTTGCGGTTTCTCCCTCACCCAGAATAATTCCCAGCTTTATGTTGTTAGTAAATGCACAAAAGTTTGGAATTGATTGAGATATTTCCTTGAAAAATGATCTTATTTGGAAGTTTTTCCTCATAGTGAAGGAAAAAGTGCATCTCTGTCTCTTCCTCCCGTGTCGTGCAGTGACCACAGACACTTTGTGTGTCCCTTTTTTGGTGTCCTTTTCTTTATATTTACAATTAAAGGGAATGGTCCGAGTTCCGCTCGGCATGCATTATTTGGTACTTTCTTTTGATATGTTGGATAATTCTGCGGAATTCTCTATGCAGAATTTCTATTAGATTTTTCTCCCAATGCTTATAATCGTGAAAACAGGTTGGACCCCCGAACCTCAATTCTCTGGTCTCTCTCTGTTGTTTTCTCTCTCTATGGTCTTTCTGTTTTTTTCTCTCTCTGTGGTCTCTCTCTTTCTATATGGTCTCTCTATGTTTTCTGTCTCTATGGTCTCTCTCTTAAGAGGTTGCCCG
The DNA here is from genome assembly GCF_013265735.2 of Oncorhynchus mykiss. Classification (NCBI taxonomy): domain Eukaryota; kingdom Metazoa; phylum Chordata; class Actinopteri; order Salmoniformes; family Salmonidae; genus Oncorhynchus; species Oncorhynchus mykiss. Next base: position 14,458,131 of record NC_048586.1, on the reverse strand, counting down.
ATTTTATGATTTTTCAATACCGATTATTGGAGGACCAAAAAAAAGACGATACCGATTTAAGTGGCTTAAAAAAAAACTATTATACTTTTTAAAAAAATAAATAAATTATATATATATATATATATATATATTAGGTGTGTGTGTAATAATTGACAATTACAGCAATACTGAATGAACCATGAACACTTATTTTTATTCTATAATACATCAATAAAATCAATTTAGTCCAGTGTATTGATTTTAAGAAAGGCATTGATGTTTATGGTTAGGTACATTATTGCAACGATTGGGCTTTTTTCCCACGCATGTGCTTTTGTTAATTAATCGCCCGTTTGGCGAAGTTGAAGTAGGCTGTGATTCGTTAATAAATTAACAGGCACCGCTTTGATTATATGCAACGCAGGACAAGCTAGATAACTACACATGGTTGATGATATTACTAGTTTAACTAGTGATTATGTTAAGATTTATTGTTTTTTTATAAGATACATTTAATGCTAGCTAGCAACTTACCTTGGCTCCTTGCAGCCACAAGGTCCTGTTGATGCTGCACTCGCGTAACAGGTGGTCAGCCTGCAACGCAGTCTCCTCATGGATTGCAATGTAATCGGCCATAATCGCTGTCCAAAAAGGCAGATTACCGATTGTTATAAACTTGAAATCAGCCCTAATTAATCGGTCGACCTCTACTCTCTCTATATGTCTGTTTTCTGTCTCTATGGGCTCACTCTGGTCTTTCTCTGCTCTCTCTCTATGGTCTCTACAGTCTCTCTCTTTCTATATGGTCTCTGTCTATGGTCTCTCTCTCTCTTTGGTCTCTCTCTGGTCTCTCTGATCTCTCTCTGGTCTCTACGGTCTCTCTCTCTCTGGTCTCTACGGTGGTCTCTCTCTCTCTGGTCTCTCTCTCTCTGGTCTCTCTCTCTCTCTGGTCTCTCTCTCTCTGGTCTCTCTCTCTCTATGGTCACTCGCTACAATCTCTGTCTGGTTTCTCTCAGGTCTCTCGTCTCCCTTCTGTTACAGACTAGCATGGGCTCCCTCTGAAGCTTGCTCTCGCTGCCTGGGTCTGAGCTCCCCCCATTGTCCTTGGCATTAATGGGGAGGTTCCATGTATTTGAACTAGTACATCTGTTTCTACTTTTTAAATGAATTATCAAGCCCTCGATTAGGTAAATGAATTAGCTAGTTCAGGGCTACAACAAACTTGTGAAACGTTTGGGGGTTCACTGGGCAGTGTTGTACCACTCTATTTTCTATAACTGTCTGGCTGGCTTTTGAAGGCTCATCTGTGGTATCTGACTTTTCCTCATTGCAGTTTGTGCTAAGGAGTTATTTTAAGCTTTTCAATATAGATTTTCTTGTTGCAGGGAGTATTTTGTTCTTCAGTTCGTCAGCCAGAGTTGAGTCATGTCACCTCCCTCTCTCCTGCGGCGGTAACGACACCTCAGTCCATGTCAGTCGCTATTCCTCTGTGGAGAGGTGTCACTCTCGACAAGCGTGCCCTCACTTTCCACCTTGTCACCAATCAGAAAGCCGGAGGCCATTTTCTATCACACACACACACACACACACAGTGCGAATCGGCTGTTGGTCCTCTCTGTTCACCTGGTGCAGCCGGTACTAGCTCCTGTGCATTGTGGTGGCCAGAAGCACAGAGAGAGAGAGATATCACACTCTTCTTGCTTGTCTATACATTCCCCTGTCAAGGGACAAAAAAATACATGTATTGCTATGATTTCACCCGTAGCTATTTTTCTTATCTTCGTTTGTCAGATGTACATTTTTTCCTTATTTTAGTCTGTCACATTGGAAACAGGAAAAGCGAAACGGACTGTGTGATTTTTGTTTCTTGTTATTTTGAGTTGTTGTCGACGAGCCAGTGGATCTTTCAAACTGTTGACAGGCGTTCATTTGAGAGAGGGAGAGAGAGACACACACACACACAGGGCGGGTGGTTGAGGGTCTGTAGTCATGCGGGTGCCGCTCCCATCGAAGGGACTGAAAATAGCCTATGGAGCAGATGGCTCAGTTTTGAACTGATGCGTAGCCAGCGAGCCAGGACACTTCGATTGTAACTAACCTCAAAAGAAAATGATGTATACTCTCTTGTACTTTCATGTCGCTAGGCTATTTTGTTGTGTTCACATCAGAATTTTTTTTTTTGTGCGCTGTTATTCATCTGTGTTGCCGCTCTCGTGGTCGGCAAATGCGAGTGCATTTTCTTTTCTCCCCGATGTGGGAAAATATTTAAGCTATTAGCAATTGCTTGATATTAGAAGCACAGTAATATTTCGGGCAGTGTTGTCAAGCTCAGATTATCCCCCCCCCCCTCCTTTTTAAGGGAATAACTTATCTACCGCATCCCAGGGTTGTGATTGGGAGAAAAGAGCGGTATACCTAAACTGTTTAACCTGTAGCCAACATGGTAAATCATGGCTGGCGTTGGTCACAATATGCCGCAATAGCAATGTGTCAGCTATATGAAGCGATAGTAGGTCTAGTTGAACCAGGCTAGTTAGAGGTAAATAATATTAAATACACTGAACAAAAATATCAACGCAACCATCAAATGTCAAAGATTTAGTTCATTAACATGAACTAAATAGTCCATTTAAATAAATAAATTAGACCCTAATCTACACATACCTTTTATTAAAAGAAAGCCAGTCAGTATCTGGTGTGACCACCGTTTGCCTCATGAAGCGTGACACATCTCCTTCCTCATAGAGTTGATCAGGCTGTTGATTGCAGCCTGTGGAATGTTCTCCCGCTCCTCTACGATGGCTGTGCGAAGTTGCTTTATATTGGCGGGAACTGAAACACGCTGTCGTACACGTCGATCTAGAGCAGGCCTGGGTAACTCCAGTCCTCGGGGCCCTGATTTGGTGTCACACTTTTGCCCCAGTCCCAGCTAACACACCTGACTCCAATAATCAACTAATCATGATCTTCAGTTTAGAATGCAATTAGTTTAAATCAGGTGTGTTTGCTAGGGATGGGGGGGGGGGGAGTGTGACACCAATCAACCCAGCTGTGTTTGCTAGGGATGGGGGGGGGGGGGGGAGTGTGACACCAATCAACCCAGCTGTGTTTGCTAGGGATGGGGGGGGGGGAGTGTGACACCAATCAACCCAGCTGTGTTTGCTAGGGATGGGGGGGGGGGGGGGAAGAGGAGTGTGACACCAATCAACCCAGCTGTGTTTGCTAGGGATGGGGGGGGAGTGTGACACCAATCAACCCAGCTGTGTTTCCTAGGGATGGGGGGGGGAGTGTGACACCAATCAACCCAGCTGTGTTTGCTAGGGATGGGGGGGGGGGGGGGGGGGGAGTGTGACACCAATCAACCCAGCTGTGTTTGCTAGGGATGGGGGGGGAGTGTGACACCAATCAACCCAGCTGTGTTTGCTAGGGATGGGGGGGGGGGGGGGGGAGTGTGACACCAATCAACCCAGCTGTGTTTGCTAGGGATGGGTGGGGGAGTGTGACACCAATCAACCCAGCTGTGTTTGCTAGGGATGGGGGGGGGGAGTGTGACACCAATCAACCCAGCTGTGTTTGCTAGGGATGGGGGGGGGAGTGTGACACCAATCAACCCAGCTGTGTTTGCTAGGGATGGGGGGGGGGAGTGTGACACCAATCAACCCAGCTGTGTTTGCTAGGGATGGGGGGGGGAGTGTGACACCAATCAACCCAGCTGTGTTTGCTAGGGATGGGGGGGGGGGAGTGTGACACCAATCAACCCAGCTGTGTTTGCTAGGGATGGGGGGGGAGTGTGACACCAATCAACCCAGCTGTGTTTGCTAGGGATGGGGTGGGGTGGGGGGGGGGGAGTGTGACACCAATCAACCCAGCTGTGTTTGCTAGGGATGGGGGGGGGGGAGTGTGACACCAATCAACCCAGCTGTGTTTGCTAGGGATGGGGGGGGAGTGTGACACCAATCAACCCAGCTGTGTTTGCTAGGGATGGGGTGGGGTGGGGGGGGGGAGTGTGACACCAATCAACCCAGCTGTGTTTGCTAGGGATGGGGGGGGGAGTGTGACACCAATCAACCCAGCTGTGTTTGCTAGGGATGGGGGGGGGAGTGTGACACCAATCAACCCAGCTGTGTTTGCTAGGGATGGGGGGGGGGAGTGTGACACCAATCAACCCAGCTGTGTTTGCTAGGGATGGGGGGGGGAGTGTGACACCAATCAACCCAGCTGTGTTTGCTAGGGATGGGGGGGGGAGTGTGACACCAATCAACCCAGCTGTGTTTGCTAGGGATGGGGGGGGAGTGTGACACCAATCAACCCAGCTGTGTTTGCTAGGGATGGGGGGGGGAGTGTGACACCAATCAACCCAGCTGTGTTTGCTAGGGATGGGGGGGGGGGGGGGAGTGTGACACCAATCAACCCAGCTGTGTTTGCTAGGGATGGGGGGGGAGTGTGACACCAATCAACCCAGCTGTGTTTGCTAGGGATGGGGGGGGGGGGGGGGGGGGGAGTGTGACACCAATCAACCCAGCTGTGTTTGCTAGGGATGGGGGGGGAGTGTGACACCAATCAACCCAGCTGTGTTTGCTAGGGATGGGGGGGGGGAGTGTGACACCAATCAACCCAGCTGTGTTTGCTAGGGATGGGGGGGGGAGTGTGACACCAATCAACCCAGCTGTGTTTGCTAGGGATGGGGGGGGAGTGTGACACCAATCAACCCAGCTGTGTTTGCTAGGGATGGGGGGGGGGGGGGGAGTGTGACACCAATCAACCCAGCTGTGTTTGCTAGGGATGGGGGGGGAGTGTGACACCAATCAACCCAGCTGTGTTTGCTAGGGATGGGGGGGGGGAGTGTGACACCAATCAACCCAGCTGTGTTTGCTAGGGATGGGGGGGGGAGTGTGACACCAATCAACCCAGCTGTGTTTGCTAGGGATGGGGGGGGGGGGGGGGGGGGGTGTGACACCAATCAACCCAGCTGTGTTTGCTAGGGATGGGGGGGGGGGGAGTGTGACACCAATCAACCCAGCTGTGTTTGCTAGGGATGGGGGGGGAGTGTGACACCAATCAACCCAGCTGTGTTTGCTAGGGATGGGGGGGGGGAGTGTGACACCAATCAACCCAGCTGTGTTTGCTAGGGATGGGGGGGGAGTGTGACACCAATCAACCCAGCTGTGTTTGCTAGGGATGGGGGGGGGGAGTGTGACACCAATCAACCCAGCTGTGTTTGCTAGGGATGGGGGGGGGGGAGTGTGACACCAATCAACCCAGCTGTGTTTGCTAGGGATGGGGGGGGAGTGTGACACCAATCAACCCAGCTGTGTTTGCTAGGGATGGGGGGGGGGGGGGGTGTGACACCAATCAACCCAGCTGTGTTTGCTAGGGATGGGGGGGGGGGAGTGTGACACCAATCAACCCAGCTGTGTTTGCTAGGGATGGGGGGGGAGTGTGACACCAATCAACCCAGCTGTGTTTGCTAGGGATGGGGGGGGGGGAGTGTGACACCAATCAACCCAGCTGTGTTTGCTAGGGATGGGGGGGGGGGAGTGTGACACCAATCAACCCAGCTGTGTTTGCTAGGGATGGGGGGGGGAGTGTGACACCAATCAACCCAGCTGTGTTTGCTAGGGATGGGGGGGGGGGGGAGTGTGACACCAATCA